>NC_064640.1:422515979-422829729 GCF_023864345.2 Schistocerca serialis cubense
GGCAGGTATGCACTCAGGGGCAAACCTATTGTTCTCCTTTGACAGGTCATTCACCTATTGTTCTCCTTTGATTGACAGGTCCTCAACCTATTGTTCTCCTTTGATTGACAGGTCCTCAACCTATTGTTCTGCTAAAAGGATCCTTCCTTTTGATTGACAGGTCCTTAACCTATTGCTCCCCCTCCCCTCTCGATCCCCCCCCCAACCCCTTAGAAAATCTTCAACCCATCCCTTCCCCCTCGCTGCTACAAGTACACTTTCAGGTCTGAGTTACTGGAATAGCCCCTCTCACTCTGATCAGTTTGATTGTCTACTTAATTAAATTGATCAATTAATTAACCACCCCTGGTATACCCCCTCCCTTCCCACCCTCCCTCCCAGAAATTCGTGTGAAAAGACTCAGTTGATTGGTCATATGGAGGGAATTCGATTGCAGTGTATGGAATATCGTTGAAACAATTTATAGGTGAATTGGGCTACCTCCACTAACCTAACCCCCTCCCCACTTTCCCACCCTACCACCTCCCCCCCCCCCACCGAAAAAGGCGGGAAGTTAAAAATTTGGCGGAAAAGGGTCACTTGGGCTACCTCCACTAACTTAAGGAAGTGGCGGCAATATAGGTCACCTGGAGTAACTCCACCAACCTAACTCATCTGACCACAACCTCTTCCTTGGAATTGGCGGGAAAAGGGTTCAGCCTGTGCTGGGCTGCTGGATAGGAGGAATGTAAGTCTTTATTTTGCATGTAGTGCTTATTTAAACAATTTGAGATGTCATAGGCAGTTGCTCCATCCAGTGTGTTCACCATGAGGTCCAGAGTCCTACTGACCTAGTACAGAGTACTACTGCCAGAGGCCACTGTTGTCACATGGTGGTCTGGAGGAAAATGGCGGGAAAAGAACTCGGTCTGTGTCCAGCTGCTGGGGAGAGGAAGGAGTGTACTTTACTTATTTTGGAACAATTTATCTAGGGATGGATTTCACGTACTTTATTTATTTATCACGCTAATACAAAACACTCGCCCTAGTGCACCTGGGGTCACATTACCCCCATAGCCTGCAGATCTGCAAATTACTCGTAAATTATCGAAATAATGCTGTACACTGATGCACAGACACGCAAAAAACTCGTAAATTGTTAAAATAATGCATGTAAAGGGCTCTGCAAACGCGGTCACTAATTGTAAACTGTCGAAATAATGCATTGCACAGCTTACAGACTGGTTCAAAAAATAATGCAACAGACATGTTCACTACACATAAAATTGGCAAAATATTTAATGTATAACGCTCTGCAAACACGCTCACAACGCTTAAACAGCCGAAAATAATGCACTGCACAAACACTCATTGCATGTAAAACAGTTTTCGAACTATCGTTAATAAATTCGACCATGATGTATCAGCGAACTGTTCCCTACAGAGGCCCCAAGGCGTGCATACTGGCGCAGAGGAGTCACGCTGTTCCCATATCCGAGAAGCCTCTGGCCATGCACATGTTTACCTAACCACTGTTGCTGGCACGATGATGCATAGCCTTTGTACCTGCGGTCAGGTGAAGACCTAATTGCCAAGCAACTCACCATCACGAGCACAGCTAAAAGGTTGGCAGTGTTATACTAATGTCACAGGTCTATGTGAATAAGAGCCAAGTCTCCCTCTGCATGTGCTATAGAAATATTTGCAGTGCTTCCCGGAATGATACAGGATGCAGTCTCCCCAGAGATCCTAACAGGACAGCCTGTCATACATGTGGGACGCATCTAGCTTCAGATGGTTCAAATGGCTCTGAGCACTATGCGACTCAACTGCTGAGGTCATCAGTCGCCTAGAACTTAGAACTAATTAAACCTAACTAACCTAAGGACATCACACACATCCATGCCCGAGGCAGGATTCGAACCTGCGACCATAGCGGTCACGCGGTTCCAGACTGAAGCGCCTTTAATCGCACGGCCACACCGGCCGGCATCGAGCTTCACGCACATGTTTACGAGCCCAGTGTGGCCGATGCATAAATGTGAGATGTTTGCATAGCATGGCTGGAATTTTCGGTGTCCTACAGCTACTGGTCTGGAGATGTCCAATGCCACAATGGCAGATGAGGGTGGCAGCATCATGCCAGGGTTGGATGGTCTGCTTCAACTTGTCTTTGAACACTTGAAGAAAGAATACATTACCTTACTCTCAGAACTTCAGGAGGCACCATGCCCCCATCTTGTTCAGACCAGTCTGTAGAGTTTCTTATGTCCCAGCGCAAAGGATGGCTTGTGAATGAATGGAGCAATCTGATTGGGTCTTACTGAATTTACCCGCCATACTGCTGCTGCTGTCAGTGTGGGAGCACTGTCTTCCATTTTATTCTGCAGACGAGACTTTCAACAGAAAAACTATTTTGTACAGATCGCAATATTGCACTGACAGTTAAACCCGGCTAAAATGGTCTACAGATTGTCAAAAAAAAGAAAGACATTTCCTCAATTGCACTGCTCTGCCACTGACGACGGAAGCTTGAATATTTCAGCATGAAACCGATCTTCGTGTACCATATCGATGTGGTAAACACACAATTCGTATACTGCGCCATACAAAATAGCCACTTATACATCCTTCATATAGTCATCGACCACCAGACTCTCGTACATATGCCGTAAAGACAGATAGCATAAGCATCTGCACCATATACACTCCTCGCAGCACTAGATATCTCCCGTGAGGTTGGACGGTCATCCACTGCAGCCGATGGTCACAAGTCATCCGCCCCCGCACACACACCGGCCCGATGTGTGCCCAGAGCACCCTCTGCGGACCGAGGTCACTCTCCAAACTGTTGTACAAAGGCTGTGTCGGTTCCCCTCGGCAAAAAGGCGTTACTGTTTCTGGCCCCTACCTGCTTGCTTTCTACACCCATCTTCAGACTCTTTGATTACGCGAACAAATGTACTTTCACATGGTTTTCCAGAATATCAGACCATTTTCGTGATACTTCTCGATATCAAGCACTTAGCAGTATGGTACCGATCGCTTACACACTATAACTTCGAAGATATAGACTGGAAATTATTTATATAGAAACTCGAAACTTTGGTGAGGTGGAGCGTGGTGTAAACCACTGGGTGACTAGAAACCTATCTTGTCTGCGAAGACCTTCATGTGAAAACTCGAAAAAATAGAGGGAACTGATATTTCCACTCACGAGTACCGATGTCGGTAATATAACAGGTTCGAAATCATAGTTATAATTTACAAAGTCAACTAAGGTGTTTCTCGTATGTAGAGAACCAGCAAACGTGTCTTCCACCCGTCTTTCACCTGCTAGATGCACACAACACACACCACAATCGATGTTCTCTCAACCAAATAAAGATGTGAAACATACAGAAGTAGTCACCCGGACAATTTACGTGAGAGGGAATGATGGTCGAGGGTAAACACAGGCCCATATTGAATCTTCTCACATTTCCATGGAGAACACATGCAATTACGAAGGCTGCCCAACACACACTGATTATTGGTTCGCTATTCAGCCGTCTAGAGGACAACATGGTTAGGTCAGGTACATTCCTGTACCCCAACAGACTTTCCCATTCGGACGGCTCCTGCCGTAAGCCGGAAACGTGAATCATACCCGCCACAGGACACCGCCACTGCGCACCATGCATTCCCAGACAGGATCGTCCTAGGAAACTGGCAACATACTTATTTAATCGCTATACTTACGGATAATATTACGAATGTGGTCTCAATTGGACGACATTCAACAATGAGCAAGGTATCGGAAATACCCCCTGCTGCCAGCTGTGGCTCTGGAAATAGAAACATCTGTACCATCCTTATGACTTGACATACTTTTCCAATTAAAAAAAAATCTTTCATTCCCTTTGCGGCTATCTCAGTGTGCCACGTCAAATCCATACCTTCCCTTACGACAGGACATAATCATTTTCTTTGCACATGTCGGAACACATACACACACACACACACACACACACACACACACACACATGATTTATAAGCCTGATGCTCAAGTCAAACCTATCACGCATCCCCTAATGCTAAGTACAGTACTTCACCAATAACTAATTGCTGTCGATATGAAAAAATACTCAGCGAAAGTCAGCGATGGGCAGACATGTCTCAAGTTTTTCTTGCGAGTGGTACCACAGTGCCTTAGAAAGAGAGACGTAATCGCCTTACAAGCCACCAGATGTTAAAAAAAACAATCGCAACGACTATGTTAATGTCACAAGCGGTCTTGGATATACAGGTGCTCACAAGTATAGCTAACGATATCCATATTAAAAACTATACAAGCCATATAAATCGTGGTATGACATTACCTCCGAATGAAGTGGTTTTTTCACACAAATACCGCGACACTGAACATAGACGGTGATCGTTGGATGTATATTAACAGACCAAAAGTGCGATTACACGTCGCCGAAAGCGTAAGCTCGTAATAAAATCACCAAATTTAGAAGGTGATTCGGCTAAGGAACGCTATATGAAGCCCGTATTTGCAGCTCCCTCATGCCGCTGCTAGATATTCCTCCAGTATTTATAATGCATTCTGTCTCGATGCCATGTCAGAGGTTCTGCGATATATTCACTGGGTAATAGGCGATGGTTGACTGAAAATGATCGCAAACTGCTGATTGTGCGCTGATTGAAGTCATAAGAAATGTACACAGGCTTTTCAGATCGCTAGTGCTACGCTTTTCGGCAGAAATGCCGTCTGCGATTTGGAATCAAGGTCTTGCATTCAACCACATACCTGTGTTGGATCCTATGGAGAAGCCTTTTAATGGCTACAGCCACTAGTGAATCACATCTCTGGCACTCTCGTATCTCGAAACGAGTCACCTTTTTCGAACCTATCTGCTACAGTAAAGTTCCAACGTGGTTTTAGGTAGTCCCTATGCATCTTGCAACTGCCCCTCAGACTCGGCAATATCATCCCTGCAGCTTTGCGTGTGTGATTGTCCCAACATAAGTAGGAACTGAGCAGAAGTCGGAGAAAGCTATACCTACCACATTATGCAGTCTGTGTAGAATCAGGGTGCTCTGAGTTAGTGCGACAGGACTGTGTTTTGACCATTCGATGGAAAGGGGAACATGTTGTGGGCGGCGCCAAATGAAACACTTTTCTGCAACACGAGGTAGCATGAAGACAGAATAAACAGATACGGTGGTGTTTCTTATGAGGAAAATTAGGAAGACTCAACATTCTACAGGTACTGCAGTCCAAAGCAGATCCGCGTCCCTCGAGGTCCATCCACGTTTGTCACCCCAACGTTCTATCATCGATATTCTGTACCATCCAACAGAGAACAATTACGAACTATAAAAGTTCCGCGAACTTCATCCGATAGAGAACTCGATAAGGTTTTTACCACATCTCCCTCTTCCCACATATCAGTAACAATTACCTCTGTGTGCAGCATATGACGATCGTATTAAGTATACAGGTATTGATCCATTACACAGACCAGTGTAAAGTTTCATCTCCTGTACTGTAGGAGGATGATCGTATCCCACAGACTATACTCTCAGTCGCAAGAGAGGCTCTCTGTGACCCTGTGTCGTTGTTTTTTTTCTGGTATAACATGCTTTGTACACTACCATTGATTTTTTTTTGTCACGACTTCGAGATCTGTGTCAGGTTCTAAACTGACATTAACACGCTCTGATCCATTGCCTCTCACAAAAAACTAGACGACGCATGGTGTAAATCATGTTGTTTCTGCTGCTACCATAAAACACACACACACACACTGGGTGATTTTAAATAAAAGATAGTCACAACATAAGGAAGCTGGAATAGTTTTGTGATATTGCGATGCGTTTCCAATCTGCTGTCTGAAGGTGATTGACAGCCTCTACACTTAAACTCATCTGTCACAGTGACAGAATAGCTGATGGCTCAGTCTTTCGTTTCGACTGATTCCTCATATTGCAGTCACGTACGCGATCACTGTTTTGGTGCTAGCCATCACCAGAAAGTGTTACCCCTCCACCAAGACTCTTTCTCCATCTCAAACGAGCAATGTCAGTCAATCATTACATGGTAAGACACAGAGTACCACTGGATTTATGGGATGGAAAAGACACCGTTAATGTACTGTAATAATAAGCATCACAGTTGAAGGTGCAAAAAATTTTAGCAATTTTATAGTAATTTTAGTACCGACCTGGGATGTGACAGGATGCTTCCCAATTTCAGTATCATCATTAAACTGCCCCTCCTCTACTTTACGAGTACGCTTGCGAATGTAGACAGATGACTGTGCACTATGTCCATTCGTTGTTAATTCTTGAACATATACCTCATCAGAGTATACCAGACAGTGATCTATATATTTCTAGCACCTAAAGCATAGTGTGTAATTTACGATCTTTCCCTATGTGGATGGCAATCCCAGGACGTTCTCGCATTCTTAGTATAAAGTTAGAGACTGTCTCTGACCAATCCGCCCAGCATAACCATTACTGATTTACTCTGCAGCTGACCAGAGGTAGAGTGCTACATTCTGCTTCTCGTGAATGAATGGAGCTTGCCATACCCATCCAAGTACACAAGACTTCTCCAGATGCACACATGTTGAGGAGGTTAGCACTATTATCGGTCTATAGTAGCAGATTTGAAAGTGTTGTGATGTAATAACAGACAGTTGAGAAGAACAAGAAATGGGTGGTTTTTATGCATGATAGAGCTCCAGACAGAAGAAGTTCGAAGCATTTTATGATAAATCAACTACACTATCAGTTCTTAAGTATAGTTCTAGCGTCTGGAATCAGTGCCAGGGAAGTATTAGTAAGAGAGAACATAAACACATGCACTCCTAAGGCTTCTAAATTCTGCACTTCAAACAGGCTATAATGTTGGATCACTTCAGTTTCGGACCTATTAGTCGTGTGGAATAAAACACTGTTAATATTCCAATGTAAGAAATGTAAGGGTCTACAGATTGCGCACAGCCGTACGGTACGTAACACGCGCTCTCCAGCCGACCTGGCTGGAATGCTGACAATTTGCTTGGTCAGTAGACGCGTGTCCGGCCGCACTGCGATGCAGAGAACGCCACTGGCCGCCGTCCGCAGCGCGCCGTATTAACTAGCGTGGCCTCTGGCGCGAAAATGTCTCTTTCCTTAGCTCACTATGGAGTCTTTTGGTACGACTGTAATTAGCCGCTGTTAGGATGTCAGACACATTGATGATGGGTCGCATAGCTTGCGTGTTTTATAATCCGCCTTTGTTAATAAAACTGTTTGAACTTACTTCTCGGTGTTCGCATATTGCCATACCTCAAGGACCCCCCGCTTACAGATCCTGACAAAATGTTCGTGTAATCATCATCCAGGGCAGCAACACAGACTACCCCCTTATAGAAGTGGTGTCAGAAGGGGATAATTCTGGATAATCTACAGTCCTGAAGAGGTGCAGCACAACGTGAACTTCGAACATCAGCAGCATGAACATCTTCCGACTATGTGGGGACACCCAACGTCAGGTTGGTCTACTCCAGTTTGGCTAGAATACGAAAGGCAGTGTTGGATTTTTATTTTACATTTGAGCGACTCATTGGCGTTAAATTAGCCAAAATGTCGCAATCCAGTCAGAGTAACGTTGTCGATCTACAAACTGTTATTAATGAACTGCTAGAAGAGATTCGGCTGTTAAAAGCAGAAAGAAGCGAGTGTAACATTCCGAAAGACTTGTCAAATGATAGTTCATGCAGTACAGATACAACTACAATAAAGAATTTTTCATTATTGCCATCAATACCACTGTTTAGCGGGAAACCCGAAGATGATGTGAAAGTGTTTTTTCATAAACTTGAAGGTGTCGCCCTGTTAGGATCATGGACATATTCCGATAAGCTAATGGTTGCCTAGTTAAGAATTCAGGGAGCAGCACAAGATTTCATTAGCGCGGAGCCTACTTGCGTGAAAACAGATGATTGCAATGAGTTTAGAAGGATTGTTGTTCAGAAACGCGATCAGATTTTACAGAGAGCAGCTTCACAGTTTGCGAATGCGGCGAGACGAATCTATGGAGCAGAGTGATGACAGAATTCGAAACATCAACGCTCAAACGTACGAGTTAGTAGAAGATGAATACGAATACCGCATTCAGTTGTTCGAAGCTGACCAGAGAGCCTTGGACACATTCATTCATGGGTTGCACGGAGAAGAGGTAAGCAAAGTTGTTAGACTGGCACGATGTAAAACGTTTCAGGAAGCAGAAGAATCAGCTGTTGGTTTCGTTGAAGCAGTAAGACAATCGAAGGAGATGCAGAAACAAGAACGCAGAGTTTTCAACACAATGCTACAATGCTACAGATGCAATAAGCTGGGTCACAAGCGTAAGGATTGTAAAGAGAATCGAATCTGCAGGGTCATGTTTCGAGAGACTGTCGCAACAAGAAGAAAGGTAATGCGAACAACAGACAATATGCCAGATCTTTAAACGAGTACGGGGACGTACGGGCAACCACTTCGTCCGCCTCTTGCCAGAGACAGTGATTCGACTTCGTGATAGGTGCTGTATATCGCGGGAGAAACATCAAACTACTTATTGACACAGGGGCACAGACCTCATAAATGTGGTGTTTGCATAGATAAACGGGATAAATTGAAACCGCCGCTATTGAAAGTGCGAGGGTTAAATGGAGGAAACCTGTGTAACTATGGAGAAGTTGACGTAGAATTAATTCTTGGCCAAGGCCAAGATGAAGATGAAAATAAAGGTAAAGATAAATACACAACAAGGGTGCAAGTAGTTTCAAACAACAAACCGCGTTACGACGGTGTACTTGGATTTGATTTCTTGTCCGCTAACGAGGCAGAGATATTTATCGCAAAAAGAAAGATCACACTAGGCCGTAGCAACTACAACCTAGGAAATCGTTCTTCAGATCGTAATCAAAGGAGCAGCAATACTGACGTCGTAGGAATGGACCGCCCAAACGATGCATCAGTTCAAACCGTCCGAGTCGATGTTCAAATTGATCAGCATCAGCAAATTCCCAAAGGAGCAGAAAAGACAATCTACGTTGAAGTTAAGTCACCCCGTTGCAAGAAAGGAACTTTGTTGTTAATTGAGCGATCCGAGAAAAGTGAGTTACTGGATACAATGCATTGTTATGTTGCTAGAAGTGTAGGTGTCGCTACAATGGCGAGACAGAATTGTCGCAAAAGTCCTGGTGACAAAAACGAATATGAGCAACGAGGATGTTGTTTTGCCACCAGGAACGAAAGTTGCTGAAGTGTCTAGAATAAGTAAAAGTGACGTAATACAGATTCCAGATGAGGTAACAAATGCTGCAGTTATAAACACATATTTTCGTAACAGTGCCTCAAAATTACAACGAGGAGACGAAGTTATTAATGAACTGAAGCGCAAGATTTGGAAGAAGGTAGAACATTTGACAGCTGATGAACAGATAATTTTAGCGTCTGTTTTGTTGGAGTATGCAGATTTATTCCGAGAACGTGCAAATTTACCTGTCACTCATTTAGTTCAGCATCGTATGCATACAGGGAATGCAGCCCCAATCACACAGAAACCTTACCGTATACCATTTAGTCAAAGAGAGTTGGTAGAAGACATGGTTAAAGAACAATTAGAAGCCGGAATTATAAAACCAAGAGGTCCTTCAGACCCACCGTGGTGTCCACCTGTTGTAATTGTAAAGAAGAAATCAATTTCTGGAGAACCACACTTCCGTTTTTGTGTTGAATACTGATTTGTGAATGCTGTGACCACGCCCGACATTTACCCCTTACCAAATTTAGTAGAAATCTTGGATTAGTTGGGCAGATGTCGAATTTTTTTAGTATGTCATTTAACAAATGGTTATCACCAGTTAACAGTGCATCTAGATGATCAAGCAAAAACTTCATTTGTAACAGCAACAGGAGTATACAAGTATCTTCGTATGCTGTTTGGACTTCGTAATGCTTCAGCTACATTTCAACGCCTGATGGATTCAGTTTTAAGAGGGCTCACCCCAACACAAGCACTTTTTTACCTTGATGATGTAATAATTTTTGGTGAAAACATGAAGCAGCATACTGAGAGACTACTTTCTGTTTTTGAGCGTATAAGGAGCGCAAACCTGTCTTTATCAATAGATAAATGTCATTTTGCACAAAGTAAAGTTAACTATCTTGGTCATGTTAAAACCAGTGAAGGTGTTCGACCTGATCCAAAATTAATTGAAGATGAAAAGAATTTTCCTGTGCTACAGAATTTGAAAGAACTACAATCATTCTTGGGATTGTCAAATTTCTACAGACGATTTATACCTGGTTGTGCGAATATAGCACGTCCAGTGACACAGCTACTGAAGAAAGGAGCCACATTTAATTGGTCAACAGAGTGCAAAAAGTCAATGGAAGAACTTAAAACTGCTGTAACCACAGCCCAGTGTTAGCCTATCCGGATTTCAGTAAACCTTTTATTCTTTCAACAGATGCATCCAATTTTGCCATAGGTGCAAGCTTGTCTCAAGAAGTTGATGATCATGGACATCCAATCTCATTTGCTTCCAGACCATTAAACAAAGCAGAATGTATTTATATTACTACTGAGAAGAAGCTTTGTGCTTTGGTTTTTGGTATAACACATAACAGATGTTTTTTAACAGGAACAGATTTTACAGTAATTACAGATCATGCTGCACTTAAATGGTTATTGAGCTTAAAGGATCCAAGTTCCAGATTAACAAGATGGGCATTAAGACTGAGTAAGTATCAATTTAAGGTTATTCACCGACCTGGTGAACAACATGTGAACGCTGATGCTATGAGTCGAAAAGTCAATGTTTGTGTTGCAATAAGTCGAGAAGAAGAGTTAAAGGCAGCTCAAGAAGAAGATCCACAATGCAAATTACGGAAAAATGATCAACGTTTTGTCGAAATAGATGGATTATTGTACAAAATCACTAGTAAATGAAACCGCCTAGTTATTCCAGAAAGCATGAAAGAGCAAATCATGAGAGAACAACACGATTCTTTATTATCAGGACACTGTGATAGAAAAGCAACAAACATTAAAATAGCTCAATTGTTTTGGTGGCTGAGCTGGAAAGTTGACGTTTTCGAGTTTGTTTCACAATTGAGTTCAGTAACAAACGGAATAATGTAGGAAAAAGTAGAGGACCATTGCAAGAACTGCCATAGACAAGTGAACCATTTCAACGAGTAGTACTAGATGTCGTAGGACCGTTTCCTAAGACTAAAGATGGAAACAAATACATACTGACAACGTTAGATCATTTCTCTAGATACCTTCTCATAATACCAATACATGATCAGAGCGCTGAGACTATAGCTAAAGTTTTTGTAAAATTATGGATTCTTAAGTTTGGATCACCATTAAGTATAATTAGTGATCAAGGAACGAATATTATGAGTGAATTACTTACACAGACTTGTAAGTTCATGCAAATAACTTAGTTAAGGACTACATCAGCACACCCTGAAGCAAATGGTAGAGTCGAGCGAGTCCACAGAACAATTATTAATATGGATAGCCATTATGTGAGCAGCAAACACTACAATTGGGATGTCTGTTTACCGTACTTGGTAAGTTGTTACAATGCCAAAATGCACAGCTCAACTGGCCTAAGTCCATATGAGATCGTCTACGGAAGAAGAATGCATTCACCCTTGGACTTCGCACGATCGACTGCCGGAATCAGCAATGAACACGTAAGGGATCTAGCACGCAAGCTAAAGGAAGCATGGCGGGGAGTGAAACAGTGAAATCATCAATCCTTTCTTGAGTAAGCAAGACAACACGATCGCCAAGCAGCAGTGCTAGAGTATCAAGTTGGAGATCTTGTGTATCTGAGCAGTGTGGTGTTAAAGAAGAGTCAGGTCAAAAAGATTAAGAAATTTTGGAAAGGACCATATCCAATCTTGGAGGTGTTGTCGCCAGTCACTCTTAAGCTCCAACTGCCCTTTCGTTCAATTGTTGTTCATGTCAATCGTGTAAAGCCATTTCTGGGTAGATTTCCTGTAATATCGCAAGATGACGAGGACCGACCGAGAGGCAGACCTGCTGCTCTCAAACCCAGGCTAGCGAGAATCGCGAGCTCGCAGTCCAGACTTCGAGGCCGAGGCATTGCCACGTTCTGAGCGATCCTGTTCCAGACACTCCTACAATCTGCGTAAATGTGTGAGAGTGCAATGCGTGTGTTTATTTCAGCCATGTGCTTATGTGCATGTGTTGTGAAAATTTACTATTGAAACTATTGCACGAGTGCACAAGTGAAACTAAACCTTTTATTCCACAGGTTGCCACAAGAAACTCATTTTATGTTTATTGTTAACTCTAGTATTTAGAAGTAATTAACCATGTTCATTTTTCTTATAATGTTTGCTATGATAGTGTGTTCTACAAATGCTGTAGTAATAGTACCACAGAGTACAGATGTTTTGTTTGTACCATGATCAGACATGGTAGTTTCAACAAGTAATGCAAAACTTGTCCTCAAGTACAATCTGAGTGAAATCCAGCAACAGTTCAATTCTGTCAAGAAGCAAATTGATCTAATTCTTTCTGTGAAGGGTAATGACACAATTTTGGAAATGAGTACATCTTGGTATAATAACTGGATCACAGCCAAAATGCAGGTAGAGTCTACATTTGCTAATTATGAACAAGAGATTTACTGTTTTTAAAGCTTTTGCCACACGAAACTTTAATTAGGCGTAAACGCGCCTGGTTTGATTTTGGAGGGAGTATCCTTCGTACTGTATTTGGTACTTTAACTAGTCGAGATCTACTGGAAGTTAAAGGCAAAATATTAGCTCTTGAACAACAATCCAGTATAGATTCAACTAACCCCTCTAATGAAATTATCATGTTAAAGAATGTGCAAAGAACCATTACTAACCACACATTTTCATTGAACAGACTGTAAGGCAATTTGTCTCACATTTTCACATATTTCGTAATGAAACGAGTGCAAATATCCAAGAACTATTCCAAGGATTAAATGCTGTGAGTGCACACTTAGACCTAAACACTCTTTTGTTAAAGATTACTGGTAGTTTATCAAATGCTAGGATTGAAGCCCTTAGCTTAAGAACAGCCTTAGAAAGTAGTTCAAATGATTGTTTCAGCAGTGTACTACTACATCCAGGAGAATTTTTACAGATCCCACTATCAATTGAACGAAAGCTAGATGCAACATATACTATGATTTACCCTGTTAACTCTTACAGTTTATATGTTTACTACAAGTTAACCACCACACACTCTTTAATGATTGAAAATGAATTAACTGTTATTATTTCTATTCTCATTGCTAGATCAAAGCAAAATTTTGAAATGTGTAATATTTATACTTACCATGTGAAACGGAGATAGGCAGGTATTCAAGTAAAGTATGTACTGAATGATTATCTACTGATAAGCAAGGATCGAAGTTATTTTGTGTCCCTAAATGAAAATGATTTGCATATGTGTAAAAGTAGTCATAAATTAATTTGCCCTGAATCAGCAATATTCTTAGATAGTAGAGTGTACAGCTGTTTATGAATCATCCCCCAAGAGATAATTGCCCTAGAATTTTAATGCATCATTATCATCCACTTCTTAAACGATGTTCTGAATGTATAATTTTCTCATTTAACTCCACCCTTGATGGCACATTTACGTGTAAAAATTATGATACACTTGAGTTACCCTTTACACTCAGATTGAATAATAGTGGATTAATCTTGAATGCCACACATTGTGAGTTATCATGTGAACTATTTGATATGCCTAGTGTATTGCCAGTTACATTTCATGCAACTGGACATTTGCCATTAACGAGGATGTTATCTGTTTATTACAATTACATATGGAAAGCATTCCTTATCAAGTTTTTCTGAAGACAATAATATAACTAAGGACATCCCTGAAAATGTAATCTCTTCCAATAATGAGTTAAACTTCATTGAAGCAGCAAATAGAATTAAGTCCTCCAATTCATCCAGTAATGTTAATGCATACTTGATTGTCAGTATTGTGTTTTTATCCCTTTTATTAATCTGTCTTTCGTCAACAGCATTTCTTATGTATGAAATTGTCATCTTGAAGGCATGCTTCTCTGTACCGAATGATAAAGTGTCTGCAAATGAAATACATGTTTCAATGCCTTCTGATGCCACAAGTAGCGAAATAGATTCATAACGCCCAGGAGGTCGTTTTGAGCCACCTATGGTTGCTCCTATTCTCTGGGGAGAGTGATAAGGTTCAAAATGGTTCAAATGGCTCTGAGCACTATGGGACTCAACTTCTGAGGTCATTAGTCCCCTAGAACTTAGAACTAGTTAAACCGAACTAACCTAAGGACATTACACACATTCATGTCCGAGACAGGATTCGAACCTGCGACTGTAGCGGTCTCGCGGTTCCAGACTGCAGCGTCTAGAACCGCACGGCCACTTCAGCCGGCAGTGATGTAAGGGTCTACGGATTGCGCGCAGCTGTATGGTACGTAACATACGCTCGCCAGCCGACCTGTCTGGAATGCTGACAATTTGCTTCGTCAGTAGACGTGCATCAGGCTGCACTGCGACACTCAGTACGCCATTGGCCGTTGACAGCAGCGCGCCGTATTGACTAGCGTGGCCTCGGGCGCGAATATAATTCTTTTCTTAGCCTTTTAGTACGATTGTAATTAGCCGCTGTTTGGATGTAGCTTGCATGTTTTATAATCCGCCTTTGTTAATAAAACTGCTTAAACTTATTTCTCGGTGTTCGTGTATTGCTGTACCTCAAGGACCCCCAGCTTACAAATCCTGACAAAATATTCATGTAATCATCATCTGGGGCAACAACACAGACTACCCTCTTATAGAAATATATTTCCAGTGCATGACATTCAAACTTGTTGCAGGTTTCTCTATGATGAACTATGGTAACAAGACTGTAAAAAGAAAAAAACTACATCTTTAAACATCGATTCTGTATGATACATGCACAATATGTATAGCGTCCACTGTTCAAATCCGATCGCGGTTCTGAAATTATACTGTGCCAGCATCAGTCCTTCATAAAATGATGGTTAGTAATGGAGAATTCCTCCTACAAGTAAACAGATAAATGCATAGTAGCGGCGTTTGACATGTGAAATTACACATCATGCCACCTCTAACTCTGTAAACAGGACATCTGTCAAGCAGATGTATACACAGGGATTGAAGTGCCTTACAAACATCTGTCACTAACTTAGGTTCACCTTAGTTATGAAACTGAAGTCTCGGTTTTATACCCAAGATGCAACAGGGGAATGGAGTAGGTCACATAAATCTTCGTTCATGTAGAGGAAAGTGTCGAAACAGATTAAATTGGTAACGGTGCTGCAGGGTGGGTTGGTCAAAGACAGTGCGAGGGGATCTTTGAGTCTCTAACTTTATACTAAGAATGCGAGACTGCCTGTGACTCCCATCCACAGAGAGAAAGATCGTAAATTACGCACTATGCTTGAGGAGCTAGAAATATGTAGTTTGCTGTCTGGTATATTTTGATGATGTATATGCTCGAGAATTAACATCTATCTACATTCGCGACGGTACTCGTAAAATAGATGAGGGGCGGTTTATTGATGATACTGAAATTGTGAAGCATCCTGTCACATCACTGGTCGGTACTGAAATTACTGTAAAATTGCTAAAATTTTTCGCACCATCAACTGTGATGCTTATTATTGAAGTACATCAACGGTGTCTTTTTAGTGCCATCCATCTACTGGCACACTGTTGATTACCATGTAATGATTGACTGAAATCACTCGTTTGAGATGGAGAAAGAGTCGTGATGGAGGGCTAACACCTTCTGGGGATGGCTAACACCAAAAAAGTGATCGCTTACATAACTGCGGTATGAGGAATCAGTCGAAATGGAACACTGAGCCGTCAGCTATTCCGTCACTCTGACAGATGAGTTGAAGTGTACAAGCCGTCGATCACCTTCCGGCAGCAGATTGGAAACGCTACACAACGCCATAAAACTCTTCCAGTTTCCTCATGTTGTGACTGTCTTTTATTTAAAATCATCCAGTGTGTGTGTGTGTGTGTGTGTGTGTGTGTGTGTGTGTGTCTGTGTGAGTGTGAGTGTGTGTGTGTGTGTGTGTGTTATTGTAGCAGCAGCAACAAGATGATATACACCATGTGACGTCTAGTTTTCTGTGAGAGGATCAGAATGTGTTAATGTCAGTTTAGTACCTGACACAGACTTTGAAGTCATGGCAGGAAAAACAAAATGTATGACTGTGTACAAAGCGTGTTACAGCAGAAAAAAAACGACACAGCGTCACAGAGAGCCTCTCTTGCAACTGATAGTTAAGTCTGTGGGATGTGGCCATCCTCCTACAACACGGAAGATGAAACTTTACACTGGTCTGTGCAGTGGATCAATACCTGTATATTTAACAGGATTGCCACGTGTTCTCGATGCCGGCACGCAGATGGTATTTGTTTTCGATATACGGGAAGAGGGAGATGCGATAAAAATCTTATGAGTTCTCTATCGGATGAAGTCAGCGAAGCTTTTAAAATTCGTAATTTTTCTCTGTTGGATGGTACAGAATAACGACGACAGAACGTTGGGGTGATAGACGTGAATGCACCCAGAGGGGCACAGATCTGCTTTGGACTGCAGTACCTGTATGAAGTTGAGTCATCCTAATTTTCCCAATAAGAAACCGCATCATAACTGTTCGTACCGTTTTTATGCTACCTCTTGTTACGGAAGCGAGCTTCGTTTGGGGTCGACGTTGCACACCGTGCACGGCTGGCAGAGCTACAACAACATGTTCCCATTTCCATCGAATGGTCAAAACACGGTCCTGTCGCACTAACTAAGCTTAGCCTGTTTCTACACAGACTGCTGAATATGGTAGATATAGCCATCTCCAACTTCTACTCACTTCTGACTTAAGTTGGAACGATCACATGTGCAAAACTGCTGGGACGGAAGTGCAGAGTTTGAGGGGCAGTTGCAAGATGCATAGGGACTACCTAAAACTACAATGAAATGTTACTATAGCAGATAGGTTCCAAAAAGGTGACTCGTTTCGAGATACGAGAGTGCCAGAAATGTGATTCAGTAGTGGCTGTAATCATTAAAAGACATCCACATAGAATCCAACTTGATTCCAAATCGCACACAGCATTTCTGCCAGAAAGCGTGGCACTAGCGATCTGAAAAGCCTGTGTACATTTCTTACGACCCCAATCGGCACATCATCTGCTGTTTGTGATCATTCTCAATCAACAATGGCCTATAACCCAGTGGATACATCGCAGAACCTCTGAAATGATGTCGAGACAGAATGCATTACAACTACTAGAGGAATGGGTAGCGACAGCATGAAGGAGCTGCAAATATCGGCTTCATATCACGTTCCTTAGCCGAATCACTTTCTAAATTCGGTGATTTTATTACGAGCTTACACCGTCGGCGGTGTGTAATCACACTTTTGGTCTGTTAATATACATCCAACGATCACCATCTATATTAAGTGTCGCGGTATTTGTGTGGAAAAACCACTTCATTTGGAGGTAATGCCATACCACGATTTATAAGGCTTATACAGATTTATAAGGCTTGTAGTATAGCGTATAAGGATAAGTATGTCATGTCATAAGAATGGTACAGATGTTTCTGTTTCCAGAGCCACAGCAGTCAGTAGGGGATATTTCTGATGCCTTGCTCATTGTCGAATGACATCCAATTGAGAGCACAGTCGTAATACTTAACTGTAAGTATGGTGATTAAATATGTATGTTGCCAGTTTCCTAGGATGATTCTGTCTGGGAGGGTGTGGTGCAGCGGCGGTGGCCTGTGGAGGGAATGGTTCACTTTTTTGGCTAACAGCAGGAGCTATCCGAATGGAAAAGCCTGTTGGGGTACAGGAATGTACATGACATAACCGTGTTGTCCTCTACATGGCTGAATAGTGAACTTATACTCAGTATGTGTTGGACAGCCTTCTTGATCACATGTGTTCTCCATGGAAATTTGAGAAGATTCAATATGGACATGTGTTTGCACTCGACCATTATTCCCTCCCATGTAAACTGTATAATGTGCAAGTGATCGCTAGGATACTGCTTTGTGCTTCATATTGAGAAGCATCACGAAAATGGTATGACGTTGTGGAAAACCATGTGAAAGTACATAGGTTCTTGTGATCCAAGAGTCTGGAGATGGGTGCAGAAAGCAAGCAAGCAAGCAGCTAGGGGCCAAAAACAGTAACGCATTTGTGCCAAGGGGAACCGACACAGCCTTTGTACAACAGTTTGGAGAGTGACCTCAGTCTGTTGAGGGCGCTCTGGTCATGTGTTGGACCAATGTGTGTGCAGGGGCGGATGACTTGCGACCATCCGCTGCGGTGGATGACCGCATGAAATATCTAGTGCTTCGAGGAGTATATACGGTGCAGTTGCTTATGCTGTCTGTCTTTGTGGTATATGTACGAGTGTCTGGTGGTTGACAGCTTTATGCAGGATGCAGAAGTTGCGATTTTGTATGGCGTAGGATACGAATTCTGTGTTTACCACTTTGATATGATGCGTGGAGATCGGTTTCACGCTGAAATATTCAAGCTTCCGTCGTCAGTGGCAGAGCAGTGTAACTGAGGAAGTGTCTTCCCATATTTGACGATCTGTAGACCAAATTTTCTGGGTTTAACTGTCAGTGCAATATTGCGATCTGTACAAAATAGTTTTTCTGTTGAAAGTCTCGTCTGCAGTAAAAAATGGCGGACATGGCTCACACACCAGCAGCAGCAGCAGTATGGCAGGTAAATTCAGTAAGAACCAATCAGATTGCGCCATTCATTCACAAGACATCTTTTGTTCTGGGTTAAAGGACCCTCTACAGACTGATTCAAACAGGATTGGGGCAAGATCTCTACGAAAGTTCTGAGAGTAATGTGATATATTCTTTGTTCAAGTGTTCAAGGACAAGTTGAAGCAGACCATGCATCTCTGGCGTGATGCTGACCCCCCCCCCCTCCCCACCCATGTTGTGGCATTAGGACACCTCCAGACCAGTAGCTGTAGGACACTGAAAACTCCACCCAAGCTACTTAAATATCTCACATCTATGCATCAGCTACACTGGGTAGGTAAACATGTGCATGCAGCCCAATGCATGTCGCATGCTGGACGGGCTGCCCCATTAGGGTTGCTAGGAAGATTGCATCCTGTGTTATTCTGGGAAGCATTGCAAAATATTTCTATAGGGCATGCAGAGTGTGACTTGTTTCTGATTTACATTGACCTGTGATGTCAACATAACATTGACAACCTTTTAGCTGCACTTGTGTTGGTGAGTTGGTCAGCAATTAGGTCTTTGTCTGACCACAGGTACAAAGGCTATGCATCATCATGCCAGCAGTGGTGGTTTGGTAAACACATGTGCAGCTGAAGGCATCTCACATATGGGACCAGCAGGAGTCCTTTGCACCAGTATGCGCACCTTGGTGCCTCTGTAGGGAACAGATCGCTGACACGTCACGGTCGAATTTATTAACAATCATTCGAAAGTCGTTTCACATGCAATGAGTGTTTGTGCAGTGGATTGTTTTCGGCTGTTTATGCGTTGTGAGCATGTTTGCAGAGCATTATACATTAATTATTTTGCCAATTTTTTACGTGTATTGAACATGTCTGTTGCGTTATTTTTTGAACCGGTCTGTAAGCTGTGCATTGCATCATTTCGACAATTTACAATTAGTGAGCGCGTTTGCAGAGCCTTTTACATGCATTATTTTCACAATTTACGTGTTGTTTGCGTGTCTGTGCATCAGTGTACAGCATTATTTAGATAATTTACGAGTAACTTGCAGGTCTGCAGGCTATGGGGGTAATGTGATCCCAGGCGCATCAGGGCGAGTGTTTTGTATCAGCGTAATACTGTAAATAAATAAAGTACGTGAAATCCATCCCTAAATAAATTGTTCCAAAATAAGTAAAGTACTCTCCTTCCTCTCCACAGCAGCTGGACACAGACCAAGTTCTTTTCCCGCCATTTTTCCCCAGATCGCCATGCGACAACAGTGCCCTCTGGCAGCAGTACTCTGTACTAGGTCAGTAGGACTCTGGACCTCGTGGTGAACACACTGTATGGAGCAACTGCCTATGACACCTCAAATTGTTTAAATAAACACTACATGGAAAATAAAGACAGTTTACAATTAGTGAGCATGTTTGCAAATCCTTTTACATGCATTATTTTCACAATTTACGAGTTGTTTTCGGGTCTGTACATCTGTGGACTGGATTTCTTCGGTAACTTACGAGTAGTTTGCAGGTCTGTAGACTATGGGGCTAGTGTGACCCCAGGCACATCAGGACGAATGTTTTGTATCATGTAATAAGTAAATAAACTACGTAAAATCCATCCATAAATAAGTTGTTCCAAAATAAATAAAGTACACCCCTTCCTCTCCCCAGCAGTTGGACACAGACTGAGTCCTTTTCCCACCATCTTTTCCCAGACCGCCATGGAATGACAGTGCCCTCTGGTGGCAGTACTCTGTACTAGATCAGTAGGACTCCGGACCTAATGGTGAACTCACTTGATGGAGCAACTGCCTATGACAACTCAAATTCTTTAAATAAACATGACATGCAAAATGAATACTTATGTACATCCTATCCAGCAGCCCAGCTCAGGCTGAGTCCTTTTCCCACCCATTCTAAGGGAGAGGTGGTGGTCGGATGAGTTAGGTTAGTGGAGGTAGCCTATGTGAACTATATTCCCGCCACTTTCTTAGGTTAGTGGAGGTAGCCCAAGTGACCGTTTTCCACCAAATTTTGAACTTCCCGCCTTTTCTGGGGGAGGGAGGAGGGAGAGGTGGGGAATGGAGGGAGAGGAGGAGGTTAGGTTAGTGGAGGTAGCCCAATTCACCTATAAATTGTTTAAACGATATTCCATACACTGCAATCGAATTCCCTCCAAATGCCTGATCAACTGTCTTTTCACATCAATTTCTGGGAGGGAGGGTGGTGATGGGAGTTGGTTTACCAGAGGGGGAGGTTAATTGATTGACCAATTTAATTAAGTAATGAATCAAATTGATAAGAGTGATAGGGGCTATTCCAATAACTCAGTGTACTTGTAGCAGCGAGGGGGAGGGGTGGGTTGGTGGTTCCCTGAGGGGTTGGGGGAGGGGAAGGCAGGGGAAAATAAGTTAAGGACCTGTCAATCAAAAGGAAGGATCCTTTTAGCAGAACAGTAGATTAAGGACCTTCCAACCAAAGGAGAACAATAGGTGAATGACCTGTCAATCAAAGGAGAACAATAGGTTTGCCTCTGAGTGCATACCTTCCCCTGGTGTAGGCAAATTACACTAACAAAATGTACCACAACATGGTTTGTCCTACTACTAGTAATAGATGTAAGATACATGAATGATTTGTTCAAGCATGCTTGCATCAATACTGGTTTTCCAACACACAAAATAGAGTGAGGGGTGAAGTAACTTTATGGTGAAAATTCCATTATACCACAAATGGATAGGAATAAGGTACTAGAAGGTTCTGTACCGAAGTTCAGTGACGTCAAGATATCAATAAACATAGATTTGACAGCCATCTTCTGTCATAGACCACTAGCAAAATTGTCAAGTGTATACTGCATTCGTATATGGGAGACAAAGTTATCAGTTCAGTTTTAAGAAGCGTCATATGGGGGTAGATTACGTCGTTGAATTTGAGAAAGCTGTGAATCAAGTGCCTCAATCTACCACGGAAATACCGCCATAACAAATATTACATGAAATGTCGATGTGTGACATGAGAAAATATAATGACTACTAACCTCAGGGTACAATGACGTTATTTGTATTACTAGATAACCGACGATTACAAAGTGCCCGAGTTAACTGGTAGCATACTTCATTTTTTTTCCTGCTGTTAGTTCTTCCTCTTCTTTCATTCAGAACCATTATCTGTCTTATTTAACATTCTTCACTCTCAAGGTTAATATGAGAAAATTTCCTTACATTGAATGCAACAACAACAAAAAAGCTATAAGGCAAACAAAGTGACACAACAGAATAAACATCGCATAGCACTGCTGAAAAACAGACATTTAATGGATTGTATGTTGACAGACCAGAATATACTAAGTATAGTATCACAGATACACCAGCAAGAGAACATAGTATGTACTTCCAACAAGACACCAGTACCATATTAACGTACATAACAAAATCATGTCATAAAGTATGTAGTGGAACAATTTTTAAATATTTATAACAATGGTAAACAAACCTTTATACCTGAAAATATTTTAAGAATAGGAAAGGAAGACGAGGGCTGTTATATAAAACACAGATGAAATAACACACAAAAATAAGCTGCAGGCTGCAGAAGAAAAGGACGATGCTAAGCCCAATAAGTTAATATGACACTGCACAATAGAAGGAATTCTGGTGGCAAAAATAATAGAAATAACTGAACATTGTCAAGAAACAACAGACACATCATTACTCTTTAGTATGGATTGAAAAGGCAGAATGGTGGCCGCTGTAACGAATTATGATACACTGACAGGCTAGGAATAGTTGTGTCAGAGAGATTTATGGCAAACGTAGAGGAACAGTTACTAAGCGGCAGAGAAGTCGACCTGTTATTTACGAAGCGAGGAAAGAGGTAAATGGTTTGCTGTTTAGCGCCCTCAACTATAAATCATCATCATCAGGTAAATGGTGAGGTATAGATTAGGCGATAGAAAAGTCGGCCATTTATTTACATAGAAAGAGAAAGGGGAAGTATGGTTATTAGAAGGCAGGAAAGTCGGCCAATCAGATATGAAGAGAGGGAGGAAAGGCAAAACGCGACGAGGAAGTCGGCCATTAAGTATATTTATGGATGAAGTGGTTTGCGCCAACTCTTTTATGAATTACAAGGGGGTAGACATGCTGTCGACATAAGACAACACTGACACGGAAATGTCATAAAAGACATATATATAGTAAATAAGATTTAAATAGAAGGCCACGTAATATGATATATAGAGAGCAATGACACAAATTGGTTTTGATTATGAAACGAATGTGTAGTGAAGGTCTAGCTAAGAATAATGTAATTAGCCCTACATATTGCAAAGTCACATAATGCTGTTGTTTGAAAATCAGTAAAAAATACAGTCATTACATGAATACAGTTCCACTAGTTCTATTTGTAGTAACAGTGACACTCAATTATGGAAGGAATGATACCTCATACTGTAGAATGAAGCAACGATTTCATGACTGAGTGTTTATGCATTATACAGGGCTATTACAAATGATTGAAGCGATTTCATAAATTCACTGTACATCTACATCTACATCTACATCTATACTCCGCAAGCCACCCAACGGTGTGTGGGGGAGGGCACTTTACGTGCCACTGTCATTATCTCCCTTTCCTGTTCCAGTTGCGTATGGTTCGCGGGAAGAACAATTGTCTGAAAGCCTCCGTGCGCGCTCTAATCTCTCTAATTTTCCATTCGTGATCTCCTCGGGAGGTATAAGTAGGGAGAAGCAATATATTCGATACCTCATCCAGAAACGCACCCTCTCGAAACCTGGCGAGCAAGCTACACCGCGATGCAGAGCGCCTCTCTTGCAGAGTCTGCCACTTGAGTTTATTAAACATCTCCGTAACGCTATCACGGTTACCAAATAACCCTATGACGAAACGCGCCGCTTTTCTTTGGATCTTCTCTATCTCCTCCGTCAAACCGATCTGGTACGGATCCCACACTGATGAGCAATACTCAAGTATAGGTCGAACGAGTGTTTTGTAAGCCACCTCCTTTGTTGATGAACTACATTTTCTAAGCACTCTCCCAATGAACCTCAACCTGGTACCCGCCTTACCAACAATTAATTTTATATGATCATTCCACTTCAAATCGTTCCGCACGCATACTCCCAGATATTTTACAGAAGTAACTGCTACCAGTGTTTGTTCCGCTATCATATAATCATACAATAAAGGATCCTTCTTTCTATGTATTCGCAATACATTACATTTGTCTATGTTAAGGGACAGTTGCCACTCCCTGCACCAAGTGCCTATCCGCTGCAGATCTTCCTGCATTTCGCTACAATTTTCTAATGCTGCAGTTTCTCTGTATACTACAGCATCATCCGCGAAAAGCCGCATGGAACTTCCGACACTATCTACTAGGTCATTTATATATATTGTGAAAAGCAATGGTCCCATAACACTCCCCTGTGGCACGCCAGAGGTTACTTTAATGTCTGTAGACGTCTCTCCATTGATAACAACATGCTGTGTTCTGTTTGCTAAAAATTCTTCAATCCAGCCACACAGCTGGTCTGATATTCCGTAGGCTCTTACTTTGTTTATCAGGCGACAGTGCGGAACTGTATCGAACGCCTTCCGAAAGTCAAGAAAAATAGCATCTACCTGGGAGCCTGTATCTAATATTTTCTGGGTCTCATGAACAAATAAAGCGAGTTGGGTCTCACACGATCGCCGCTTCCGGAATCCATGTTGATTCCTACATAGTAGATTCTGGGTTTCCAAAAACGACATGATACTCGAGCAAAAAACATGTTCTAAAATTCTACAACAGATCGACGTCACAGATATAGGTCTATAGTTTTGCGCATCTGCTCGACGACCCTTCTTGAAGACTGGGACTACCTGTGCTCTTTTCCAATCATTTGGAACCCTCCGTTCCTCTAGAGACTTGCGGTACACGGCTGTTAGAAGGGGGGCAAGTTCTTTCGCGTACTCTGTGTAGAATCGAATTGGTATCCCGTCAGATCCAGTGGACTTTCCTATATTGAGTGATTCCAGTTGCTTTTCTATTCCTTGGACACTTATTTCGATGTCAGCCATTTTTTCGTTTGTGCGAGGATTTAGAGAAGGAACAGCAGTGCGGTCTTCCTCTGTGAAACAGCTTTGGAAAAAGGTGTTTAGTATTTCAGCTTTACGCGTGTCATCCTCTGTTTCAATGCCATCATCATCCGGAGTGGCTGGATATGCTGTTTCGAGCCACTTACTGATTTAACGTAAGACCAGAACTTCCTAGGATTTTCTGTCAAGTCGGTACATAGAATTTTACTTTCGAATTCACTGAACGCTTCACGCATAGCCCTCCTTACGCTAACTTTGACATCGTTTAGCTTCTGTTTGTCTGAGAGGTTTTGGCTGGGTTTAAATTTGCAGTGAAGCTCTCTTTGCTTTCGCAGTAGTTTCCAAACTTTGTTGTTGAACTACGGTGGGTTTTTCCCGTCCCTCACAGTTTTACTCGGCACGTACCTGTCTAAAACGCATTTTACGATTGCCTTGAACTTTTTCCATAAACACTCAACATTGTCAGTGTCGGAACAGAAATTTTCGTTTTGATCTGTTAGGTAGTCTGAAATCTGCCTTCTATTACTCTTGCTAAACACATAAACCTTCCTCCCTTTTTTTATATTCCTATTAACTTCCATATTCAGGGATGCTGCAACGGCCTTATGATCACTGATTCCCTGTTCTGCTCTTAAAGAGTCGAAAAGTTCGGGTCTGTTTGTTATCAGTAGGTCCAAGATGTTATCTCCACGAGTCGGTTCTCTGTTTAATTGCTCGAGGTAATTTTCGGATAGTGCACTCAGTATAATGTCACTCGATGCTCTGTCCCTACCACCCGTCCTAAACATCTGAGTGTCCCAGTCTATATCTGGTAAATTGAAATCTCCACCTAAGACTATAACATGCTGAGAAAATTTATGTGAAATGTATTCCAAATTTCCTCTCAGTTGTTCTGCCACTAATGCTGCTGAGCCGGGAGGTCGGTAAAAGGAGCCAATTATTAACCTAGCTCGGTTGTTGAGTGTAACCTCCACCCATAATAATTCACAGGAACTATCCACTTCTACTTCACTACAGGATAAACTACTACTAACAGCGACGAACACTCCACCACCGGTTGCATGCAATTTATCCTTTCTAAACACTTCAAGTTTCTGCTGCCACAGCGCTCGAGAGCGCAGTGAGACAAAATGGCGACAGAAGCCGAGAAAGCGTATGTCGTGCTTGAAATGCACTCACATCAGTCAGTCATAACAGTGCAACGACACTTCAGGACGAAGTTCAACAAAGTTCCACCAACTGCTAACTCCATTCGGCGATGGTATGCGCAGTTCAAAGCTTCTGGATGCCTCTGTAAGGGGAAATCAACGGGTCGGCCTGCAGTGAGCGAAGAAACGGTTGAACGCGTGCGGGCAAGTTTCACGCGTAGCCCGCGGAAGTCGACGAATAAAGCAAGCAGGGAGCTAAACGTACCACAGCCGACGGTTTGGAAAATCTTACGGAAAAGGCTAAAGCAAAAGCCTTACCGTTTACAATTGCTGCAAGCCCTGACACCCGATGACAAAGTCAAACGCTTTGAATTTTCGGCGCGGTTGCAACAGCTCATTGAAGAGGATGCGTTCAGTGCGAAACTTGTTTTCAGTGATGAAGCAACATTTTTTCTTAATGGTGAAGTGAACAGAAACAATGTGCGAATCTGGGCGGTAGAGAATCCTCACGCATTCGTGCAGCAAATTCGCAATTCACCAAAAGTTAACGTGTTTTGTGCAATCTCACGGTTTAAAGTTTTTCTGCGATAAAAACGTTACAGGACACATGTATCTGGACATGCTGGAAAATTGGCTCATGCCACAACTGGAGACCGACAGCGCCGACTTCATCTTTCAACAGGATGGCGCTCCACCGCACTTCCATCATGATGTTCGGCATTTCTTAAACAGGAGATTGGAAAACCGATGGATCGGTCGTGGTGGAGATCATGATCAGCAATTCATGTCATGGCCTCCACGCTCTCCCGACTTAACCCCATGCGATTTCTTTCTGTGGGGTTATGTGAAAGATTCAGTGTTTAAACCTCCTCTACCAAGAAACGTGCCAGAACTGCGAGCTCGCATCAACGATGCTTTCGAACTCATTGATGGGGACATGCTGCGCTGAGTGTGGGAGGAACTTGATTATCGGCTTGATGTCTGCCGAATCACTAAAGGGGCACATATCGAACATTTGTGAATGCCTAAAAAAACTTTTTGAGTTTTTGTATGTGTGTGCAAAGCATTGTGAAAATATCTCAAATAATAAAGTTATTGTAGACCTGTGAAATCGCTTCAATCATTTGTAATAACCCTGTATTTGAAGCAAAAATCTGAATCTCTCAATGTATCTATAAATCTCAATCATAAGCCCTCGCATATAAGATTTAAAAGGCATAGCAGGTGATACTGTGTAGGGCGCGGGAGTCATTACCAAAACGTGTCAGTAGCACCAGATGGTGCGAGCAAGCACCCAGCTCTTCAAGAATGAAAAGGGCTATAGCCCCAGCCGTAGTAAACAGTGCATACAGCTGTGATCAATTTCACCATTCACCTGACGATGATGATTTGTGGCTGGAAGGGCCGTGAGCACTGGCATCGCCACCATCACGATACTGTCAGACTTCAAGGATATTTACATTAGACCGCGAGGTTACCAGTTCGTAACTTTGTAGACATATCTGCCAGACAGCTACTTCGCCTTGTCAAGTAATACATTAATTTCGTTGAGTGTTACAGTGGTCGCTTGAATTTTTGGTTTCAGATAAGAAATTGTGTGAAGTTTTTATAGTATTGGTACTAACTGTGGTTTAGTAGTATTAATAAAGGTAGTTGCTTTCGTAGTAGTGACCGAAATTCTAGATTACTATTGTTAGTTTTTTAAATAGTTCTTCTGTTGTAACTGAACTTAGGTAACATGGACATTTAGTTATTTGAGTAAATGTTAATATTTTGCCATGAGTGAGAAGTGTGAGCTTTGTTGTAGGTTTGTGGGTAGTGGGTTGCGGTGTGAGATTTGTTCAAAATATTTTCATTGGGGGGAATGCAGTGGGGAAGCCAGTGGACGTTCTAGTGAGATCCTCTCCTGGGTGCCTACTCTCTATCTTTCCACTATTGTGCCGATCGTTTCGGTACTCAAGAGCACTCGAATTACAGCCCCAGCATTATTCAGTACACATTCCGGTAGCGATACCGTTCGGGTCTAGAGAACCGAAGCGCTGTTGTCGGTTCGCGTCGTGCAAGCCAATCAAAAGCAAGCTGCCGCAATCCGCGCATGCGCACTGCAGCGCGCACAGTGCCACGAACACAAGGCGACTAAAGTGCGCGTCATTTATGTTGGCGGCCGAGTTTAGGTTCGCTCTGCGCATCTGATGTCACAAAACACAGTTAGCCAATGAACAGAGAACGACGTTGCCAGATCTCGACTGCAGTGCAGAGCACGGACGAGTGTCTCCAGTTTTAGAAACGTTCAGTCATAAATAAAGTAATAGAACAAAAGCAATGTCTTGATAGCAGACTTTCTTTTATAGAAAGTTTGGAAAAAGTGTTCTTTATACCAATTGCTTCATATTATATTAATTAATTAAACCAAACAAGCAATAAGACTCCTAATTCAGGCGATAACAAGGAAAGGTGTTTGTATCAATCTCACGAACTGCTTTTTCGCAATAAAGAACAGCGATAATTGTTTATTTCCTATTGTACTTCGACGAAGCATGAGTAATTCATAGTCATACCAATAGTGTTTGTCAGTATTTTGCTTGACATATTAAAATCCTTATGGATTTTAATTTCCAGACGAGCTGCGTTAGCACAACGGTTAAAATGCTGAGCTATTAAGTGAAAGGTTATGAGTTCAAACATTGTGCGGTACATAAATTTTTCTTTATTTAAAAACAATATCGAAGTGTCTTACTTCACGAATTTTATTCGTTAGAATGGAGTTTTTTGAAATTTCTAGTGCTTTGTCTCTTCATTAATCCTTTCGCTGCTGCAGACGCGTGTTCCCCGCATTCCGCGCTGTGCGCGATTTTGTCATCACTGCACTGCTCGCCTGTGCAGACACATGGTGTTCCCACTGCTTTGACACACTTATCATTCGATTTCACAAAAACTATTTGGCCCAAAAAATTGGATTTTTACACATCATCTTGACTGATGCCTTCTCCCCATAAATGACTAAATTTTGTTTCGATGTTCAACGCAGTTATTGTGCAGCATTAAATGTAGTAAACCATTGCACGAAATTTTGAAGAGTTTGCAGAGGTAAAAGTCCATAGCGTATACTTTCCGTATGGTCGATTTTAGTTGCCACAATGTTGAGAGTGAAATGTGGACAAGATACCTAAATTTCATATTAAATTTACTGTATAACAATATCTCATTTAATTTAAGTACCACATAGGTGTCGTATGTAATATTGAGAAATATTCCGTCTTTTGCGACTGTAATAAAAGTTTTATTTACACCAGGCGCTTTTGGCTTTATTTTAAAGCACTTCAATCAATGAAAGGTATGGTACATACACTATGGTACTCATGTTCTCTTTCTTGTTTTTGTTCCACAGTCGCAGTTTTACCTATGGTATTGAGATATATTCCTCTTCTGCAACTGTAATAAGCGACTTATTTAGACCAGACGCGTTTCTCTCTTTTGAAGCATCTTCAGTGGACAGTATTTTGTCTCCTCCATTGCCAAGTCACCTTTCGTAGTTTTGTGCTGCGGTAACACAATATTCAACGTTTGTGTCGGCTGATCAGTGTTTTAGCAAATAAATGCTGTTTGTGTGTGCCACACACAAAAATTGTATTTGACATAGCTCAGAGCACTTCACTGATAGACGGTATATTCAAGTCCTAATGTTTTTGTAAGTCCACAGTTTTGTTTAATGTATTTTGTCTACTTCCTTTTGATTGATTGAAGTGCTTTAAAATAAAACCAAACGTGCCCGGTGTAAATAAAACTTTTGTTACAGTCGTGGTGAAGATGGAATATTTCTCAATATTACATACGACACCTATGTGGTACTTAAATTAAATGAGATATTGTTATACAGTAAATTTTATATGAAATTTAGGTATCCTGTCGACATTTCATTCTCAACATTGTGGCAACTAAAATCGACCATACGGAAAGTATACTCTATGGACTTTTACATCTGCAAACACTTCAAAATTTCGTGCAATTGTTTACTATATTTAATGCTGCATAATAACTGCATTGAACACCGAAACAAAATTAAGTCATTTATGGGGGGAAGGTATCAGTCAAGACGATGTGTAAAAATCAAATTTTTGGGCCAAATAGTTTTTGTGGAATCGAATGATAAGATGTCTAAGCAGTCGGAACACCATGTGTCTGCACAGGCGAGCAGTGCAGTGACAAAATCGCGCACAGCGCGGAATGCAGGGAGCACGTCTTTGTAGCAGCGAAAGGGTTAATGCGGCCGTGAAGGCTCTACTTCATGAACTGCGCGCTCCCCCCTACACATAAGCTTGCGAACTATGCTATACTATGGCGCTGCTTCTCTTGACGCGTGCGTCGTGAGCAACTGGCAATGCAGCAATCTCCCGCGTCTGGGCGGGCATGCGCGAGCCGCCAAGATAAAAGAATTGAACTATAGCAGACGACACAGGCGCGCTATTCCTCGGAGTACCGAAAATTGCCTTTACGTATGACGCCGCATTCCATCGAGCTGACGTGGCCGCCTTCATCACTCTTGCCTCCTCCTCAAGAGTATCAGGCGCAATATATCCATTTCCATGATTCTCACAAGGGAACCTCCCCATCGCACCCCCCTCAGATTTAGTTATAAGTTGGCACAGTGGATAGGCCTTGAAAAACTGAACACAGATCAATTGAGAAAACAGGAAGAAGTTGTGTGGGACTATGAAAAAATAAGCAAAATATACAAACTGAGTAGTTCATGGGAAGATAGGCAACATTAAGGATAATTGAAACGCAGGAGCGCCGTGGTCTCATGGTAACGTGAGCAGCTGCGGACGGAAAGGTCCTAGGTTCAAATCTTCCGTCGAGTGAGAACTTTAATTTTTTAGTTTCAGTTCATGTGACAAACGCTTATGTTTTCATCACTTTTTTGGGAGTGATTATCACATCCACAAGAAAACCTAACTCGGGCAAGGTAGAAGAATCGTTTTACCCATTCGCCCAAGTGTACAAGTTAGGTGGGTCGACAACATATTCCTGTCATGTGACGTACATGGCGTCACCAGTGTCGTATAGAATATATCAGACGTGTTTTCCTGTGGAGGAATCGGTTGACCTATGACGTTGCGATCAAATGTTTTCGGTTCCCATTGGAGAGCCACGTCCTTTCGTCTACTAATCGCACGGTTTTGCGATGCGGTCGCAAAACACAGACACTAAACTTATTACAGTCAACACAAACGTCAATGAACGAACGGACAGATAATAACTATGCAAAAATACAGAAAGTAAAATTTTCACTCGAGGGAAGACTTGAACCAAGGACATCTCGGTCTGCTGCTGCTCACGCTACAACGGGACCACGGTGCTCCTAAGCTCACAGTGTCCATGATGTTGCCTATGTGGCCCATGGACTACTCAGTTTGTATATTTTGCTTATTTTTTCACAGTTCCACACAACTTCTTCCTGTTTTCTCAACTGATCTGTGTTCAGTTTATCAAGGCCTATCCACTGTGCCAACTTATAACTAAATCTGAGGGGGGTGCGATGGGGAGGTTCCCTTGTCAGGTGGAATGCATGGAAATTTTTAGTTTCCCTGACCGCATGTTTCCATGCATGCATAATAACGACAGCGTATTTGACTGTATTCTGCAGATTGTCGTAAATGCCGCATTATGTCATCTTATTCACATTCACACTGACATCGTGTTTTGGATTTTACGTTTCGGAAAATTAGTTAGGAATAGTGTGTGGTACCACATTGTACTAATACATCTATAAAAACACCAGAATAATTGACTCAAAGTTTCAAAGAATAAGAAGATAAACAGAATGAGGTTGCGACTCGTTCCTAGAGATCCAGATGATTAAGTAGCCCACTTCCCTATATGATACGTCAACGATTTGAGTCTTAAAAACAAAATTGATAAAACGCATTTTTGAGAGCTCCTGCAGTTCGTCGAAGTTTATAACCTGCATCTCATGAATGAAAATGTTTCGTACATGGTGCTACAGTCTAAAAATATTACGGCGGAGATCTTTCATCCCTGTCTACTGCTGTTGAGGATTCAATCGCAGATAAATACTTGTGACCAGCAAGATTATGAAGATGACTGTTACTAGTTACATTCCCAGTAATTTAAGTTGTGCTCTTAGATTCCTGTCTAACCGTATACTTGGAAATCGCTACATATTCGGAAGAAATGGTGAATTATTTCTGACAAGAAAAAATATAATGGTCACTATCGGTTGTTTCACTCACAGCAATTTCTTCTCCAGCAATTTCATATTTCGTTTTTTAAACACACAGAAATCACGAAATCATTACGGAGGAAGTGCGCTCTTAAATGTAGGGAATAATGAATATTGCAGAAAAATTTTAACCTACACGAATAGCAACGTCTCAGAACGTGTTGCATATATGAAGACGGAAAAAAAAAATCTTCGTATCCATCTCAACGCCAGCCCGCGTCCTTTTGTGACGCGTTCCCGTGCACTAACCACTTTTTTTTTTTTTTTTTTTTTGGTAATCTCATTTTGTTCGCTTTACTTCGTTTCATCTGCTCGGGGCGGACGTCGTAAGACATCCGTTTAAGTTCATTGTTGATCGATAAACTCAGTTTTTTTTATTACCGAGGGCAGCTAACCCTCTGACCGAACACGCTGAGCTATCGTGCCGGCAAAGAACTTGGCGCCGGCAAACAACACAGACATGGTGCTCAAATCTCTTACTACTGCGTCGAGGAACGTAGTTTGACTTCGTTGCCAAACGGTGCTGTGTAAGTCATAAATGCGTGATAGTTGGAAGTTTTCCAATATCAAGATTCACATAATTGCTTTCCATCGTTACTTGAAAGTTGTAAACACGTTTCGATACTTGCTAACTAAACCATTTGTGGGGAAAAAGTACACAAAGTCACTAGTAACGTCAATTCACACTCATGTAATATACGTAAGCACAGCCGATGTCTTGATATTTAATGATCTTTAAACTCTTATTTGCATAAAAACAACACGTACTGGTATTTTGAGAGAATATCGACCGAAATTTTTTTTCACGTAATCATTCACAGTAACAACCTAACCTAATCATATTCCTAACAAAGGAAAATAGTCTATTATGAACTCACTTTCCAACCGGATGCATCCTCTGGTGATTCTTTAGTAACACAATCACTAAATCCAAAGCTAAAACCGCTAAATATGTTTAAAATAACAAATTATAGGTGCACATAAACCACAGCTCACCGATCGACAAGGCCACACCGAAATCCAAAACCTCTCGGTACAATTGTCGTAAAATCGGTGGGAAGACCATTTGGTAACAGGTCTCAGAAGCTTACTGAATAGGATATTTCGATAAAGAACTGAAAATCACGTCACTACCGAAACGAACCTACTACACCGATCGATATGATCGATACAGAATAGGGCACCTGGAAATGCAGAAGTCATACCAGAAATAAGTTGATAGAGGAACAGGAGCATAAGATCTATGCCCTTCAGGTGCAGTTACAAAATACAGAGGAGGAACTAGATAGGTTGAGGATGATGAAGGGCACTAGAGAATGGGAACTGGCAGTTGCTAAGAGGGCAGCTAGGGGGAGGAGATAGAGAGTTGTACTTTGTGTATAACCAGTAGATTTTAGCAACTGTCAGAGATTAGTGGACAGGAGCCTCTTGTAACTGTAGATGTAGGATACATGCAGCAGTCCTCAGCAGTTAGGGAGCCTAAATCCGTTGCAAATTCAAATAGAAAGAAGAAGGTTCTGTTGCTAGGTAGTTCGCATGGCAGAGGCATGGGGACCAAGCAGCAATCGGTATTGTAATTGTAAACTGTCGAAGCTGCGTTGGTACAGTACCGGAACTTCAAGCACTGATAGAAAGCACCAAAGCTGAAATCGTTATAAGTACGGAAAGCTGGCTGAAGCCAGAGATGAATTCTGCCCAAATTTTTACAAAGGCACAGATGGTGTTTAGAAAGGATAGATTGCATGCAACACGTGGTGGCGTGTTTCTGGATGTTAGTAGTAGTTTTTCCTCTAGTGAAATAGAAGTGCTTAGTTCCTGTGAATTATTATGGGTGAAGGTAATACTCAACAACCAAGCTAGGTTAATAATTGGCTCCTTTTACCGACCTCCCGACTCAGCAGCATTAGTGGCAGAAAAACTGAGAGAAAATTTGGAATACATTTCACATAAATTTCCTCAGCACGTTATAGTTTTAGGTGGAGATTTCAATTTACCAGATATAGACTGGGACACTCAGGTGTTTAGGACGGGTGGTAGGGACAGAGCATCGAGTGACATTATACTGAGTGCACTATCCGAAAATTGCCTCGAGCAATTAAGCAGAGAACCGACTAGTTGAGATAACATCTTGGAGCTACTAATAACAAACAGACCCGAACTTTTCGACTCTGTAAGCGCAGAACAGGGAATCAGTGATCATAAGGCCGTTGCAGCATCCCTGAATGTGGAAGTAAATAGGAATATAAAAAAGGGAGGGAGGTTTATCTGTTTAGCAAGAGTAATAGGAGGCAGATTTCAGACCACCTAACAGATCAAAACGAAAATTTCTGTTCCCACACTGACAACGTTGGGTGTTTATGGAAAAAGATCAAGGCAATCGTAAAATGCGTTTTAGACAGGTAAGTGCCGAGTAAAACTGTGAGGAACGGGAAAAACCCACCGTAGTTCAACAACAAAGTTTGGAAACTACTGCGAAAGCAAAGAGAGCTTCACTGCAAATTTAAACCCAGCCAAAACCTCTCAGACAAACAGAAGCTAAACGATGTCAAAGTTAGCGTAAGGAGGACTATGCGTGAAGCGTTCAGTGAATTCGAAAGTAAAATTCTATGTACCGACTTGACAGAAAATCCTAGGAAGTTCTGGTCTTACATTAAATCAGTAAGTGGATCGAAACAGCATATCCAGCCACTCCGGATGATGATGGCATTGAAACAGAGGATGACACGCATAAAGCTGAAGTACTAAACACCTTTTTCCAAAGCTGTTTTACAGAGGAAGACCGCACTGCAGTTCCTTCTCTGTATCCTGGCATGAACGAAAAAAATGGCTGACATCGAAATAAGTGTCCAAGGAATAGAAAAGCAACTGAAATCAAGCAACAGAGGAAAGTCTACTGGACCCGACGGATACCAATTCGATTCTACACAGAGTACGCGAAAGAACTTACCCCCCCCCCCTTCTAATAGCCGTGTACCGCAAGTCTCTAGAGGAATGGAAGGTTCCAAATGATTGGAAAAGAGGACAGGTAGTTCCAGTTTTCAAGAAGGGTCATCGAGCAGATGCGCAAAACTATATGCCTATATCTCTGACGTCGATCTGTTGTAGAATTTTAGAACATACTTTTCGCTCGCGTATCAAGTCATTTCTGGAAACCCAGAATCTACTTTGTAGGAATCAACATGAATTCCGGAAACAGCGATTGTGTGAGATCCAACTCGCTTTATTTGTTCATGAGACCCAGAAAATATTAGATACAGGCTCCCAGGTAGATTCCATTGTCCTTGACTTCCGGAAAGCGTTAGATACAGTTCCGCACTGTCGCCTGATGAACCAAGTAAGAGCCTACGGAATATCAGACCAGCTGTGTGGCTGGATTGAAGAGTTTTTAGCAAACAGAACACAGTATGTTGTTCTCAATGGAGAGACGTCTATAGACATTAAAATAACCTCTGGCGTGCCACAGGAGAGTGTTATGGGACCATTGCTTTTCACAATATATATAAATGACCTAGTAGATAGTGTCGGAAGTTCCATGCGGCTTTTCGCGGATGATGCTGTAGTATACAGAGAAGTTGCAGCATTAGAAAATTGCAGCGACATGCAGGAAGATTTGCAGCGGATAGGCACTTGGCGCGTGGAGTGGCAACTGGCCCTTTACACAGACAAATGTAATGTATTGCGAATACATAGGAAGAAGGATACTTTATTGTATGATTATATGATAGCGGAACAAACACTGGTAGCAGTTACTTCTGTAAATTTATCTGGGAGTATGCGTACGGAACGATTTGAAGTGGAATGGTCATATAAAATTAATTGTTGGTAAGGCGGGTGCCAGGTTGAAATTCATTGGGAGAGTCCTTAGAAAATGTTGTCCATCAACAAAGGAGGTGGCTTACAAAACACTCGTTCGACCTATACTTGAGTATTGCTCAACAGTGTGCGATCCGTACCAGGTCGGGTTGACAGAGGAGATTGAGAAGATCCAAAGAAGGGCGGCCCGAATCGTCACTGGCTTATTTGGTAAGCGTGATAGCGTTACGGAGATGTTTAGCAAACTCAAGTGACAGACTCTGCAAGAGAGGCACTCTGTATCGAGGTGTAGCTTGCTGTCCAGGTTTCGAGAGGGTGCGTTTCTGGATGAGGTATCGAATATATTGCTTCCCCCTACTTATACCTCCCGAGGAGATCACGAATGGAAAATTAGAGAGATTCGGGTGCGCACGGAGGCTTTCCGGGAGTCGTTCTTCCCGCGGACTATACGCAACTGGAACAGGAAAGGGAGGTAATGACAGTGGTACGTAAAGTGCCCTCCGTCACACACCGTTGGGTGGTTTGCGGAGTATAAATGTAGATGTAGATGTAGGTGTGAGCCAGCAGTTGCAGAAACTTTTGGGGAGTGAGCATCAGGTCACCAGCATTCTGAAGCCTAGTACAGGGTTGGGTCAGGTGAGTGTTAGCATAGGGGAGTTAGTTAGGAATTTTACGAAAGAGGATCAGGTAGTGATTGTGTGTGGAGCTGGGAATAATCTTTATATGGATGGGGAGTATGATGTAGGTGGTACCCTGTTAGAGATAGCTACTTATGGTTCAAATGGCTCTGGGCACTATGGGACTTAACTTCTGAGGTCATCAGTCCCCTAGAATTTATAACTACTTAAACCTAACTAACCTAAGGACATCACACACATCCATGCCCGAGTCAGGATTCGAACCTGCGACCGTAGCGGTCGCGCGGTTCCAGACTGTAGCGCCTACAACCGCTCGGCCACTCCGGCCGGCGATAGCTACTTAAATTGGTGGCACTAACGTGCATTTCGTGCAAGTGTTTCAGTATCATGATCGGCTCACCTGAAGGCTGCTGTTAGGCATGTTAACATGGGGCTGAAGAAGGCGCTGATGCTGGAGGGCATGGTGCACATTCCAGTGGTGCCAGTGAAGTCTGTCAGTAGATCGGGTTTCACTAGGCATGGCCTGCACCTCAATAGGTATGTGAAGGGAAGGCTGACAAAGCTTATAGGTGACAGTGTAGTGGCCAGAGGTGGGATCACTCATGGAAAAATTCCTGTAGTAGGTGGTGTTAGAGCTGCACCTTTTTTAAACTGGAGTCAACTAATCGTTATACCTGCTTAAAGGAAGTCCCTCTAGCAGACGAATCACCTTCAATTGAGGTCAGGTAACCAAGTAGTGAAGGAATTAGCATATTTCATGAAAATGTAAGAGGTATTAGAGACAAAGTTAGTGAACTGCTTATTGATGTTGACTCTGACGTTATTGGTATGTCAGAGCACCACTTAAGTAATTTGACAATTCAGAGCCTTCCTTTACAAGGATAAAGATTGTCTGGCTGTTTCTCGAGGGAGGACTCTAACCTTCGACGGGGGAAGCCGCGCGGACCGTGACAACGTGCCTCAGACCACTCAGCTACCACACGTGGCTCAACACCATTTGTGAGAGACTGGAGTTTTACCATGCAAGTCCACATTTATGGACAACAGAATAATCGATATGTGTTTGCTGATGGTTAAAATTGTGAGTGTAATAATCTTCCATCTCCACGTATTTGTAACATGTATAAGTGTTGCGTTGTTTCTATTTGTAACCATGTGAAGAGGTCGTCTTTATGATGCAGATATAAATAAGTGCAGAACAGCATGGTGTCGACATAAGAGTGAGGAAAAGTGTAAATTGTAAAGAACGTTTCTTTGAATTTAGAGGACAGCAATGCACCAATAGTAGTTTATAGCAGTGCCACTTTCTGTGTCAAATAGTTAGTCAGTTTAAAGAATGGCAATGTGCCAAAAGTGAATAACAAACTAAAATCTTCAAGAGACAAAATTTTGTTGCATTTAATGGACGACAATGCGCGATAGTAGCTTACGAGCAGAATAAAATTTTGTGATTGAAACTTAACTAGGAGATAGTGGACTGCTATAGAGTGTTCTTGTGGAAATGATACACTGTAAGTTAACAATAGACTACCAACAACATAAAGATGCAGAATAATGCTACTTTGAAAGTCTTTTCCATTAAAAGTATAATGTAATTAGTATAGATGGTGTAACTAAATATTAATGATTTTGGGATGTATGGTTATACACGAATTTATTGAGGATAACGACTGGCTTTTTCCTAATCACAAAATTTCTAACTCTATGTCTATATGAATTAAATAATAATTCGAGAATGAAAAATATAAAGCAGATTCAGGTTTTGAAAAATAAAAACGAACACAAGTACAGTGGAAAAGTGTGGCTCTTGAGAGATGATAACTCAAAAATTTATAAAAGTGAGGGTAAGAATTTACTTTAATTGTTGTCTGCGAGAACATCCAAATTTTTGGATACTTCAGAAGGAGGGGATGTGTAATATTTCTGGCTTTACAGCCATCATATTCAGCTGTGAGAAGTGCTTCTTACATCAGCTGGGAAGGCAGCCGTCGGAAGATGTAATGTGGTCTGAGGTACCAGTGACAGATACACTATGTGATGAAAAGTCTCTACACCTGGCTGAAAATGTCTTACAAGTTCGTGGCGCCCTCCATCGGTAATGCTGGAATTCAAAGTGGTGTGGGCCTACACTTAGCCATGATGACAGCTTCCACTCTCACAGGCACACGTTCTATCAGTTGCTGGAAGGTTTCTTGGGGAATGGCAACCCATTCTTCACGGAGTGCCGCACTGAGGAGAGGTATCGATGTCGGTCGGTGAGGCCTGGCACGAAGTCGTCGTTCCAAAACATCCCAAAGGTGTTCTATAAGATTCAGGTCAGGACTCTGTGCAGGCCAGTCCATTAAAGAGATGTTACTGCCGTGTAAACACTCCGCCACAGGTGGTGCATAATGAACAGGGGTTCGATCGTGTTGAAAGATGCAATCGCCATCCCCGAATTGCTCTTCAAAAGTGGGAAGCAAGAAGGTGTTTTGAACATTAATGTAGGTCTGTGCTGTGATAGTGCCACGCAAAACAACAAGGGGTGCGAGCCCCCTCCGTTCTGAGTCCTCACTGTACTTGCAAGTGTTTTCAGTTGTACATGTTAATGTGTTAAGTGATTCGGAAACACTTAACATTGACGGAGTCCTAATTCCCCTGGGCCACTTCTGGTTTTGCAGAAGCACAAATATCATTCATATGTTGGTTGTCCATGTTGTGGTCGATTAGTGGAGCTTGTTCCTTCAAAGATAAACCAACTCCCGCAAAACTGAATATTGTAAAAGCACAACCTGACGAGTGTCAAGTATTTTATTTGTATGGTGGTTGGACATAACCATTAAAATATACAGCGTTATTAGCATGCAATCGCCTTTCACAGAATTGGAGCGTATATTCATAAGTAATTTGGGCGAAATGTGAATGTTTCAGTGGATGTGACACAAAGCTAATTGTTGTGGGTTGGCAGGAGAGCCAACACCGGGTTACTAGAGGAAGCCGAAAGGCACGCGTTTTAGCTCACGCAGACTGGCGTGAGGTCTGGAACAGGACAAGGAAATTAGACTTTAGAAAAAACGGACGTAGCTAGTGGAATACTTAACTTTAATCCATAAATGGTGAACGTCGCTCTTGACTGTACATTATTCACAATACCAATAGTAACTGAACAGGGCGCCTTGCTAGGTCGTAGCAAATGACGTAGCTGAAGGCTATGCTAACTATCGTCTCGGCAAATGAGAGCGTATTTTGTCAGTGAACCATCGCTAGCAAAGTCGGTTGTACAACTGAAGCGAGTGCTAGGAAGTCTCTCTAGACCTGCCGTGTGGCGGCGCTCGGTCTGCAATCACTGATAGTGGCGACACGCGGATCCGACGTATACTAACGGACCGCGGCCGATTTAAAGGCTAGCACCTAGCTAGTGTGGTGTCTGACGGTGACACCACACTAATCTCTTCTCGCAAATAACTGACTGTGAATGTCCAGGAATGTTTTTTGCAAAACTTGAAATCCAGTAGATATTTCTTCAACTCTTGCCCGTTAATGCTGAAACTCCTTGGTTCAACTCGTGCAGTGGGTGAATAAGCTCACCATAACTATATTTTTTTTCTTTTTTCGAGTTTACACCATTCTTCAACCTGATTAATAATTCTTCGAGCGTCACAGGGAGGAATTCGGCCTCTAAAGCTTCTAACTCTACGGGGTATTGTAGGAAGTGACCTCAATGTGCCAGCAATGGCTTCTTTGTAACACACTTCGTTATTTGAACGTCACACAACAACAGGATTATTCTTCACCACGCAGCTATAGAGCCACAGCTGTTGAATCGCTGTCGTTAGCAGCAGTGAGACAAACAGCACTGTAGTGAAGAAGTGTTCCGAATGATGCCAACATGAAATGATCAGTAATTTTCACACGCCGGCGAAAGTGTCTATTGGCTGAGGAAATTCCGTGCTTCCAAGATTATAGAGTTTTTACGTTACAGTTTTGAAAATGAACTGTAAGAATGAATCATCTGTGTGGAATTTTTTCAAGAAGGGGACAATTGTCAGTTTGTAAAGTGTGCCATCTGCATTAAAGATTGTAAACATGATCAGGTAATGACTGCTACAGTCGCAGGTTCGAATCCTGCCTCGGGCATGGATGTGTGTTATGTGCTTAGGTTAGTTAGGTTTAAGTAGTTCTAAGTTCTAGGGGACTGATGACCTAAGATGTTAAGTCCCATAGTGCTCAGAGCCATTTGTACCATGATCAAGTAATAGGACTACTTTAAGAGACCACTAAAAAGAAAGCATGGCGAAAAACTAGGAATCACGAATTAGTAATAGAATTAAGGTGATGGATCAACATGTGAGCTCCACTATGTGATCAAAAGTATCTGGAGACCACCAAAAACATACGTTTTTCATATCAGGTACATGGTGCTGCCACCTGCTGCCAGGTACTTATTATCAGCAAACCTCAGTAGCCATTAGACATCGTGAGAGAGCAGAATAGAACACTCTGCGGAACTCAAGGACTTCGAATGTGATCAAGTGATTGGGTGTCACTTGTGTCATACGCCTGTAGGCGAGATTTCCACACTCCTAAACATCCCTAGGTCCACTGTTTCTGATGTGATAGTGAAGTGGAAACATGAAGGGTCACGTACAGCACAAAAGTGTACAGGCTGACCTCGTCTGTTGACTGACAGAGACCACCGACAGCTGAAGGGGGTCGTAATGTTTAATAGGCAGACATCTACCCAGACCATCACACAGGGATTCCAGACTGCATCAGGATCCACTGCAAGTACTATGACAGTTAAGCGGGAGGTGAGAAAACTGGGATTTCATGGTCGGGTGGCTGCTCATACGCCACACATCACACCGGTAAATACCAAACGACGCCTCACTTGGTGTAAGGAGCTAAAACATTGGACGATTGAACAGTGGAAAAACGTTGTATGGAGTGACGAATCACGGTACACAATGTGGCGATCCGATGACAGGGTGTGGGTATGGCGAATTCCCGGTGAACTTCATCTGTCAGCGTGTGTAGTGCCAACAGTAAAATTCGGAGGCAGTGGTGTTATGGTGTGGTCGTGAGGATGTTTTGCGTGGCACTATCACAGTACAGGCATACATTGATGTTTTAAGCACCTTCTTGCTTCCCACTGTTGAAGAGCAATTCGGGGATGGCGATTGCATCTTTCAACATGATTGAGGACCCATTCATAATGCACTGCCTGTGGCGGAGTGTTTACACCAAAATAACATCCTTGTAATGGACTGTCCTCGACAGAGTCCTGACTTGAATCCTATAGAACATCTTTGGGATGTTTTGGAATGCCGACTTCATACCAGGCCTACCGATTGACTCGATACCTCTCCTCAGTGGAGCACTCCGTGAAGCATGGGCTGCCATTCCCCAAGAAACCTTCCAGCCCCCGATTGAACGTATGGCTGCGAGAGTGGAAGCTTTCATCAAGGCTAAGGATGGGCCAATACCATACTGGATTCCAGCATTACCGATGGAGGGCGCCACAAACTTGTAAGTTATTTTCAGCCAGGTGTCCGGATATACATAGTGTAGATCGAGTGCCAGAGATGCAACCAAAAGAATCGAGGAGCTCTACAAAAAATTATTTTAATAGTAGTCAGTTGTACGATGCCAGTTCAAAAGTAAAAAAAAGACTTCATTCTTTTTATGCAAAAATGATTGCTATCAATACGCTACAGTACAAAACTTCCGACCATCAAGGTTTGAAAAAAATTATTCATGCCTTAGACAGCAGATATGAGTTGCCAGATAAAATCACATTTAAATTATTACTGACCTCAAAACTATAGGAAGAGAGAAAAAATCATGTAGAGAAAGCCCTTAGAAAATGTAATTTTTTAGTGTTACAACGGACATGTGGAACAGCAACGCGAATGAAGGCATACTGATGTCGACTTGCCACTTCATTATAGACGAAAAATTAGTTCAATCCCTTTTAAAAGTCACAGAAACTGCAGGTCATCACAATGCAGAATCTATGCACAAGTAACTAACGATCTTTAAAATGTTTCTTTCTTTAACTCATCAATGCCCTGCTAAGTTTCGTTTCATTCGGTACATGTCGATGTAAGTCAATTCTTGGCAGTATCATCCGTCCCCTCCCCGCTCCCACTCCCCCTCACCAATCTTGTCGATAGAAATTTGAAACCATCGTGTGATTTGCGTTCTGTTTAGGGACACTGCCAGGCGTAACAAATCACTGAATAATTGCGTTACAACATGCTTATTATGTTTTCTTATTCATTACTACAAATAAGCAACACATTTAAACATAGATGTCTCTATAATGTGCTTTCTCAGAACATTGTTTCTTCCGTGCCCAAAGTTTTCACTTGAGAGCTTGTGCAATAGCAGAGTAACAAGTAAGAAACGAACGTCAACCCCAACGGCCAACACCGTCTGAACCAAAATTAATAGAGTATAGCAAAATCAGCTGCCAGTGGCGTTACAATTACTGTCTCGCTGTCTTCCGAGTATATAAACAACTTGCTTTTGTGGTGATTTATTCGGAAGTGCTTCCACTATGTTAGCGAATCGGAACAGAATTAAAACGTTCGGTGCTTATAAAAACAGCGTCAATATTAATGCATATATTTGTCAAATAGACTAACCACAGCAAGTTGAAAATATAGGCCTCACTAACCGATTCAGAACTTTCTATTGATAATTGAAAACTCTCAGCTATTGTGTAATGGGATCTGTTGTATCGCCGCTACAGTGAAGCCGACGAAACGCTATCTATCAGGTTCTGTCACGTTCAAACTTTGAACGGCGCAGGTATGTTATAGCAATACATCGGTATGATGGGCGAAGGTGCCAGCACTGCTTTCTCTCGCCGCACCTTTCCTTATCCTTCGTTAATACCGTATTGTGATCTTTATACCACTCCCCTGACAAAAGGCGAAACGCCCGACCAAACTTCTACAAGCTACACAGTTTATGTCGACTGCACTAAGATCACAAGGGCTGCCGACCTCAGCGATGTAGCAGCTGTAGCACTGCAGTAGAGTGATGGACCTTTTGTTTTGTACTGAGTGTCAGCTCAACTGAGAAAAAAATAATCAGCGAAGAAGTCACCTTTGATCTCTTCAACGCAGTTTCAATCTCGTTATTCCCATGTGCAGTTTGTACCGCATCTGCTGCAGTTCATCAGCAAGCATGCACACCTAAGGTAGCAGCATTGCGTGGCAGGCCAGTAAACACTTCCCCTCTCGCGTCCCTATTCCTTATGATGACCTTCCTCTTCTTCTCCTTCTTCATCCTACTTTCCGCGTGCTTCTAAGACGCTGAAGCTCAACGTAACATCGACAAGTAAAATATTGGTCAATATTTATGAGAATTATTTTTTTATATATAGGAACGTAATTTTTCAGATAACAAGACGTTGAAAAAAAGTAATTTTTTGACGATATTATGCAAAATTTCGGACATACTGGCAGGTTACTTTAACATTACATTTTTCAGGTTATCATTACTGGAATATCATGTCCGTGATAAGACAGTGATAGTGGGTACAGACAACGCTGCAGTTACGAAAAAGCTGCCTAAATTTTAAGGATTCGACATTCACTCTGTTTTGCCCACTGCATCAAATTAACAGTACAAGATTGTTTCAAAGCAGAAAAGATATTCCAAAATTTTATTGAAAACAAAGGCTATTGTGACTTTCTTTCATAACCCTACACTAGCCAATGACCAACTGCGCCATGTTCAAAAACCAGCAAACAAAAAGGAATTGTGACTGATACAAGAGGTTCCGACGTAATGGAACAGCTCATGTCACACACTCAAAAGAATTTTGGAAGTACAAAGTGAGCTTGAGATTGCAACCAATGAAAGTTCAAATACACTGCCTACCCTGACAGCAGAAAATTACTTAGCTATACAAGAAATAGCTGTGCGGTCTAGGGCGCCTTGTAGCGGTCCACGCTGCTGCGCCTGTCGGAGGTTCGAGTCCTCCCTCGAGCAAGGGTGTGTAATTGTAGTCCTTAGCATAAGTTAGTTTAAGTTGGATTAAGTAGTGGGTAAGGTTAGGGACCGATGACGTCAGCAGCTTGGCCCCATAAGACCATACCACAAATTTCCAAATTTAAAAAAAAACTATCTATGTTTAAGTAACAGTAACTGTGTTTGGCACGTGCAGTCTAATGCACGGCTTTCTGGGCAGGAAGGAGCACCTGTTCACCGGCACGAATCCTCCCGGCGGATTTGTGTCGAGGTCCGGTAAACTGGCCAGTCTGTGGATGGTTTTTAGGCAGTTCTCCATCTGCCTCAGCGAATGCGGGCTGGTTCCCCTTATTCTGCCTCAGTTACACTATGTCAGCAATTGCTGTGCAAACAAGTTCTCCATGTACACGTACACCACCATTACTCTACCACGCAAACATAGGGGTTACACTCGTCTGGTGTGAGACGTTCCCTGGGGGGGGGGGTCCACCGGAGGCTTAACCACACAATAACCCTGGGTTCGGTGTGGGGCGGCCGGCAATGGAGCACAAACTTCAGAGCAGATTTCCACCTCCCTTTTCACTACAGGAGTTAGAAGAGGTTCTGATTGAAGATTGGCATAACATTTCACTGGAGACTATACAATCATTATATGCCAGTATTCCAAGAAGAACTGCAGCTGTATTTCAGGCAAATGGGTCTCCAACCCCTTATTAATAAACCATTCCCAAGTAAGTATAAGTGTTCACATTATTTTGCCTATCCCCTGTAAGTGAAAAACTGTGTGCAATATGTATAGTGTGAAGACTTGAGTTGTAAGTGAACACCATTAAGAGGCTGTCAGAAGCATAAAAACCGTTTGAGATGATTGGGGTGGACATGTTAGGGCCATTTAACCATATTCCTGTGGGGGAACTCTTTTGTTTTAACACTAAAAGACCACTTTTTTCAGTGTGTGAAGATGATCACAATGCCAAACCAGCTACAGTCAAACGATCAGTAGTCAACAAGTGGATGCTTAAGTTTGGTATGCTGGAGATGATGATTACAGACCAAGGAACAAATTTTATTGCAGACTTGATGAAAGTTGTGAAGAAGTTGGAAATTACTTCACGTCACCCAATGACAATTTTTAAAATGGAGTGAGTGCATCATTTCATTGGGAGAATGTTAAATTACTATGTGATCTTTCATCATAAAGACTGAGACACATACCTTTCATTTGTTGTGGCAGCATACAGTTCAAAGATCCACACTAATGTATGATTATATCCACATGTGGTAGTATGTGGCAGGAAAATGATCTCACTATTTCATATGATTAAATCAAAAAGGGGCAAGTATGAAGAGTTGGTTCATAATTTCACAAGAACGGTGAGAGTAGTATGGAAACGTGTGCAGGAAGGCGTTTGATAGGCAGGGGGTAACTTCGGTACACACACAGAGCTTACCACAGTATAGGGCAGGGCAGTGATTAATGTTATTCAGCCCTTACATGCCAAAGAGTTGGGCTAAAAGCTTTGTCACTAGGTAGCATGGATCTTATCAAGTGATCAAGGCAATGGTGACCCTAGCACATGTTGGATGCCTATGGTCATTCTGGAGTGCTGTGGTGTCAGTCATGGGAGTCTTAGAACCAAGGCCTGAGAAGGACACAAAAAAGACAATGCAGAGGAGTGCACATGAGAATGTGGATGGACCCATGCAGGAGGTGCCAAGTAAATGACAGAAGTATTTTGTTGTGTTTTTCAGTAATTGCTTAGGGTATTATGGGAGGAGTGTTGGGTTGAATTATTTTGAGTGTAAGGGATAAGTTTATGTGTATAATAATATTTAGAATGAGGGTTTCTTTTAATTTTATTGGTATGAGAGTGCTGACTGGTAGCAGTAGCCCTTCTGTGGGGAGAGGGAGGATAATGGTAGTACCTGTCCTCAAGTTGTTGTACACTGAGGGCGAGGATGGAAGGGATGTCAGTCATGGCAGTGCTGCAGCTCATAACTTGGAGCAGAGTTGGGGAGCTGTGGACTCAGCATCTGAAGGGAGGAGTTCTTTTTGCCAAGCAAAACGATGTAGTAGTCACCAGCTGACAATTGATATTGAGATTAGTTTTAATGCATGGCAATTAAGAAATGAAATGAGGAGCTGGAGTAGTTGGTTTCTGTGTTTTGACAGGAATCCAAGAACAGAGGTGTGCTTGGAGGAGGTTCTGGGGGATGTGAAAAGTTCCATACATCTTATGAACGCTTACTGTAGAAGATGCAGCAAGCAGTGGAAGTGACACTGCATTTATTATGTCTGACTGTGAATTTGCAATTGCTGAAGTATTTGCAAATGTGATGGACAGTTATATCATGGTCAGAAATTATCATGAAGAGTGTGTAAGGTATTGAAATGAGAACTAGGTGTGTGTAATGAGTAATAAACATGCACATGCTAAACCTGTAGATTATCACCAACAATGATGTCTATTCAGCCAGTGGCCTGTTAAACACCACTGCAAATAATTTTGCAGCATAACCAAAAAGAGACTTTATCAGCATACTCCATCATGGTACTATGATGAACAGGTAAGTTGCATTGCTGTAAATTCTCTCCAGTTAAATATTTACAGAATGTTACAGTTCAGGTTGTAAATCATTTGCTTCATTATAATACTATTTTCTTTCTATGAATTTTCTTAACTTTTGCTAGGTAAATCAAATTGCTTGAAGTGAACTATTAACTTTCAGTGGAGCTTTGTTACCCACCATTACTTATAAGTATTTTTCTTTTACTCAAACTATGTTAGTCTTTTAAATTAATGCTGCTGCAGTCACATGTGTGTTGTGTGCATTTTGAAGGGAGGTGTTGCAAACGCATGTGCAGTGTTATTTTGAAAGTGTATTTGCATATCTCAATGGCTGATATGGTCACATGTGTAAATCACAGTCTCCACCGTTAGTTTCTGGGTACTGACCAACAAAATAAAGCTGCATGTTCACAATTGATCTGAGCTTCGCTGCAAGGGTAAACTGAATGTGACAGCTGTAAAAACATGCAGGCAATGTTTACTGCATACTTAAAGTCACGTTACCGCTCTTCCATGAGCAATAACTTGGTTATAGACAATTACAGGGATAAGGAAACAGAAATATAGACGAGTCCTACAGTATTTATGGGATTAGTAACAGAACTGTGTGTGATTTTCATAATTTAATGATTAGGTGGACTCGCATTCACACAATCTGGAACTAAAGTGATCTCTTCTTGGTAGAAATAATCAGACATCTACCCAGTTGGGTTATTTATAACAAAACCTTCAGTAAATACACAATCTATAATCTTGCAATGTACATCCCTGGGAATCATTTTCTCCACATATCTTGACCATGTATGGATGAGACAGTATTATTTTAATACTGACTTGATAAATCTGTTAATCTTAGGACTGAAGTTTTAAATTTGGTGGGAGGTAACTTGTTTTGTTTCATGTTGTTTTCATTGAGTATGCAAAATGATGATTAAAGAAAATGAAAGAGTTTCTAGTTTCCAGACATGTGGAAGTGAAAAAGTGGTAGATGAAGATACAGGGCATGTTATGGAAAATGTAGAAAAAGGATTAGCCATTAAACTGGAGCCAGTCATTAAAAGGGAAGTAGATGGTAAGGAAGGAGTAGAAAACATGTTTTAATTGCTATTGGCAAAAATGGAGGGAGGACAGAAAGAACTGACAAGGGAACCTCCCCATCGCACCCCCCTCAGATTTAGTTATAAGTTGGCACAGGGATAGGCCTTGAAAAACTGAACACAGATCAATCAAGAAAACAGGAAGAAGTTGTGTGGAACTATGAAAAAAATATGCAAAATATACAGACTGAGTAGTCCATGCACAAGATATGCAACATCAAGGAGAGTGTGAGCTTCGGAGCGCCGTGGTTAGCATGAGCAGCTGCGGAACGACAGGTGCTTGGTTCAAGTCTTCCCTCGAGTGAAAAGTTTAATTTTTTATTTTCAGACAATTATCAAAGTTCAGGCACTCACACATAATCAACATCGCTCTCCGAAATTCCAGGACATGTTCAGATTTGCTTGGACATATGCAGGATTTCATGGTCTACACACAGAAACATTTGAAAACATAAAAAACATATGTTTTGACAGAGCACAGGGAAAACTGTGTGACTGTATAACTGTTGCATTCATTTGTTGCACTTTATGTGACAAACTCTTATGTTTTCATCACTTTTTTGGGATTGATTATCACATCCACAAGAAAACCTAAATCGGGCAAGGTAGAAGAATCTTTTCACCCATTCGCCAAGTGTGCAAGTTAGGTGGGTCGATAACATATTCCTGTCATGTGACGAACATGCCATCACCAGTGTCATATAGAATATATCAGACGTGTTTTCCTGTGGAGGAATCGGTTGACCTATGACCTTGCGATCAAATATTTTCAGTTCCTATTGGAGAGACACGTCCTTTCATCTACTAATCGCATGGTTTTGCGGTGCAGTCGCAAAACACAGACATGAAACTTATTACAGTGAAGAGAGACATCAATGAATGAACAGACAGATGGTAACTTTGCGAAAATAAAGAAAGTAAAATTTTCACTCGAGGGAAGACTCTAACCAAGGACCTCTTGTTCTGCAGCTGCTCACTCTAACCACAGGACCACGGCGCTCCTCAGCTCACATTGTCCTTGATGTTGCCTATCTTGCGTATGGACTACTCAGTTTGTATATTTTGCTTATTTTTTCATAGTTCCACACAACTTCTTCCTGTTTTCTCGATTGATCTGTGTTCAGTTTTTCAAAGCCTATCCATTGTGTCAATTTATAACTAAATCTGAGGGGGGTGCGATGGGGAGGTTCCCTTGTGAGTGGGCAGATAAGCAGATCACAGGAGAAGATGGAATAAAGGTAGAAAGAACTGAGCTGGCAGATAAAAGCTATTAGCAGATCACAGTGGAGAATTGAAGAAGAGCAGAAAGAACTGAAGAAAGAACTGAGTGAGCAGATAAAAGCCGTTAGCAGATTGCAGGAGAAAATGGAAGAAGGGCAGGAAGAACTGAGGGGCAAATAGAAACTCATAGTAAAAAGGTAGATGAGTCAAAAAGGAGCTAGGTAAAACAATATATCAGACATTTAAAGAAGTTAAAATAACAATGTTTGTAAAACAAGATGACTCAGAAAGTATTAGAAATGAAGAGGTAGAATGCTTGGATGAAAACATTGAAGTCCAAGCTGTTGAGGATGAATGAGAGGAAGCTGAAGTAGATGGTCACTGTGATCAGATTTTCCAAGAATGTAGTAGAAAGAATGAGGCAGAAGTGGAACAAGTTAAAGAGACCATTTCAAAAAATGAGAATAAGTTAGATGATTTGTAAGAGAGCATTGGGGACAAAATTATATTGGTGGCATCTTCAGTAATCCAAGTGCAGAATGGTAGTATCATTGACAACATACCTATTGACCTCAGTGTAGCAGTAAATTCTTTTCTGTTGTATACTCTCTTAGGAGTCAAATTACAGTTGAATACTCAGAAAAGATTAAGTTGAGAAGAGATGGTGTTACCTTTAAAAGAAAAAGACTGAAATGGGGGGCATGTATTACAGAGAGGTACAATTATTTTAAGGAACTTACCACAGAACTTTTGGATGTGACCTGGTTCGATGATAGATAGGGTGATATGATGAAAGATCATTGGACATATACAGACTATCATATTAGGCCTAAGGAAAGTGTGAATAAATATAGTGAGGAAATAATTAACAAATTAAAACATTCAGACGCTACATGGAAAAGAAATGTTGGTAGAGAATTTGTCTTGTCAATAGGCGCATGAGTTGGGATGTCAAACTATAGACCAAAGAATTTCTTGAGCAAAGTGATGGATATTGGTAAATTGCAATCTAACTGTTGTCTGGAGGGAAAGGAAAACTGTAATAAAGACAATAAATTGTGGGACCCAGGAGGAATGGTTGAGAAGTGCTCAGTAGTGACAGAGCAAACCTCAGGAGATTCACTACTCTTATGAATATGTGCAGTAGTGTGCATTGGGCCCCAAGATGTGGCAGTGCTGTTTCTTTCTTTAGTTTTCTGCACTGCTTCCTACTCTTCCACGAGGGTTGACTGCAAACTAATGCCTCCACCTTTGTAACTCTTCAACAGTTGGCAGTATTGGTATGCAGCAGGCACTGGCATGTTCCGTAGCCTCTTCTCTGCACCTCCAGTTGGCGGTAAGCCTTAGCATTGAACGGTTGTGTTGTTACAGTGTAAAGTATGAGACCCTCTGCAGATGGTCGGTCATGTGATTTAAGTAATGTGCAGTCATTGAATTCTTGACAGCAGAAGGTGTCACCCCAAAGAGATTCATAAGAGAATGAAAGCAGTTTATGGTGATTGTGTTGATGTGAGTACTGTGTGTCATTGGGTAAGTTTAAAGATGTTGAGGTGGGAACATCTGACCTGTGTGACAAACAAAGAGTTGGACATCCTGTGATGGCAACCACTGAGTTTTGCAAGCAAAATGTTGACAGATCAGATTGATTCAGGACAATCATTGTATCACTGTGTGGATCACATTATTGCTTTGCTTGGATATCAGAAGACCTGTGCACAATGCATATCCTGGATGCTGACTCCCAAAATGATAGCATACGGACTTGAAATTTGCCAGGAATTCCTCTCAGATTACGAGAATGAAGGTGATGCCTTTCTCCATTCAATTGCGACAAGAGATGAAATGTGGGTACACCATTACAACCCAGAGATGAAACGTCAGTCTATGGAATATCGACACAAAGACTCACTCCATAAAAAGAAATTCAAGACACAGCTGGAAAAATCATGGCCACAGTGTTCTGGGATGCACATGGTGTTATCCATGTTGATTTCTTTGATTGTGGAACAACAATAAATTCAGAGTGTTACATCACAACGCTGTGAACTTTGAAACAATGGCTAACAAGGGTCCAAAAGGAAAAGGGAAATGTTTTCCTACAGCATGACAATGCCAAACCACACACTTCATGTGTCACCACAGCCAAACTTCAGAGACTGAATCTCACCACTTTACGGCATCCTCCATACAGTCCAGATTCAGCACCGTCTGTTCCATCTGTTCCCAGTAATGAAAGACGATCTGCAGGGTCCTCATTATGCTTCTGATGAAGACGTTGAGAGAACTGTGATACTGTTTGTGGAAACAGAGTATCGACTTCTTTTGTGACAGCTTCGGAAAACTTGATCATCAGAATGTATCCAATTGGCTGGTGATTATGTGGAAAAGTGAATATTGGTAATTAAAGATTACATTCTAAGGATTATTTCTGCATTTGATTTATTAAAATATTTCCATCCAAACGCAATTAATGAAGGTGGAGGCATTACTTTTCATTCAACCCTCATATTATCCTTTGAATCTATCAAAACAACTCTTCAACTACTCAACCATTCAGGGTAAGAATCAAGTAGATATAACCAGACATGACAGTATTCCCCAAATGAGACATAATTCCTAATGATGATAAATGAATAAATTAGTGATAAGAGAAACAAAAAGAATAAGCTAAACATTTGTCAACAACATTATTTAGGAGTTTGGGAGTATTGGTAAAAAACAAGACCGATATATTAGTGTGGCAATATCTGAATAACTAAATTTTGTTTGAGCTTTGTAATTTGAACAGGAACAACAAAGACTTTTGAGTAGTTGTTGCAGAATCAGAATAAGAATCAGAATTTTATTTCCTCATAATATTCATGTCAAATCATTGATTTATTGTACAGATGACTCATCAATCTTATTTCTACAATAGGTTGTACATGGAATAAAAAATTTACTAGAACTGTAAAATAGAATAGACTAGAACAGAATATTTATTCACCTTTGAACATGTTTACATGTAATTGGTGTTATCATATGTTCTATAGTAAAATAAATAAATGTCATGTTGCTAGGGCCTCCTGTCAGGTAGACAGTTCTCCAGGTGCAAGTCTTTCAATTTGATGCCAATTCAGCAACTTGCATGTTGATGGTGATGAAATGATGATGAATAGGACAACACAACATCCCAGTCCCTGAGTGGAGAAAATCTCCAATCCAGCCAGGAATTGAACCTGGGCCCTTAGGATTGACGTTCTATCACACTGTCCAGTTATTTTACAATTATTCTTGCCTAATTATGTTTCAAGGAGGCTTTTACACAAGAAAAGTACATTGTAACACAAACTGATCACTTTTTGCAAACCAAATACAGTATGCCACGATAAACCAGCATATCATGTTAGTTCTCTTTGTATCTAAATAATCTGTACACAATTATAATAATCATAAATTTTCTCTCTATGTTGCCTTATACAATATGGCACAGTGAATCAACATACCACACTGGTAGCTTCATAAAATATTACAATTTATAATTTAGTATAGTCTCATCTCAAAACTCCAAATCATCTATTACACATTCTTCAAATTCTCTCACTGTATAGAAGGCTTTGCTTTTTACCCACTTTGTTATTACACTTTTGAATTTATTGAGGGGCATTGAGTGAGCATCTTTAGGTAGTTAGTTAAAATATGTGACACCAAGATATTTATAGCTAGTGTGGATCTTTGCTAGTCTGGCTTGAGACTTGTCAATTGCATGTCTCTATCTAGTGCTGTGATGGTGTATTGATATCCTAAGGTCAAAATTATCCAAGTTTTCTTTCCTGTATACTAGGCAACTATAAATATATAAACTAGGTACTGTCATAATATTCATTTCCTTGAAGCAGTGTCTACATAATTCTCATGGTGTGAGTCCTGCAATGCATCTGATGGCCTTTTTTTACCATTTCAACACATTCCTAGATCCAGGTGAGTTTCCCCATAGCAAAATTCCATATGTTAGAAGGGATTGAAGAAAGCAAAGTATGCATAGAGCAGCAGAGTTTCACTTACATGGCCTCTCAGCTTATACAACAGATAAATCACATGTGCGAATCTGGAGTATAACTTATCTGTATGTGTATCCCAGCTTAAACTTTTTGATCAATATGGAATCCAAGAAATTTCACTGATTTAATTTCCTTCTTGGGGGGAAATCAGATTAAATACAATGTTCTCCATTTTGCTATTATTTATTTGCAGTGCATTAGCCTGATACCAGGAGGTACACACATCTACTGCTACTGCTACACTCAGCTGTAACTCATCCATGTTAGTATTCTGACCTATTAATGTGGTGTCATCTGCATGTAGTACAGTGTCATAGGGCAGTATGTAAGGCAGATCATTTACATATCTAATGAATAGAAAGGGCCCAAGAACGGAGCCCTGTGGCACTCCTTCATTTTAATAGGTAAAGGATCTGATTTTTTATTATTCACACACACTAATTGTTTTATATTACTTAGGTATGACTGCAGTACGAGGAGGGCCTTCTCTCCAGTTCCACAGTACTGTAACTTTCTTATTAGGGTAACATGAGACAAGGTTTTCTTTAAGGCCAGTAGTGCTGCACAACTTACTGACTTATTTTAAAAACAGTTATATACTTTAGTTATAATGCTGTCAACTGCTCTCATAGTAGAGAGGGTAGATATTAAGCTGTACTGTGCAGGACAGATTAGGTTTTTATGTTCAAAATATTGGTTCATCTGCTGGTGCATGCAGTGCTCTGTTATATTGTAAATAATTGGGACTACTGAAATGGGTCGGTAATTGTTGAGTGATGATGTACTACCTTTCTTATGGACTGGCTTGATTATGAATATTTTTAGATACTCCGCATACACTCCCTCTGTTAATTTTTTAAATAAAATATTTAGCAACAATGATTGTAAAAGGGAAGGAATTAATGATATATAATAGGTATGTGGAGGAGACTAGTTGAGGGATGTGACTGTTTTGCTGACAATTATGAATGAAAGAGTAAGAATGATTGCTGGATGAAGTCATGAACATCGATAAGGAAAAGTCTTGGATAATCAGTAAAATGAAAAAGGAGTAAATGAGAATAACAGTTAATGGGGATATAGGTAATGTAAGAAGAGAAATGATGATGGTAGGAATATGAGATAAAGATAAACAGCTAAAAAGGAGATAAGATGAGAAGTAAGGAATGTTATAAGTTGAAGTTGTTAAGGCCTTGCCATAATGTAGTCAGGAGGAATGATTGACTTCAGTAAAAAGTACAATAAATGTGAAATATGGTTTGTGGGGTCAGGAAACGATGCAGAAGATGATGATTAATGAAGTGTTGTACATCAACAGAAACTGAAGAAGGAGTAGATATTATGAAACCTGAAAAGTATGTGCAGCATAATGATAAAAATGAAAAAGTAACATAACAGTAACCTAAAAATTTAAACAGCACAGGATTTTAAAATGTTGCCCATAACTAGATATATTTGCCCACTAATAGTGTCCTGAATGAATGTGTTGAGGTAGTGTGTGTGTTATTCTCCTTTCTAGACAAAGAATATGAATTTGGTGAATGTGGTAGCTCACAAATGAAGTACTTGTGATCCGGATGGTGGACCCATTTGCAGTATTGATGACATAATTGAAGGAGATATTTAAAGATGAGTTCTCTTATATAGAACTTTGTATCATAATGGGTTCAAATATTACTTTGGTAATCACAGAAAAGTAGTCAACAATGACAAAGCTTAATTAGTTGAGGGACTATATTTAAAGGATAATTTTTTTGTGTGATGGATTGTGTTGTTCAGTGGAATGAAATAAACCTGCATGTCGACCTATGAGGTGAGATGTGTGGTAATATGATAGGACAATAAACTGATAGCTTTAGGCATTGAGATTTTAGTTGTTTTCACTGACTGACATGTCACTTTTGAAAGGCACAATATAAAATGAGAATGATATATGCAACAGCAACAGCAATAGAAATGAGTAACCTGTTTTAAAAAAGGAATATATAGAATACTATTATAGCTAGAAGTCAAGAGTATGGAACTATAGAAATGATGTGAATAAGTGGATATACGGAAATGTGAAAAATGGACAACTTACAATGCTACTCGAATGTGGATGACAAAAAGTGACCACTGGTAAGTAAAGAACTAACAAAATTAGGCTTCACCAATAGGTAAGGTAAATTTTGAAATTTTGAGCTACAACTCATACATTGTTTAGTGTTAATTTCATAATGTAGAACTTAATTAACTAATTGAATATTTCTTTTCTTAATGTCAAATTTTGTAGGGTATTGTGTTAATTATCTCAGATAAAATTACCCATTTTTTATTATTTGGTTAATTTTTCATGCCAAAATTGTTAACAGTAATTTTAAATATTTCAAGTTAACAGTTACAGAAACTCTAACACATTCTAGGATACTGAATATCTTGCACACACCAAGAATATTTTATCCTGAGAGGTTCTTGGGAACATCTAATGATAAAATGAGGAGCACATTTGAAACTATAACAATTTGTGATAGGTAAATTTTTTCTCTTCTTTCTGTCATTTCTTTTGCTGTCTTAAACTAAGTATTCTTGTCTTTGATGATGTAGCATAGCTATAGTTTGTAATAACATTAAAATATAACTACAATTTATTTCATTTCTCTAATTGATAAATAAATTTTCATAATATTACTTGAATGTGGAAAGTCATTAAATTCTTTTCTTTATTTTGTCTGCATTTGTAATATTAATTGTGATATGAAGAATTGCTATGTAAATCATAGGCATGAAAGCATCTTGACTGATATTGAGAGTGACAGTGTAGCAGCCATATACTGCGAGAGAGAGTCAGTGAGTGTGTGTGCGACAATATGGCAGGACACACATTGTCAAATTGAGATGCAAAAATTTGCTGAGACAGTGAATTGTCAAACATTACTACTGACTGTTAAGATTGCTGTTGCAGTTCATAGTGAAAGTAGCAAAAGCCAAGGCTCTGCAAAACTGTGCACTCCATTTGTATTATTAATAAAGACTTAAGTGTTTGAAGCCACAACTCTTCTTTTAAACACAATTAACATTGGGGATCAGATACAAGAACGGTTTTATTGACTGTGAGTTTGTGATTGTGGTAGTTATATGCAAATGTGACGGACAGTTATATCATTTGAAGTCTTTGGAGGAAGCACTTGAAATACAAATTCATGACAACCAGAAACTGATGGCTCCAGAATGCCATTGCTACATCTAACTGTCTATACATGAGGTGCATATGGGTTGCAAAAATAAAATAAAATAACTTCTCAAATTGGTTAGCTGTTTGGCAATTTTCCTCATTGAAAAGTTACAATATGATTGGAAATTGTCATGAACAGTGTGTAAGGTACTGAAACAAGAACTAGGTGTATATAATGAGTAATAAACATGCACATGCTAAACCTGTGGATTATCACCAACAATAATGTCTATTCAGCCAGTGACCTGTTAAATGCCACTGCAGATGATTTTACAGCTTAGCCAATAAGTGACTTTACCAGCATACTTCATCATGAAACTACAATGAACAGAGTTGCTGTAATAACTTTTTCTGCAACATCACAAGCCACATCTCTCTGCCAAGCCTCTCCAGTAATGAACAGATAAGTTGCATCACTGTGCATTCTCTCCAATTAAAGATTAATAGAATTTTGCAGTTCAGATTCTAAATCATTTGTTTCATTATAGAGCTATTTTCTTTCTACTTATTTTCTTAACTTTTGCTAGGCAAATCAAATTGCTTGAAGTGAACTATTAACTTTCAGTGGAACTTTGCTAACCCACCATTACTTATTTTTCTTTTACTCAAACTATATTTGTCTTTTAAATTAATGCTGCTGAGGTCACATGTGTGTTGTGTACATTTTGAGGGGCTATGTTGCAAATGCATGTGCAATGTTATTTTCAATGTGAGCTTGCATGCCTTAATGGCTTATATGGTCACATGTGTAAATCACAGTGTCCACCATTAGTTTCTGCATACTGACAAATAGAATAAAGCTGCATGTTCACAATTTATCCAAGCTTCACGGTGAGGGTAAACTGTAGGTAAGAGCTGTCAAAACACACAGACTATGTTTATAACATACTTAAAGTCAGATTACCACTCTTCCATGAGTATTAAATTTGTTATTAATGACTACAGGGATAAGCAAACAGATGTATAGTTGACTACTACTGTATTTATGGGATTAGTAACTGAACTGTGTGTGATTTACATTCTCCACATTCACACAGTGTGGAAGTAAAACAAATTCTTCTGGGAGAAAATAATTGGACATCAATGCTGTTAGGATGCCACAGGCCTGCAGTACCACCATAGTCCCCACCTACCATCGTTCCTGCACTGAAGCCACCTACCCCCACTCCCCCCCCCCCTCCACCTCCACTGGAGCAGCTTCAGTAGTAAACTACATTGACTGTCACTAACTTGAAAAATGTCATGTGGTGACTACATTGATTAAACTTAATATATATTAATGAACAAGCTAAGTTTTTATGAAGTAAAAGCAGGCCATATCAATGTAAAATTATTGAAAGAAAGTTAAATAATGAAATGTTGTATCAGAGACAAGGGTATCAGTGGCCCAAGGGAGTGTGAGAGGACTGCTCTTATTCTCTGTATACATAAATAATCTAATGGACAGAGTGAGCAGCCATGTGCCCCTGCTTGCTGATGATGTCATGTACAGGAGGGTATCATCGTTAAGTGACTGTAGGAGGATACAAGATGACTCAGACAAAACTTCTAGCTGGTGTGATGGATGGCAGCTTGCTCTAAATGTAGAAAAATGTAAGTTAATGCAGAAGAGTAGGAGAATCAGTCCTGTAACGTTAAAAAATGGCATAATCAGTGTGCTGCTTGACACAATCATGTCAATTACACATCAAGGCATAAAGTTACAGAGCAATATCAAATGGAACAAGCACATAATGATGGTAGTAGAGAAGGTGGATTGTATACGTTAGTTTACTGGGACGATTGTAGGAAAGCTTAGCTCATCCACAAAGGAGAAAGCATTTATAACACTAGTGTGACCCATTCTTAAGTATCAATTGAAGATAAATAGTCTGAAAATGAATCCGTGATCATATTGTGGATCATTCTTGAGTACTGTTCAAGTGAGTGGGATTCCCACCAGGTCAGATTATAGGAAGACATCAAAGCAATTCAGGGTATGCTGGTAGATTTGTTACCAGTAGCTTCAATCAGTACACAATAATTACAGAGATGCTTCATGAACTCAAATGGGAATCCCTGCAGAGAAGCCAACATTCTTTTCATGAGGCACCATTGAGAAAATTTAGAATACTGGCATATGAGGCTGACTGCAGAATGATTCTACTATTGTCAATGTACATTTTGGATCAGGACCACAAAGATAAGATAAGAGAAATTAGGGTTCATACAGATGCATATAGATGGTCGTTTTTCCATTGTTCCATTTGTGAGTGGAACAAGAGAGCAAATGGCTGGTAGTGGTACAAGGTACCCTCTGCTGTGCAGCATACGGTATCCTGCAGAGTGTGTGTATAACAACAAAAACAATCAATTATTGACAAAGTTATTTAATTGGATAGATAAAAAAATCTATTCACCAAGTGGCGGCAGAACACATGCGTAAAAGACTATTGTAATTGGCAAGCTTTTGGAGACATTGGCTCCTTATTTGGGTCGAAGGGTTGCAGGGGAAGGAATAAGGGTGAAGGAAAAGGACTAGTGAAGTCTAGGAAAAGGGGTAGATTTTGGGAAAGTCACCCAGATCTGCAGGTCATGGGAGACTTACCGTACAGGATGAGAAAGAAAGAGTATGTATGTAGCTGTAGATGCAGATATCATTACACCTATAACTTATTGTAGTTAATGAAAAGAGAAGTAACCGAAGAGAAGAATGCTGAGCTAAAGTATGTGGTTAATTGATATTACCACTGCATAAAACAGACTTGTTTAAACTTCATTTTGATTTAAAACACAGTAATAGTTAAGATGTTTAGCAATAAAGATGAAGGTTTTTATGCAACAACTTATGTCTGAAGTAATGTTTTCATCTCTGGGGTCCTGAAAGAGGTGCTGACACCCAAATAGATGTACGTGCATTGTATACAATTGCATATATTTGATCGCCTTTTTTACTGAATTGATATATTTTATGTTTTTTGTTCAAACATTGGCTCACATCTACTTTGTGTAGGCAGTTATGCATGCATCTACATAACTACATATCTAAATTACTATGTAGCTGCATTACTATGTTGCCACATTTGTTCTTTGTTACTTCATTATGTCAGTACATTGCTATGTTGCTATATTACTATCTGTACCATGATGAAGTTCTTGTGCATTAAATATATGGAAGAACTCAGATCATGTGGAATTGACAAACTTTAATACCAATCTATGATTAAAAAAGCAAGTATTTATAGTGTTAAACAATTAAGTTATTTTGTGTACTCAAGCTTAGAATTACAGCATTGTCAATGTTTAAGCATCAGTTGTCAAATATCACTGTTTTCACTGTGTATGCCCTAATTGTACCTACTGGTGATGAACTTGTATATTACTTCAGATATATCCTCTCTAAGAACTATGATTTGTTTCACATGAGGTGACATGAGAAGCACATACCACTTTGTAAGGTCTCCTGAGAAAATCAAAAAGATGGACTCTGATGGAGAAGGTAACAAAGCAAAGTGAAAAGACTTCAACTCAACTCAACAAAGAACATGTGGCGACAGTCGATCGCCAGTAACTTCATGGGCAAAGCGCAGAGTAAACGGTCTTTGGAGACTTGAGCTTCTTTGGCAGTGCTGTCTGTGACTTGACAGAGTAATACACGTGTCGTGAAATTGTGCATTGTTTATCTTTTGTTTCTGTAACTATACGAACCTTAATAAAAGTGTCTTATCATAATAAGTTGGAGTTTTCAGTGCGTGGTCCATCACTATAGCCAAAAAAAACCCAAATTGGTGACCCCAAGTCACGAAAATACGTTGCCGTTGCTTGCTGTGTATCACCGGTTTCATGCTAATAGACAATGTTGCAGCCTCCAGTTTTCCTGGCAGTGCACGACGCAGCGACCGCAAAATGGACATTTGACTGTGAAGTGCAACGCTTTACCCCGTGTGCTACTAATACACTGTTTGCCTCGCCTGGCCGGACGACTCTAACCTCTGCTGGCATACCACACTGGGCGCTGTACACATTGTCACAGACACCTTCTACGGCATTCTACACTCAACAGAATGCTCCTCCAGCACATCAGCACAGGACCCCGGAAACCCTGAGTTTCCACCACACAACATGGACCACGCAGCTGTCCAGTTTCTGGGTCCACATGCACGGCCGCCGTTTAACGTGTCCCCCTTCACGCCGGATGAAGGGACACTCGCGCCAACCGCGCTGGACCATTTATACGTCTATCCGTCCTGCCGCCCCGCACACACCTCGGGTGACGCACCTGCTGCGGTTCCGCCCCATCACTCAGCGCTCAGTCGCGATCTTGCGCCTCTGTTCGAGATGTCAGCTGCACCGGCAGTTGATCTGCCCACGTCTGCCGCGCCGTGCTTGTCGTGTGGCCGTACTGACTCCGTGCCTGCAAGGACTGGATACAACGTCTCGCCTACACAGCTAACAGACGTTCAACGCAACACATCGCCCGCCACTGAGGCACATTTCGCACCAGTGAACACCGTGCAGAATCCCCATACATTTCGTGCCTCTCCTACAGCCTCGCAAGCACTGGCCCCCAGCCATTTTCCGAAGCTGCCGCCATTACAATCGTACAACCCAGTGATGTGGTTTACCTTGGCGGACAACATGTTGGACATACACGGTATTGCAGATGACAGAACTCGTTTTGTGTGTTTAGTGAACCACCTACACGACCACCCTGATCTCATCAGTGACTTATTGCTGAATCCACCTGAGAGCAACAAATATGCCTCTGCTCGTGCATTACTCATCGAATGCCTCTCTCGTCTGCCAGCCAATACGATTCACAACATAATTTATGACGAGATTTGAGGCGACAGAACACCCTCACAGCTGTGGCGATGCTTGCGTGCACAGATCTGTACGGAGATCTTGCCGAACTTTGCGCTCTGGGCATTGTGGTTGGTGAAGCTGCTGCGAGAACTACAGTTACATTTGCTTCCACATACCGCAGCGCCGCAGCGTCACTCGAGTATAAACTACGGCTGGCGGACCAGGCATACACCATTATTCAACACAGCCACCTCTCCCCGCCGAGGTTGGTAATCCTGTGGGTATACTTCCACCGTCAGGCGGTAGAGGCTGGGCGCGTGTGTATTGCAGACAGCACACGGAACAGCAGCCATCTAGCGGCCAATACCGGGAACCGCCAGCGGGTCGGCAACAGCCTCTCCCCACCCCAACCGGGCTAGCGCCTGCCCGTCCTGCCTTCCTCCCGCCTGACGCTTCGACTGGCGGGATGAGTACAGCTGACTCACGCATATGCTGGTTTCACACCACTTTCAGGGACGCTGCTCGCAACTGCCATCCACCCTGCGCATTCCCAAACGCCGCATGTGGGTCGCAGTAGGCACCACAGCCTGCGGATACATGCAGGTGCACCCACAGACATTGCATTCTGTCAGATCCCTCACCTCACGAGGACGTCTGCACGTCTTGGATGTAGGTTCGTGCCAGTATTTTCTCATCGATACCGGAGCAGACGTTAGTGTCATACCTCTCACATTTTCTGCAAAGGACACGACACCAACCAAACTGTCCCTTCGAGCAGCAAATGAGTCAACACTTCGTGTTGAGGGTTTGGCCAAGTTACCTATTGAACTCATACCTGGCAAACAGTTCACTTGGTTCTTCTACGTGGCTGATGTTGAAGATCCAGTATTAGGCATTGACTTCCTTTTCCATTTCGGACTGTCTCCAGATCTTCAGTCAGCTGCATTATTGCACCACGCCTCGTCCACGCACATTGCATGTTCAGTCGCCTCTTCAGCCTCCCCTCCCCCTCAGCTGCCCAACGACTTTGACACAGCTCCCATCAAGTGCTCTTCATTGGCGGACAGCCTCACAACTTCAATTGCCCATCTCCAACCCGAACGCCGTGCAGTCAATGATCTCCGTGCTCACAACGCCGAATGGAACCGTGCCAGATCGTCGGCTATGCAAGCCCTCACCGAGGTATGATGTCTCGGACAATGACTGTCAACGCCACCACCATCTGACACCGGAGATTCACCTCGTGGTACTTTGTCACCACCGACACAGACAGCTTCCCCGGCACATCAGGTAAGTGACTCTTGTGTGCTACCAATTCCCGTTCACGACGGCCCCCGAGTGAGTTTGCCAGCCGAGCTGAACACTATCACAAATGGCACAACACACAAAATAGTCATGACAGATGGGCCTCCAGTGCACCATAAAGCGCGCTGACTGCCACCACATAAACTACACCTTGCTAAAGCTGGAGTGGAGGAACTTCTACGGGCAGGTATTGCTCGCCCATCGGATAGTAACTGGTCCTCGCCCATACGTTTAGTCCCCAAAAAGGATGGCACTGTGTGCCTCTGCGGCGACTATTGTCACCTCAATGTGCGGAGGGTATTAGACAATTACCCGATACCTCACATACAAGACTTTGCGCAAGTACTTAGCAGACCACGCATCTTCAGTGTCTTGGACTGCCGCAAGGCATATTTACAGATACCAATGGAACAGAGTGACATACCAAAGACAGCAGTAATCACACCTTTCAGCCTGTACAAATTTTGTTGCATGCTTTATGGTCTCAAAAACGCGGCCCAAACTTGGCAGCGTTTTATAGACTCACTTCTTTTTAACTGCACATACTGCTACGCATACCTTGATGACATACTAATTTTGTCCCCCTCTGACAGGGAACATGAACCCCACCTGACCACGATACAGGACTTATTGACATGTAACGGAGTCAAGATCAATAATGACAAGTCACAACTCCGCTGCACCACTGTCACTTTTCTGGGGTACACCGTCTCCTCGGACGGTATATGCCCCCTGCAGGAGCAGGTTGACTGCATTTTCGAGCTACCCCTCCCAGTGTCGTTTCATGAATTACGCCAGTTTTTAGGAACTGTCAATTTCTACCGTCATAACCTGCCGATGGTGGCAGTAATTCAAGCCCCTTTGACTGATGCATTGGCCGGGAAACAAACCTCGGGCAGTCGCCAAGTACCATGGTCTGACAACCTGGTGAGAGCTTTTGAAGACCTTAAATCAGCATTAGCATGTGGTGTCACTCTCGCCCACCCTTTTCCAGGCGCCTTCATCTCGATTACAGCGGATGCAAGTGATTTCGCAATCGGTGCAGTCCTCCAACAGCATGTCAATGACACGACTCAACCAGCCCGGTTTTTTTCCGAAAAACTATCTACAGCTCAACTTAAACGGTCAGCATTTGACAGAGAATTGCTTGTAGTTTATGAAGCTGTAAAATATTTCTGCACAGACATTGAAGGAAGGAATATAACAATTTTCACGGACCACTGCCCCCTCGCGGAGGCTAACTGTAACCCCGCTACTGACCTTCCCCCATATAGGTTCCGGAAAATTGACCTAATTTGCCAATACACAACAGACATCTGTTACATTCAAGGTTCAGAAAATGTGGTGGCTGACTACCTATCACATATCACTGCAATTTCATCCCCCATTAAATTCGATGAATTGGCCCACTTACAGGACAGTGACACCGAATTGTACAACCTCTGACAGGACCCAGATACTTCCCTTCAGATCGTTTTGTGCAACCTACCAGGCTCGGCCAAGCCACTGTGGTGTGATACATCCATGAGCACTGCTCGACTTATTGTTCCCCCTGCGCTGCATCGCCAAGTATTCACTACTTTACATAACCTGGCACATCCTGGTGCTAAGGCTACTATGCACCTGGTTACAGAACGCTTTGTGTGGCCAGGTGTGAAGAGGGATTGTCATACTTGGGCTCGTGCTTGTTTACAGTGCCAGCGCAGCAAAGTCGGCAGGCACACACAACCCAGTCTAGGTAAATTCGACATCCTGAAAGGCTGCTTCCATCATGTACATGTGGATCTCGTAGGACCATTACCCGTGTCTGATGGTTTCAGGTATATCCTGTCCGTCATTGATCGCGTTACATGTTGGGTGGAGGCAATACCCCTTCAGGACATCACAGCAGATTCCGTAGCACGCGCATTTGTATCCTCCTGGATAGCTCGATTTGTCTGTCCTACATCCATCACAACTGACCAGGGAAGACAGTTTGAATCCCTGCTGTTTAACGAACTCTGCGTCCTCTGTGGGGTAGATAGATTCTGCACTACGGCTTACCACCCCCAGAGCAATGGACTGGTCGAGCGGTGGCACAGGATGCTGAAAGTGGCACTCATGTGCCACGGTGGTGAGTGGTGCAATGCCCTTCCCTGGGTTATGCTAGGAATACGCATGGCTTACAAGACAGACCAGGCTTCACTCACAGAGCTCCTGTATGGTGAGACCCTAGTCCTCCCCGCAGAGCTCATCAACGATGAAGCAATCGCCGACCTATCTGACCTCCCCATGCTAGTTGAGCGTGTCCGGACACACATAGCTATGATCCGCACGCCTCCTCCACGACCACATACCCGTCCTCGGGTGTTCCTGCATGCGGCACTGGACTCTTGTCAGTTCGTTATGTTACGGGATGACACAGTCAAACTGGCATTACAGCCACCTTACTGTGGCCCACATCGAGTAGTGGCTCGCATGGACAGTACTATGGACATTCTCGTCAGTGATCGCCAGCAGACAGTTTCCCTCCAACGCATGAAACCAGCCTGGATGATCGAAGAATCTGTAACACGCCCCCCCGAGTCAAGTGTTCTTCCATCAGGTGATGACCCCGATCCCACACAGAGCAACCCACTCCCCTGCACCTCACCATGATCGTATGTGCACCGAGCCTATACCTGTGGGCAACTCAGTGGTTGCGTACGATGATACTCTACCCTCGTTTCAAACAGGCACTGTGTGTGACAATCCACAACCTCAGGCTCAACCACATGTTGTGTGTGACATTACACCGTCCCAAGTGTTGGCACCCAATACCTCCACAGAGTGTTCCAATGTTTCTCCTGAACTACGTTACTTTTCGCCCTCACCCCCCCCCCCCCCCCCCCAGGTGCCCCCTACATCCACTGTTGACGAAATTTGCATTGCAATCAATGCCTCTTAGTGCCCACGCTACGAGCTTTCCTTGTAGCTCCACGAGGGATCCATCATCGTCCTCTGCATAGGGGACACTTCACATGGGTCCACACCCACGTCACATATCACCATCCCTGTGCACAGTCCCTATCCCAAATGGGGTGGATACGGCTGCCATAGCTGCAACGTTCAGCACCGATGGGATGCTCAAGATTCGCATCCCCCTCTCCACCAGTACTGCAAAGACGACATCTCCTGTGCCAGTCCAGTTCACGCGTGCAGGTCGACCAGTCCCCCCTCCCCCCCCCCCCCCCCGCCCGCCCCCCCACTGGATTGTGGACAATACGAGTGCTAGTCCACCCTGCACGGACAGTATGGACTCTTAGCACACGCTGCTATCAACCAGTGAGCATCCCACAACGCCACTACACAGGAAGACACCCACGTTCTTCCCCCAGTGCTCCGCTCTCCCGGGAAGGGGGGGTGGGGGGGGGGCTCTGTGGTGACAGTCGACCGCCAGTAACTTCACTGGCGAAACGCAGAGTAAACGGTCTTTGCAGACTCGAGCTTCTTTGGCAGTGCTGTCTGCGACTTGACAGAGTGATACACGTCTCGTGAAATTGTGCATTGTTTTTCTTGTGTTTCTGTAATTATATGAACCCTAATAAAAGTGTCTTATCATAATATGTTGGAGTTTTTGGTGCATGGTCCGTCATTATAGCCAAAAAAAAAAAAAAAAAACCACAAACATATAAACCATTAGTGGGGTTAAATGTACAATTTTTATATTATTATTTTTTGCTAATGATTACAGTACCAGTTTGCATTAATGTTGTTGTAGCATTAAATGTATCCTGGTTCGTCACAGATATAGTCTAATTTTCAAAAACTTTTTAATGTATACATTACTCTTTCATGCTTCATGCTCTGTTCCAAGCATGCCCTGGTAGTCTCTCATGGATACATTTTATGCAGGATGCTGTGAGGGAGGACAGGTGTAAAATGGCATACAAGGAAACAACTTTATAAGGCTATTGGTGCCAAGACTGACAAACATCTTGATCCAGTGGACTCAAGTAGAACATGCATTATGTAAATAACTAAAACACATTCAATCTTTTCACCTTGTTATGAGTTTATAATTATGTTTTGTCCAATATATATGTTTTGGCTTTCAATTCAATATCTTACACAAATTTAATTTCATAGGAAATTCTAGAAAGATCAGAATGTCACCAGTTCCTGAAATTGTTCATTCTTATTTGTTTATCTTAGAAATGACAGATGGGTACTATAAATTTTTAAATCAAGATTCACTACAATCATTAGTAAAAAAAATTACCTTTTTAAGATGTAATTAAAGGCTCATCTAATGTGAGTGCTTGGAGAGTATGTTTGATTAGCTTTCAGCTGAAAATGTATACCATCCAACTTCCAGAGCCACGGGATTAGCCGAGCGGTCTAAGGCGCTGCAGTCATGGACTGTGCGACTGGTCCTGGTGGAGGTTCGAATCCTCCCTCAGGCATGGGTGTGTGTGTGTGTTTGTCCTTAGGATAATTTAGGTTAGGCAGTGTGTAAGCTTAGGGACTGATGACCTTAGCAGTTAAGTACCATAAGATTTCACACACATTTGAACATTTTAAACAACTTCCAGACTTCTCGTGAAATAATAATTTTTAATCATAAACTTAATTGTGTGCCATTGGAATAATGCTTTATAAGATTTGAATTGTTTTATTCCCATATATATTTTGGGCAACAGTGCATGCCACAGTTGGTTAGTATGCAGACACTCAGTAGAGCCAGTTCAGACAGTGGTTTACAGAGGGTACTGAGCAGCATTTTTGTGGAGTCATGTACAATGTTTAATTTTTTTAAAAATGAGATGACAGTTGTGCAATGTAAATATGAACAGTGTTGTTAAAGTCAGTTAATAAATAAAAGAGCAGTCATACAGAATTTTCAGGTTTTATTTACGAAGTTCAAACCAGACAAAGCTAAAGATCACTTTAGAACAAATTTTGATTCTGCACTACCATCTGATGTAAGTAACTCTTGGTGATGTTAACTGGCTAGTTCCAATTCGATTTACTCTGTCCAGTCACATTAATGTGATCACCACCCATGGTCAAAGTCAACATGCAATAACCACTCACAGATGGTAGGTGCCAGTACAAGCAGTGGAGGGTATACAAAAAATGCCTGGGATACAAGAAAAACAATGGAATCAGTATTGTATTACAGAAATTGAGCAATTTATCTGATGTCTGAAAGGCCATGATGATTGGCTTTTGGCTTAAAGGTGGAAGCAGTTCTGAAACAGCAGAGTTTGTAAATGGTCTACCTCCCACCACAGTTAAACTATACAATGTATGGCAAATAGACATGCAACTGTTGAGCAACTGAACACCCAGATGAATCAAGGGGCTACCAACAACTTCTCCACAATGACTGTTCTGCCAATGTTGCCGCATATGGACCTCCAAACCAGGCATTTGGTTCATTCAGTCATACTGACTGCTGTTCATTGGCAACAAAGGCTGGAATTAGCATACCAGTATCACATGGTGTCTATTGAATTTTGACAGGTGAAATTTTGACAGGTGACTTTATTAGATTTAACGTTTTACGCTCTATTGGGCAGATGGCCATTGGCATGTACTGAGTGAAAAGTCTGAAAGCAAACATACAGCACCAATCATCAGAAGGGTCCAGGCTGGAGGGCATTCCCTGGATGATCTCATCATTGTGGGTGGCACAATGCATCGACACAAGTATGTATCTGTCCTTGGGGACCCCAGCCACCCTACATGCAGTTTGATTTTTCCTTGACACAATGACATGAAATGCATCTCAAAGATCACAGTGTACGTGCTTCATTCTAAGAGTGCCAGGATGATTTTACTGTACTCCCCTGGCCATCAAACTCCCTGTATTTAAACCCACTCAAGAATCTGTGGGACCACCTTAATCAAGCTGTTTGCGCCATGGATTCTCAACCAAGAAATCTAGAGCAGCTGCCCATGGTACTGGAGTTGGAATGGCTCCACATTCCTGCCAGTACCTTCCAGAATTTCAATGACTCTTTCTGCTCATCTCGAAATGGTCCGTACTGTAAAGGGTGATTATCCCGGATTTTGACAGGTGGTCACATTAATGTGACTAGACACTGTATAATAAGATGGTGGTGTTGGAGAATGCTTGACTTCTGAATGAAAAAATAGAAATATGCTTAAAATGGAATTAGGATGTAATAACGGTGGGAAAATATCAGAAATAAAAAAGTTATTGCGGATGAGGGTTGCTGCTGAAATTGAAGAAATGCAGAAAGATTTTTTTTGTGAAATAACATGCCAGCTTGCCTCAGGAGAGGGTAAAGGACATTATGATATTCTTCCCAGCCAAATCAGTGCATTCATTCAGGCCAGAGATGATGTAACATTGATGCTGATAAGTGAAATCAGAATCAGAATTTTTATTATCCCATAGCATACAAAGTCAAATCAGAGATCTGGCGTACTGGGCACATACCAATAAATTCTTTGTAAATGTGCCTTGATATTGTAATCACTGAAGTAACATCACTTACCCTCTCAACCTGCAAAGTTTCATTTCATTTTCTCCTCCACTTTCAGGTACCTCACTTTTTTGTCAGGCAATATATTTTCAATATTATGATACTATAAAATAGTAATATATTTACACATCTAAATATGTATTTATTTCACAATATGTAAAATGTTTTAAGAGAGAACAGTAAATCACATTTGCAGCGTTGTGCTGCAACACCCTGAATTTATTGTTGTACCACAATCAAGGTAATCAACATGGATAACACTATCTGCATCTCAGAACACTGTGGCCATGATTTTTCCAGCTGATGTCTGCATCTTGAATTTCTTTTTCTGGGGTGAGTCTTTGTGTTGATATTCCATCGACTGAGGTTTTGTCTCAGGGTTGTAATGATGCACCCACATTTTGTCTCCTGTCACAATTGAATGGAAAAAGGCATCACCTTCATTCTCATAATGCAAGAGGAGTCCTGGCAAATTTCAAGTCTGTGCACTTTCATTTCAGGAGTCAGCATCCAGGGTACACATTGTACACAGATCTTCTGATATCCAAGTAAAGCAATAATTTGATCCACACGGAGATACAATGATTGTCCTGAATCTATCTGTCAACATTTTGCTTGTGTAACTCGGTGGTTGCTGTCACAGGATGTCCACCTCTTTGTTTGTCACACAGGTCAGATGTTCCCACCTCAACATCTTTAAACTTACTCACCAGTGACATGCAGTACTCACATCAACACAATCACCATAAACTGCTTTCATTCTCTTATGAATCTCGTTGGGGTGACACCTTCTGCTGTCAAGAATTCAATGACCACACGTTGCTTAAATTACATTGACCGACCATCTGCACAGGATTCCTTACTTTACACTGTAACAATACATCCATTCACTGCTAAGGCTTCCCACCAAATGGAGCTGTACAGAAGAGGCTATGGAACATGCCAGTACCTACTGCATACCAATGCTGCCAACTGTTGAAGTGTTATGAAGGTGGAGGCATTACTTTTCAGTCAACCCTTGTATTTCCTAAATCTCTAAAATATTATTTAAAATATTTTTATATACTGCCTTTTAAAAAAGGTGAATCACCCAGAAGGCATGCAAGATATATATTTAACTTTAAATGCATACATGCCATAAGCAGTTATATATGTATATGATTAGAGTTGCAGTTCTTGGTGACAGGTAGAGCGGCCACCAGAGTGCATTAGTGTTGTTTGTATTTAGTGTTGTTACAATGCCTGGTAGTGTATATAAGGGACACGTACAATGTCAGATATTTATTGATCATTCTGAAGGGCACAGAGATGCAGCGTATTCATGTAACACAGCATCATCAGCACCTGACAGAGTTTGAAGAGAGCTTCATTGTGGGTATCTTTTTGACCAGCTGGTTGAATCTTGCAATATTCAGACTTGTGGGGCATTCACATGTGACAGTGGCTCATTGTTTTACTGGATGTGAATGTGATTACAGGCATACTCATTGTCAAAGTTCCCGCTGATCATATCTGACCACCACAAGGGAGGATTGCCTTACTGTTCACCAAGCACATCATAGTCCCTTTACATCTGCTTCTGCCATGTGGGAACAAATACTATATTCCCTACAAAGTTCTGTGTCATGCTGCACCTCTGGTCTGAGACTAGCAGTGGATCAACTAGGGAATTACCATCTCACGTGTAGGCTGCCGTTAACACCACAACTCAAAGAACTGAATTTGAAACGTTACTGTGATGGGAAATCTTGGACTGCCGATGAATGGTCTTGCATCATGTTCAACAATGAATCATAGCTCCACACTGTGCTGGATGATCACCGTCAATGAGTATGGTGATGACCTGTGGAGGGGCCCCATTCTTCCAATATCTGGTAGGGCACAGTGGTGTTGCTCCTCTGTGTCATTGTGTGAGGAGCTGGTGGATATGACTTCAGGCTATGGCTGATAGTGATTGAGGGAACTCTGATGGCACAACTGTATGTCATGGACACCCTACATCCTCATGTGTTACTTCTAACGTGACAGTAGTGGAGTACCATTTTTGAACAGGAAAATCCCTTCCCACATGTGGCATGTGCCTTTATAAATCATAAACATTATGTTGAGGTACTCCTGTGGCCAGAAAGTCCACAGGTGCGTCCTCAGTAGAATACATGTGGGGCCAACTCACTAGTCAACTGTGCCCTGGTGCCAGTATCCAAGATATCGAAGACCAATTACAACTATAACATGCCAGCTTGCCTCAGGAGAGGGTAAAGGACATTATGATATTCTTCCCAGCCAAATCAGTGCGTTCATTCAGGCCAGAGATGGTGTAACATTGATGCTGATAAGTGAAATCAGAATCAGAATTTTTATTATCCCATAGCATACAAAGTCAAATCAGAGATCTGACGTACTGGGCACATACCAATAAATTCTTTGTAAATGTGCCTTGATATTGTAATCACTGAAGTAACATCACTTACTCTCTCAACCTGCAAAGTTTCATTTCATTTTCTCCTCCACTTTCAGGTACCTCACTTTTTTGTCAGGCAATATATTTTCAATATTATGATACTATAAAATAGTAATATATTTACACATCTAAATATGTATTTATTTCACAATATGTAAAATGTTTTTAAGAGAGAACAGTAAATCACATTTCTTTTGAAAAAGATGTAAAAGAAAATGGTACGACTAACCTTGCCAACACACACTTCTGTTGGTAACCAGGATCTTAAACACATTTTATATGCATGACATTCTAGAAGGGGGCAGAGAGGGCCAATATTGTTGGTTGGTAAAATTCTGAGGGCCAATATTGTTGGTTGGTAAAATTCTATTGATGAAGAAGTTGATTCAAAACTCAGGTATACTTTACAACATTTATAAAAAGTAATAAAAGTAATCATAAAAGCAATCATTTCACTCAGTGTGGATTGCAGCTATCTGAAGGATTTCTTTAGGGTTATTGTCACATGCAATAAATATGTGTAGCATATGGCAATATTGGTTCATCATCTCATCATTTATTTTGGAACAAATGAGATACTTAGAAATAAAAAAGAAATATTTTTCCGTCTGTTTCACACTATTGTCTTCGGTTATACATACTATTACATGATTAATAGAGTTTGCTGTAACTGGTGTTTTAATTAGAACATTATTGTAATTAAAAGATGTATTTTGTAGAAGGTACTGGCATGAACAAGTAGGTTATAAATAGATGCAAAGTGCACCGAATGCAAGGTTTAGTCAGTCACGTGTTTTTGACATGTTCAGAAATTCATTTATTCAGTCAAAAATCTTGGTAATATGAGTTTCATGACAATGTTTTTCTGATGCATATTTTCATAGTCTCATTTTCTAAGAAGTGTACTGGAATAAAATAAATGTCAAGAATTAAAGCGATGAAAAGTGTTTTGGTCAGTTCAACAATGAACCCACCTGTATAGATGAGACATAGGTGCCCTCCAAGCTATCTACAAGACAGCCAGAAAAGATAAATACAGTCACTTAGTATTTGTAATTATTTCTTCCCCATTGAAAGTACACTGTCCAGTCACATTAATGTGGCCATAGGTAAAAATCCTAAATAACCATGTTTTGCAGTGCATACCACAGTGAGACATGTAGCAAAAGTGTCAGTGAGGTTCTGGAAGGTAATGACAGGGATGTGGAGCCATACAGACTCCAGTGCCACGGTCAGCTGTGCTAGGTTTCTCAGCTGGGAAACCATGGCATGAACAGTCTTATCAAAGTGGTCCCATCAATTCTCAAATGGGTTTAATTCTGCCAAGTTTGGGGGCCAAGAGAGTAGGTAAACTCACCCTAGTTCTCTTCAAATCATGCATGTACACTGCGAGCTATGTGACATGTTGCATTGTCCTGCTGGTAGACGTCATCAGGTCGAGGAAAAACAATCTGTACGTAGGAGTAGATATAGTCCCCAAGGATAGATGCATACTTCTATTGACCCACTGTGCTTTTCAGAATGATGAAATCACCCAACAATTGCCATAAAAACATTCCCCAGACCACAGTGCTCCTTCCTGGGCCAGGTCCCTTCCAACAATTGTTGCAAGTTGTTTGCTTTCAGGCATTTCATTCCGTACCCAGCAATGGCCATCTGTGATCTGAAAAGGCCACTTTTTGCCACTCAGTAGATGTTGAGCTACAGTAATGACATGCTTATTCCAGCCATCATCTCCAATGAACAACAATCAGCAATGGTGTGTGAACCAGGTGCCTACTGTGGAGGCTCACATGCAGCAATGCTCCCTGAATGATTGTTGAAGAGACTCTGTTGGAGGCACCTTGGTTCATGTGGGCAGTCAGTTGCTCAACAGTTGCGTGTCTGTTTACTCGTACACATCCATTGTTCACCCCTGTCATCTATAGCCTGTAGTGCACCACATTTGTCTCAGTGCCAATTTGGATAGCACCACTTAGCCATGCATGATACACTTTTACCATTAGGACATACAAACAGTTCACAAAATTAGACATTTCTGAAATACTTCCACCCTTAGCCTGAAAGCCAATGATCATGCCCTTTTGTACGTTAGAAAAATTGCTCCATTTCTGCATTACATCAATGATTGCTGAGTTTTCCATGTTACCCTGACATGCTTTATATACCCTCCACTGGTAGTGCTGCCACCTGTTGTCTGTAAGTGGTTATAGCACACTGATGTCAAATGTAGGTGGCTGTCACATTAATGTGACTGAACTGTGTACATAGTGAAATGTTGCTTTAAAGTTAAACCAAAACTGCAGTTATAATGATTTATCTCCAACTTTATGGTTATGGCTTGTCTGAGAAAGAACATTACTTTGCTCAGGAGGACTTCCCTCTCATGTTCCCTTTGTTCGATGGATGTTTTACTGCCCAATGGACTACTAGACCATTTGGGAGTGATTTGTTGAAAAACTGAGGGTGCCATGGTGTTTCCACGAGTAGTAAATGTCCATCCAGACAGAACGTCATCTGCCTGGGTAAGCCTCATCCAGCTGAGGTCCAACAGGTATGCCATAGGTTACCCACTAATGGCTGTTTAGTATCAACAGCCATTCACACCATCATCACACAGCATTTTTTGCGGTTGAAGTTTTCTTATAGAGTTTGTATAGTCCTTGCAATCTAGCCAATCAAGCCAAAATCTATAGTTCCCGTGACACAAAATGTTCTACCAGCATGCTGCAAGTTGCTTGCTGAAGCATGCCCAGAGCGTGCAGTTACAGGGGACTAGTGGTGCTCACCAGTCCCCAGCTCAGGAACTATGGGTGTCACAACCTATACCCAGTCAAAGAAGACTAAGCTCTCTGAGGTGTTAACCACATGGCATGAGCAAGGAGGCACATGAAAGGATCTGCCAGAAAAACCAATCCAATTGGTCCTTTTATGTTGAGTCCTGGGTTGATGTTCCTGTTCCAGCATTAATATTTTCCATTGTGTTGAACTTCAAACTGAAGTATGTGGTACACTTGAGTCTTGTGGAAGTGCAGTTTCTTCTCACTTCTGAAGTGGTGTACGGGAAGGTGTCATCATTGAGTGACTGTAGGAGGATACAAGATGACTTGGACAGGATTTGTGATTGGTGTAAAGAATGGCAGCTAACTCAAAATACAGATAAATATAAATTAATGCAAATGAATAGGAAAAAGAATCCCATAATGTTTGAATACTCCATTAGTAGTGTAGCGCTTGACACAGTCACGTTGATTAAATATTTGGGCGTAACATTGCAGAGCGACATGAAATGGGACAAGCATGTAATGGCAGTTGTGGGAAAGGCTGATAGTCATCTTCGGTTCATTGGTCGAATTTTGGGAAGATGTGGTTCACCTGTAAAGGAGACCGCTTATAGAACGCTGGTGCGACCTATTCTTGAGTACTGCTCGAGCGTTTGGGATTCCTATTAGGTCAGATTGAGGGAGGACATAGATGCAGTTCAGAGGTAGGCTGCTAGATTTGTTACTGGTAGGTTTGATCATCACGCGAGTGTTATGGAAATGCTTCAGGAACATGGGTGGGAGTCTCTGGAGGAAAGGAGGCGTTCTTTTCGTGAATCGCTACTGAGGAAATTTAGAGAACCAGCATTTGAGGCTGACTGCAGTACAATTTTACTGCCGCCAACTTATATTTTGCAGAAAGACCACAAAGATAAGATAAGAGAGATTAGAGCTCATACAGAGGCATGTAGGCAGTCATTTTTCCCTCGTTCTGTTTGGGAGTGGAACAGGGAGAGAAGATGCTAGTTGTGGTACAAGGTACCCTCCACCACACACCGTATGGCGGGTTGCAGAGTATGTATGTAGATGTAGATGTAGCTGTGCAGTGCTGTAACTGTGAACCGGACAGTGGTGCCACCTATTTGAGCAGCTTATGACTGGAAGTCCACCAAACTCTTAAAGTGATATAAGAAATAATTTCCCAGTGTAACATAAAAATTATGACTTCTTTGCCTCAGAATATACTTTTTACATTTCTAATTCACTCTTTCCATGCTCCAATCAACATAGTGTGACCCCAAAGGATATGTTACTTCTGTTCCCCTAGTAGAGGGGCCACAAAAAGTATATTTTCTAAGGCATTGGTTCCTACATATGCATAATACTAGACCTCTGATTTCTGTGAGACATATTTTGTTTGTTCATCAGGTGCACAGTCATCTCTCTGGTGCCCATCTTCATTACAATATTGACAGTTAGGAATATTGCAGTCATTTACTGTGTATTCAGAACATTTGCAGTTCTTGCATTTTGGATGTGCCGTGAACATTTGATAGGAATAAGTCACATGACTTGGTATCAGTATGAAATATTTCAATTCCTCCATGTGTGTTGCCTACTGTAGTGAGATAGAAGAAGTAAATTTAATCTCTCCTCAGATATGGGGACCATATTTTTAACAAATAAATCTCCTGCTTGCTCCTCACTTTCTTCAAGAACCACCATAGTCTTGCTTTTCACAGAACTCAAGAGTGTTTGTTCTATGCATGACCAATCAGGTTCAGCCTGCAAACCATATCAGCCTTCTGCCACCCTCTGACATGGAGTTGACAACTTAGTTCATACTTCTCTTATCAGTATACTTCTCTTCCTTTCTTGTAGGCCATAGATCACTTCTCCAAACTCTGAATACTTTCCAGTCATTCTATTGAATCAATATTGGCTTTCATGCCAGCACTCAACTTCAAGCAGACAATTTGCAACTCATTGTAACTCATCAGAACAACTAAATATTTCTTCCATGAAAGGTGCATCTATTCTTTCACAAGGATAGTTCACAGTGCTGCTTCTGGCTGCCTCCAAGCCTTTGCACATAAATGACAGAGAATATTTTTCATTGTCTGCCCTGATGTTAACCAAACTCATAGAGAAAGGTAGTAAACAGCTGGATTTTATTTGGCAACCTTGAAGCATGCATGTTGCCTTGTTAAACACACAAAATTTGAGCTCAGAGTATAAGAATTAATATTTTAACTGTTTATCTGGACAAAATGAGTGATTGGCTTAATGGCCACTATATGTCATCTTAAAGCTTGCAGATTTTACACAAACCTCAGATGCATTCACTGAAAATCACAGATATAATATGACAGACATTCAAGCAATATTCACATTTACCCCCCACTTCTTCTCATAGAACTGTCAGTACACTTTCCCCTTTTCTTGCCCATTATTAAGATTTATTACGTTAATTATCAAAATTAAATGAAATATGGTGAGACCATATCATGGTTCAAACACCAAGTTTCTGGTAGAGTATAATTAAGGAAACCATCAAAGTAAAAATATCAGAAAACCTAATAAACTGAGATGGAGGTTTCAATTTAAACAAAGTTTGGAGTGCAGAACACAATTTATTAATATCCTGCAGGTCATCACACCCATCACAGTTAGGAAATGCTGGAAGAATTTGTGTTTAATGGAATGTCAGTGCGGGCTCTGATAAACAAAAGAGCATCAAAGGAAATAGTGGCCATCAGGAATTGAATCAACTATCAACAGTGGTATGATGTCAGCAATAGTTCACAGTCTGGTTGGAGTCCAAGCAGCGAGTAAATATAACAGCAAAACTCACAGCACCTCAAGAAGATATTGACATATCGTGCATAAAATGGAAACATCAACTCAGCAAACCACCCGGAAGCACACCATTAATCAATCATGCTGAGAAACTGAGAGATCACATCTTATCTTCATCTGTCAATGGTAATAGACATTAAATTTTTCACAAATCACGTACTTCACTAGGGTGCTGTTTGGTATGTTAGTTTCGGTTTGTACATGATACACACACACACACACACACACACACACACACACACACACACACACAGAGAGAGAGATACATATATTAAAAACCATGTTTACCATCAATTCAAAAACTTTATGCAAAATAGGGAAATTCAGTGGCTGGCTGATCACTAGACTGAAAATGTCTGAGATGTACTAAAACCTCCAGCCTAAGAGCTTAATATTGAGCCCAGATAGTAAACAAAATTTTCAGTGTTTTACATCCTCATATCATCGTCAGATAGAATGAAGTGCACGACTTGACTTAAATTTACTTCTGTGTTGCCATGGCACCATAAAGTACATTCAGTTAAAATATAGTATATAGTGATTTTAATATTACAGACATGTGATTTCAGATTAGGGTAGTGCGGTCCCTTTGGCAAAGTTGAAGTAATGGTTAAGAGACAGTGACCTATTCAGAAGTTGGTCAGTGTGACTTCATCCCATTGGACTGACTTGTATTAGATAAACAAAAAGATAACTTCTTAACATGAACAGAAAAGTCAAAGAAATCGTGTAGTACAGAAGAATGAAAAACAAGAAGTTGTGTTACATGCACTTCTGCAATGATTTCTGGAGTAGTGACACATCTTGGCTGACCACTGCGAGGATCATCATCTAAGCTCTCCCGACCAAATTTAAATTCATTTGTCCCCTCAGCAACAGTTGAATATGAAGGAGCAGAGTCCCCCAGTGTATTCCGGAAATCAGCACGAATATCCTCTGCTTTCATACCTTTCTTTACGAAGTACTTAATTACTGTTCAAATCTCAATTTTTTCCATCTTCACAAATCGCTTCACAGGAACAACAACAGAGCAACATCACCACCACAACTCTTTTCCAAGAGCACTGACGTGGCACATGTTTACAGGCAACAGTCCAATGAATATCATGTGAAGAACTTGTTGTGCTAATGCTGACTTCTCATGGTGATTCCAATAACTTTTCAAACCACCCTCATAATTTACTTATTTGACCTGAAATTATTCATAACACTTCAGCCAAATCTAAATCTCATTTTCTTTCACCACCTTGTTATGGCATTATCTATTTCTAAAAAAACCTCCCACTGCCCCATTTTAATCCTGCTTACATTTTTTTTATTATCGAGTTGAGCCTCTATGGACTGCGTGGTAACAACCAAATTCATTTTAGTGTCTAGGTCTTGTTCTTGTTCCAGCTTTGACTTCCTGCCAGTATCTTCTGAGCCCACCAAGAAGTGCCTGTTTATGATCTTCAGATAATGGTCCTCTCCGTCTTTTGGACATTGATGCCACTTTAAAACCTTGGTAGTTGTTCATAAATCTTCTAAATTTGTTCCGGTCAGGAATTTCTCTTTTTGAGATGCCAATCTGCCTAAGATCTTTACACATTCTTCAAATCATCTTGGGCTTGTTTTCTTAGATTGTATAAAACTCCATATTCTTTTAGTTAGTCGGTCACCATCCATCCTCATGAGATGACCATAAAATAACAATCATTTCTTCTTAATGGATGCTGTGATAGGTTCTGTCTTGCTGTACAAGTCCTCATTTGCTCTCATTCACCATTGTCCATCAACCCATCTATTACCTAGGATTTTCCTTAATATCCTATGCTCTCACTTTTCCAGCTGCTCAGCTTGACCTTGTCTATTCATGGTCAAAGTTTCAGATACATATAAGCCCTCAGGTTTTACAACTGCATTATAATGCCATAACTTGGCCCCTATACTCACAGACTTTTTGTTATAGGTATTCTTTGTCAGTTGGTATGCTTGGTCTAACTTCCTCATCCTGGCATTAATTGCTTCTTCTTCTAATCCATTCTCCTAGATGACTTCACCAAGATACCTGAAATTCTTAACTCGTCTGATTTTTCCCAGGTTGGTGATCATCTATTCAGGTCCATCACAGATGTTGGTCGTTTATTCTGTCTTTTGAGTAGAGATCTGGAGTCCAACGTTTTTGGCAATTTCTGACAGCCTATTTATCTTGTTGACTGCTGACTCTATGTTGTTAGCAAAAATGGCCAGGTCAGCCACAAAAGCCAAGCAGTAAATGTACACCCCTTTGTTCTTAGGACCAAGTCTGAACCACTCTTCATTTGTTTCTTTTTGGAATAACAACTGTCTCCACTCTCGAATGACCTATCCGAAGACACAGTTGAAAAGGAGTGGGGATAGTCCATCTCCATGTCTTATGCCAGTTCTGATTGTAATGGGTTCTGATATCTCACCCGTAAGTTTTATTTTTGATCCTGTGTTAGTGAGAGTTTGTTTGATCAGCTTCCTTGATATATCATCTACCCCAAAGTCTTCCAAAATATTCATTAATACCTGTCAGTCAATGGGGTCATATGCCTTCTGAAAATCAACAGATATGATCATATAGTTATTTCTTCCAGTTTTTTTGTACCTGACGATGTTCTTCAGGTTAAAGATCTGTTCTGGGCAAGAACTGCCCTTTTGGAAACCAGATTGATATTCCCCAATCAATTGGTCAAGATGACCTTCTATTCTGTTCTTTATCACTTTGGAGAGAATCTTATATGGAACAGATACTAATGAGATGCCTCTATAGTTATTGACAATCTTTTTATCACCTTTGTTGTGTAGGGGACGGATTAATGCTGACTGCCATTCAATTGGTATCATCCCAGTTCTCCAGATCTCCTCAAAAAGTTGGACTAGTACATCTACAGTTTCATTATTTGCCAGCTGCAGTAGTTCCGCCACTATTGAATCCTCTACAGCTGCCTTATCATTCTTAAGGTTGTTTATGATCTCTTTAATCTCCTCTTTACTAGGTGGAGATGAGTTGGGTAGCTTGTGGATCAGGGGACATACAGGGAATCTTTCTTTTGGTTCATCACAATTAAGTAGTTTTTCAAAAGACTGAGACATGATGGTGCAGTTTTCTTTGTTGGTGAGGCCAAGCTTTCCATTTTTGTCTCTAAAACAAAGACTAGGGGCTGGGTATCCTTTCATATTCAATTTGAATGTCTGATAGAAGTCTCTGGCATTGTTTTTCTTGAAATCCTGATCAATCTGTTCTAACTGCTGTTTCTCATACAATCGCTTAGCCCTTCGTAGAGCTCTGGCTGCATATTTTCAGACTTCACAGAATACATCGAAATCTTCAGGTCTCCTGGTTGAGTTCCACTTTTACCATGCATTCTTTCTTTGGGTCACCACCTCACCACGAACCTCATTCCACCATCTATGCTTTCTCTTTTTAGCTGTCAGGATTGCTGTATTAGCTGCTTGTTGGATCTTGGAGGCAATGTCCATCCATTTATGGGATTCAAATGTCAGTTTCTGGTGGTATTGTTCCAATATGTTTTGATGGATTTTGAGCTTTGCAATGTCATATTTATGAATTTTATTGCCAGTTTTCACAGCCTTATTGAGAGGGATGAAATTCATTTTGATCTTGGAGAGGTATTGATGCAAGTCAAACTGGGTACCGCTCTGTACTTTAACATTCATTATTTCCTTAATTGCTCTCCTAGAGATTGCTACATGATCAATCTGTTTCTCTCCACACACTTTGCCTGGTGCTTGCCAAGTCTACTGTTTACTTGGCTTGTGTTTGTAAAATGTTGACATTATCTGAAGATTGAAAGATCGACACAGATTGATGAGTCTTATACCATTTCTGTTAGTCATCTTGTGAGTAGGATACTTTCCAATTGTTGATTTGCATTGCGGTTCTATTCCTAGCTGAGTGTTGAAGTCACCTAATAGGGTGATTGAACTGACAACTTTCTTACGAACAACAAAAGCTGTGCTAAGTACAGGCATGTTCTTAGATGGTATTTTCTCCAACTGTTCTTCAAGAAGGTCCCAAAACTGTTTAACTTTCTTGGGATTGCACCTGTTGTCTTCATTGATTGGTGCATGTACATTGATCAGTGTGTATCCTTTGTTGACACAGCTGAGAGTTAGGATAGAAAGTCTCTCAGAAGGGCTGAAGAGCTCCATGATTGAACTGACAACCTTCTTATGAACAACAAAAGCTATGCCAAGTACAGGCATGTTCTTACCTATTTTGACTGCCCTTTTGCCTTTATAAATCCTGTAACCTTCAATTTCCATTCTGTTCTCATCTAGGTATCTGGTTTCTTAAATGGCCAAGATGGTTATGTCATGTTTGTCCATCATCATCATCAACTCTTTGTGTTTCCCAACTTTCAATAGAGAATTGACGTTCAAAGTCCCAAAATAGTAGTTCTGTTTTGTCTTGAATTTTGTATGCATAACTGTGTCTTCAAAGCATCTAGGTTCAGTCCCCCCAGAATCCATAGGCCTAATTGCACTCCTAAGAATCATAGATTTCCTCAAAGAGGTACTACCTGGGGTAGTGTCCTCTTTGTGATGACATTCAATGATGCTTGGCTGTTCAAACTAGTGTGGGTTGGACAAATCCTTCCCGGTAATAGAACCGAGGTTGTAAGCCCCAGAGGTCAATAATAGGCCACTCCTCTGGAGTCAGATGCCCTTCGCAGCCACTTCTCTGAAGAACAGATGCTGCTAAATGAAGATAGTTCATCTGCTTAATCCACTGTTGGGACATGGTAGTCGTCTTCCACCTTCAAAACCATTGACCATCTTCACCGTCAGCCTGGCAGGAGCCCTCACAAGGTACGATCAGCCGGGCCAGATGAACCAAGGTTTTTATAAAGAAGTATTACTCCTCTATCACTCCCCCTTTGTTCTGGCTTGTGACAGACAGAGTGTGGCTTAATTTCAACTATTGTCATTTTTTTCAGTTTAATGTTCACTGATAATGTTAGACAAATTTACAAAACAAAAAGACAAGGTTTTAAATTTCTTCATTTTTTGTTTAGAGTCCAGTTCATCACCAGTTTGCAGTCTTGATCATCTTAATGTGCCACTTATATTCATATAATTTTTTTTTGTCCATTTTGTCCCAGCCCACAATTGTAATTATCTTCATGTCTGTCTTATAGTCAAATCTCTAAATTTAAACCTTTGTGTAAAGTAATTTTAGTCTCTTTTCCTGAAAAAATACAAACAACATTAATGTTTTGTTCTTTCTATATTTGATCTCAGACAAGGCCTCAATTATTAACTTCCTTCCCTTAACTAGGAATACTACTAAAACATTTAAAATGTGGAACAGATTTATGATGAATAATAATGACTTACATAAATTACACAGTTCATTTCACAAGTTATCTACATTTCAGGCACTGATCAATTCCAGCAGGGAAGGAAAGTTTACAAAAAATGTTTTATACTTATTTTTCATGAAGTCAGGAGTAGAATATTGATATCAATATGCAGTAAGTCGCAGGTTTTTACTTAGCTGCTTGAATGAAACATATATTTTTTATTTCTCATTATTTATTCTCTCATGTATTTCTCCTTCATATTTTCACAAAATTTTACAAATTCCTTTCTGTATAGCAGCAAATAAATAACAACAGAACAGCCTGGAATCATGTTTACAAACTTTATATAAAACCGAAACACACAGGACAAAGGAACCATACCAGTTACAGTGTTGACATCAAACCATGACAATAGAGAAAGACTAACTGACCAATCAGACCTAACATGCCATCTGAATGCATGGTAATTATAACTGAGTTTCCTTTGATTCACTTTTTATGTATTTATAATTTCTCTACTCGAAACTGAACATTCTCAAACACAAAGTTGTTTCTTACTATAGTAAGTTTGTAATTAAGGCATCAGTTATAAAAATAATATATATTTTCATGAACATAAAAATTAGGAAAATATTTTAAATACCTTTGTTTTTAGTTCTGAAGTTACTGGGAAGTGACAGTTTTGAAGGTTAATAATTTTTGACAGACTCAACTTTTTACATAAAAGAAGACAATAGGAACTTTAAAATCATGCATATGAGAATTAATTTTAATAACTTGCAGCTTTGTAGAAATATTGTGTAAGAAGATTCATTTACATCAAAACTTTTTGGGAATTTTCTCTTAATAAAAAATTTTGTGGTGAAATAAATCATTTAGTTATGTTCAACAAGGTGTAAAATAGGCCCTGAGAATAAATTTCTACACAAACCCATTTCAATTAAATTTTTCTCAAATTTTCAAAACTACATTTTCCTGGTAATGTATTTAGCAAAATATATTAAAGAAAACCAATTATTAACTGAATGAATATTTAAAACTCTTTCCTTTAATTGGGATTTCATGTCAGGCTGAATAAAGTAACCATTAGAAGAAAAAATGGTATCCACATATAAAACAGGTACCCTAAGATACGGAGATCATAGAAACCAATCAAATGAGCAGTGCACTTGTTGTGACACTTGTGACCCATGCCTCTCCCATCTAGTCTGCCCTTCAGTCATGGGTGGCAACCAGATGCTGTACACATCAAAGCACAGAAAGTTTTTGTTGGTCTTCAATATCAGTTGCCTGGGGTGGATCACTGCTGTGTATGATCACTCTGTCAGACAGAATTGTGCTATCACTCTGTATGGGAAGCCAATAAAATTGAAGCATTATGTCACAACAACCAATAACACAGAGTCACTGTATCTTTCCACATGGCTACTTAACTTGTGGCCTGTGGCTCAATAGGGAGCTGCAGTTCAGTTCTTCTGTGAAAAACTTCACTGTAAGTTGTAGAGGGGAAATTATTCATAAATTTACATGTATAGCAGCTGCTGCTGCTATGACATCCTAGTCGCATCAGTATCGGACCAACTACTGTGGATAGTGCTTACTTCAGGACAGTCAGTGGTCATTATGGGTGTGGACACAATTGCATCAGGAAGTATGGAACGTTTTCTTGTACCAGCTTTCTTATTGGAGCTTTTCACCATTTGTATCCTGCCCAAACTCAGGTTTCAAGTACATTAGTGCTACAAAGAAAAGAAAAGCTGTTACAATGGCTGAATGAACATATCCTAAAGCAAGATGAAGTCATGTAGATGCTGCTGGTGTTCCATCCATTTGATGCAGCAAAGGAAACATGATCTAGTTACATCATCAGACTGGAGCAACACTTCATGGCACACAGGACAACAGGTGATATTACCATACATGCTTTCTTGTTATCCAATGCTGTAGGTCATATTTATGGGTAAGTGCAACAGTTGTAGCTGGATAAAGACTTATGGGTGTTACATTATATGGAAGTTAAGGAACAATTGACTGAATATTTTGAAAGTAAGGTTCTTATGGTTTTGACGCACCATAGGTTTTATAGGGCTTGCAAAAAAACCAGACATGCTTTCAAGGAATGGGCAGCCATGCTTCAAGGTTTCACTTGGGAATGTAAATCTAGGCATGGAAATCCAAATGTAACCTTTCCTATCCAGATACAGTGATCATGGATGTGCTCGTTTTTCATGAACCTGACACTGGGTTTTCGAATGACCATATCCACTTAAATAACCCCATACTTGATGAATGTTTATCTATTATTCAGGCTTTTGAACAAACAAAGCAAATGGTTTCTCAATCAAGGAGGCACCAAGGTTTTCCAAATTTGCTAGCATCTCTTTAGGTTGCAATGGTAGGTCTAACAGTAAATCCCACCCAACCAATGGTGGCACGTCCACCCCACCCAGAAATAGCAATTCAAAGTTCATTGTGAATGACACGATTACTATGTCATGAATGAGTGGTAATGGCTGTTGTGTCTGATAAACTTGTAGAAGCCTTTGTGCTGGGATAGTTCCTTTGACATCTTGTAGATTGCCCATCTTACCATAGGCATAGAGAATCCAGTTGTGTCTTGAAGTAGAATAGTTGGACTTTTTGAATTTTTACAAGTGACATGATGCAGTCTTGTAGTTAACAACAATGATAATCCATCAAAATTCTACACTGTGTGTACTTTGGAGGGGACACAGTGAGTTTGTGCTGTGCTGTCAGAAAAGTGTGGTCAGTGATGCCAGCAATCAATTAATTTTATTTACACATCAAGTTCCATAGGACCAAATTGAGAAGCAAATCTCCAAGGTTATGGAATGTGTCAGTACATGAAAATACAAAATAAAAGTAATAACAGATAAAAATAAAATTTTTATGAAGCCAAAAAAGTCAAGCAATATGTTTAAGTAAACTCAGTCAACAATATAAAATAAGGATCAACTTAAGTTTTCAAGGAATTCCTCCAGAGAATAGAAGGAGTGACCCATGAGAAAACTCATCAGTTTTGATTTGAAAGTGCATGTATTACTACTAAGATTTTTGAAGCCTTGTGGTAGCTTATTGAAAATGGATGCAGCAGTATACTCCACACCTTTCTGCACAAGAGTTAAGGAAGTCTGATCCAAATGCAGGTTGGATTTCTGCCAAGTATTAACTGAGTGAAAGCTGCTTTTTCTTGGGAATAAGCTAATATTGCTAACAAGAAATGACAGTAAAGAATACGTATATTGAGGGGCCAATGTCAAAATACCCACACTAGTGAACAGGGATCGACAAGAGGTTCACAAACTTACAGCACTTATGGCCCAAACTACCAGTTTCTGAGCCAAAATATCATATGATATAAGTGGATGAAAATCAGCAAAGTAGACTAATTTTCATGTCAAATGATCACTTACTTCAAACAGCATTCAAATAGCAAAAATGGCAGCATTATGTCTCTGAACAAGATCCTGAATGTGGGCTTTCCACAACAGTTTACTATCTATACAAACACCTAGAAATTTGAACTGTTCAGTTTCACTAATCATATGCCCATTCTGTGAAATTAAAATGTTGGGTTTTGTTGAATTGTGTGTTAGAAACTGTAAAAACTGAGTCTTACTGTGATTTAGCATTAGTTTATCTTCTACGAGCCATGAACTTATGTCATGAATTACACTATTTGAAACCTTTACTACCAACAGAAATATTTTAAAGTTACCCATAATATTAAAGGGCATATCATTTATGTAAAGAAGGAACAGAAGTGGCCGCAACACTGATCCCTGGGGCAACCCTCCCCCCCCCCCCCCCCATTTGACAATAGCCTACTCAGACCCCACATTACAGTCATTCTCAGCACTGTGATTAATGAAATTTTGCTGTCTGTTGTTAAAGTAAGAGGTGAATCAACGATAAAAACCTTAGTCAAATCAAAAAATATGCCTAGTGATCAAAACCTTTTGTTTAACCCATCCAGTACTTCACACAGAAAAGAGAATATAGCATTTTCTGTTCTTAAATGACTTCTAAACCCCAACTGTACATTTGATAGCAAATTATACAATATAAAATGATCAATTATCCTTACATACACAGCCTTTTCAATAACTTTAGCAAACACTGATGGCATAGAAATAGGTCTAAAATTATCTATATTATCCCTTTTTCCATTTTTATAAAGCGACTTTACTACTGAGTACTTTAATTGTTCAGGAAACTGACCATTCCTAAAGGAAAAATTACAAATATGGCCAAGTACATGGCTAACATGTGCAGCCCAGTACTGTAATATTCTGCTAGGCACATCATCATATCCATGAGAGTCCTTTGTCTTCAGTGATTTAATTATTAACTCAATCTCCCCCTTGTCTGTATCACAAAGGAGTATTTCAGACATCAAGCTTGAAAAGGCATTTGCAAGAGAGTTATATGATTCCCTGTAGAAACTAAATTTTTGTTTAAGTCAACAGCAATGCCCAGAAAACAATTGTTAAATAGTGAACATATATCTGATTTATCAGTAATAGAAATATTTTTACTAAGAACTAACTATATCATCGACTTTGTGCTGCTGACCAGACACTTCCTTCACAACTGACCATATGGTGCCGGCCGGTGTGGCCATGCGGTTAAAGGCGCTTCAGTCTGGAACCGCGTGACCGCTACAGTCGCAGGTTCGAATCCTGCCTCGGGCATGGATGTGTGTGATGTCCTTAGGTTAGTTAGGTTTAATTAGTTCTAAGTTCTAGGCGACTGATGACCTCAGAAGTTAAGTCGCATAGTGCTCAGAGCCATTTGAACCATTTGACCATATGGTTTTAGTTTTATCCTGTGAAGTACTATTTTATTTGCATACCACATACTCTTTGGCTTCCTTATAACATTTTAAGCACCTTACAATACTGTTTGTAATGGGCTGCTGTAGCTTGATTGTGACTACTGCTATCAAACATTTTGACATAATTCCCGCTTTGTTCTCTATGATATCCTTATCCCACTAGTCAGCCACCCAGGCTGCCTTTTACTTCTAGTACTTCAATTAGAATGTTCTAATGGAAAGCAACATACAAAGAGCATGAGAAATGTGTTAAGGAAAGCATTATATTTGTCATCTATGTTATCGGCACTATAAACATCCTGCCACTCTTGTTCCTTGACGAGGTATGAAAAACTCTCTCTTGCCATTTGATTAGCTTTCCTGCATGGTTTGTAATTATATGTGACACTTGCTTGGGTACAAAAGCCTTTTAGTGTTAAAATTTGTGCATCATGATCTGAAAGACCATTCACCCTCTTACTAACAGAATGCCCATCTAATAATGGAGACTGAATAAAAATATTGTCTATGCCTGTGCTGCTGTTCCCCTGCACCCTAGTTGGCAAAAACACAGTCTGCATCAGATCATACAAATTTTTGAGATCTACCAAAATCCTTTTTCTTGCACCATCATATATAAAATTAATATTGAAGTCACCACATATAACTAATTTCTGGTACATCCTAAAAAGTGAATCGAGAACCATCTCTAGCTTGAGCATAAATACTCTGAAGTCAGAGTTATGGGACACATAAACAACAAAAATTAGAAGTTTAGTTTCACTAAATTCAACTGCTCCTGCACAACATTCAAATATCTGTTCAGTGCAGTGCCATGATACATCCATGGACTCAAATGGAATACTGTTTTTTAGGTACATGGCCACTCCCCCACTCCGAAAGAACTCCTTGAAAAACAGCCAGCTAATCTGTGACCACTGTCTCAGCTAATCAATATACCACTAGCCAAATTCAATGGTAATCAGAAATGATGGAGGAAATCAGCTCTGGCTACAGGTTCATTGACGTGTGGGATGAGGAAGTTTCACGCAGTCACCTCTCTGAGACCCATGTCCAGTGTGCAAGACTTGGAGCTGTAAATAGTGAACATAATTTGCAGACTGGAGCTGCATGGAAGACCTGTCACATGATATAGTAGGATGGGCTGGAAGTCTAGTACTCATGGCGGAACCTGAATTGCTGAATTGATGAGATAATATTGTTGGCATGACTGGTCAAGGATGTAAAGTCTGTTGCCATTCTGTGGCAATAGCATGCAGGATGATTCATTGACATGGTGGGAGATGAGGTGATTTGAAAAGCTTTCATGGTCCAGTACACCTATTGTACATTGCGTGATTCTTTCAGGTAGCCTCAAGGTGGGTGACAGCTGTGCACAGTTTCACCATTACTTACTTACTCCATGGCACTACGATCCTCTAAGGACCTTGGTCTCCTCAATCATAGACTTCCATTCATCTTGGTCTTCAGCATGCCTGCACCACCTCCTCACTCCCACTGCTCTCAAGTCAGCTTCCTATCCATCTTCTACCAACAGCATGGCCCAACATCAGCTTCTTCGGGAGCCTTTCTTCTGTCATCCACTGGACATGTCCTAACCATCTTAGCCTTCCCATTTTGACTTAGGTTACAAAATCAGGTTCTTTGTACAGAAACCTTATTTCTTCATTAGTCCTAATTCTCCATACCTCTCCTTCTTTTACGGGGTCAAAAGTCTTCCTCAGCACTTTCCTTTCGCAGATGTTTAGCTTCTTCTCCAAAGCCTCTGTCAGTACCCATGCCTCACTGTCATACATAAGAACAGGTTTGATCATTGTTTTGTGAAATGTCAGCTTTAATTCCATGCTTAGGTTCTTACTTTTGAACATGGAGTATAGTGCTCTATATGATCTGTTGGCAGCCTTAATTCGGTTTGATATATTGGCCTCCACTTTGTTTTCTGATGTTATTACTGAGCCAAGATATATAAAACTTTCTAATTTTTCGAAGCTGTACCCTTCTAAGTGGAGATCATCTATGTTTCTTCTAACTCTCTCAGTTACTATGTACTTAGATTTTGTCTCACTAATTTCTAAACCAAGGTTCTTGGTAGCGGCTTCAAACCCTTTAAAAGCTGATGTAAGCACCTCTGTACTTCTAGCACTTATTACCACATCATCTGCATAGTCTAAAATTTGAAGAAGTCTATTGTAAATATTGCCTCCTGGGTTTGTGGTTAGTGATCTTACTGCATTCTCTACTACCAGGTACCGGTCTTAGGTCTTCTTCCATTGGAGACAAACTTGTCAGGAATCCTTGAACTTTAATCTGCCTTCTGCTGTTTTCAGGGTCATCTTAGTTAACTTTATCAACTTCTTAGGAAATTTGAATGTCTGCATTGTTTCCCACAGTGCTGATCTTATAACTCTGTCATAGGCCTGTTTAAAATCTATAAAGAGATATTCTAATTGTAGGTCTTCTCCAGCATCATATGTACTGTAAACATATAGTCAGCTGTAGACCTCCAAGATCTGAAGCCTGCCTGGTGCTCACCTAGGATCCTTTCTGCTCTTCTACTTACTCTCTTTAGTATAGCCATAGAAAGGATTTTGTAGATGGTGCTCAGCAGAGATATTCCTTGGTAGTTCTTACATTACAAGCGTGACCCTTTCTTATGTGTAAGACAGATGGTTGCTAACGTTCAGTCCTCTGGTATTTTCTCTCTTTCCCAGGCCATTGTAATTTTATGTATTCTCCTTACTAATATTTCACTTCCATGTTTTATCATTTCCACTGTTATGAGGTCATATCCAGGAGCTTTATTATTCCTAAGTTGCTTTATAATTTCTCTTAACTCTTCTATCGAGGGTGGTTTTGTATCTACTGCATCATCATCTCCATCCGCATCTTGTTCTTCTCCAGTTTCTTCTCTAGCTCCTCCATTTCTCTCTTCACTTACGATGTGTCTGTTTGACAGTAACACTTCAAAATGTTGCTCCCATGTTTCTATTATTTTCTCCTTTCCAACTATCACACTGTCTGTCTCATCTTTCAGCATGTCCACCCTTAGCTGATATCGTCTCTTTGTTTGTCCCACACCATAAAAGAATTTCTACCCCTGCTTATTTTCATAGTTCTTATGAATTTCATCCATCCTTTCCCTTTCCTCTACTCTCTTTTTATTCCACACTAAATTCTTAACTATCCTTCTCTTCTCTTTAAACATAGTCAATTTATTTCATGTGGGTCTCTGTAACATTCTCTGTCGAGCTTGATTTCTATCATCCAGCGCCTTTGCCATCTTCTCATCAAACCATCCGTATCTTTTCTGTTTTCCTCTTTCTCTGAGTACCTCTTGAGCTATTGTATTTAATGCTAACTTAGTTTACTCCCACAGTACGTTGATATCCTTTCTCTCCATTGTGCTGATCTTTTCCAACTTCTCTTGCACTTTGTTCCTATACTCTTATTCTTTCTTCTGGTCTTTAACCATCTCCACATTGTAAACCTTATTTGTCTCCAACCCAGCCCCTCTGGCTTTTACTGCAATCCTTTCTAAGGTTTTGATTCTTACCAAAACATGGTCTGAGTCAATATCTGCTCCTCAGTGGCTGATCACATCCAAAATATACGAGACATGTCGTCCATTTATCAGTACATGATCTATTTGATTTCTTGTCAGCCCATCTGGTGATATCCAAGTCTCCTTATGAATGTCTTTGTGTGGGAAGGATGTAATTTTAATCTCCAGTCCTTTATAAAAAGCCAATTCAATCAGTTTCCAGCCATTGTTATTTGATTCCAGGTGTTTACTATGAAGTCCTACCACTGGATGTTTCTCTTTCTCTTTACCTACTTTAGCATTACAATCCCCCAGGATAATTTTGACATCATACTTTGGTAGCTTATCATATACTTGCTCCAATTTCCCATAAAATTATTCTTTCTCTTCTTCAGCTGCATCCTCAGTTGTTGCATGCACACTAATCAGCGACAAGTTGGAGAATTTTCCCTTCAGCCTCAATCGACATAATTCGGGGTTTATTGTTTCATATTCCACCATGGCATGACTAATGGACATCTTTATCATAAAACTTGTTCCTAATCTATTTTCGTCTTCCACGTTCTTGATCAAGGTATAATACTGAAGGTTGACCATCTCTGTTTCTTTCCATCTTATCTCTTGCAATGCTAAAACGTCAATTCATTACCTCAGTAATTCCTCCTCGAGCTTCCTGCTGGCTCCTGCCTGGAAGATACTTCTAGCATTCCATGTTCTGATACCAAAACATTGCTGTTTGATGTGCCTTGGTTGTCATAAGTTTGAGAGAGCCGAGTTCTCTCTGTGCATTGGTTGCTGAACAATATGCTGTTTTGCAGTGGAGGGGTTGTTAGCTCCACTCACCAACCTCCATCCTGGAGGACCAGGTGTCTTGATTTTGGGGTACTCGGCACCTAGGAGGGTTGCCTTCACCACAGCTGAGCGAGCCTCTCCTGCCCATGCTAGTTTTGGTCCACCCAGGTTATTTTATTTCCCTTGTACCCTCTATATCTAGAGACCTATCCACCACCTGGGGAGGCACCCAATGGGGGACTAGCAAACCCCACATGGGACTGTTTCACCATACTGTGTGCGAAGCCAGCATATTTGGTCCTGCACAGGCATGACAGTGTGAGGGGCACGATTTCCACATGTGTGGGTGATTTCGTGTTTGTGTGAAGGTCATTGTCACAGATGGAGGCCATGACATCAGTGTCAGCAGAGATTAGTTGCTGTTAGCCAGGTTTGGCTGCAGTAAGGGGGAGGGCACATTGAAGCTGATGATGTGATCCATGTGCAGCTGTTATTGTGTACAGTACTGATGCATTTTTGGAGCTGAAGCATAGCAAAGATTCTCTCCACTAATTTGGGCCCCAGTGGTTCATATTTGTTGGCAGTCATAGTGAATTGCAGTTGTTATAGGAGTTTGATCATCCATAAGGTCCAAAGTGTGTGGTCTAGCATCAGTTCATAATCTAATACTGTGCATGACGTATGCCGGAGCTGTGCCAGAGTCCTGTTCCCTGGTTGTTCATTAAAAATCACTTGTTGTAGCAGTTCTTAAGGTATCCTTGAGAGGTACTGAAGAAGATCCAATTCTGCAGCAATGTTATCTGTGGAGGGTGGAAGGGTAATGTCACTTATCACATCCACATGCTCTCCTACTGGACTGAGGAGTATAATAAGTTTATCAACATCACTAATGATGTCATATGTGCCAAGAATGCTTTCTTTCACATTCCCAAATCAGACAGTTGGTTAGTTCAGATAAAATGGGAGCAGTGCACTAAAGCAGGTGGAGGCAATGTCAATGGATAGTTGAGTCAATTGCCAGGGCAACATATGTAGGACTATGGCAGATCAGTCTTCCATATCCACACAAAGTGCAGTGGGGAGCACAGTAGAAATGTTCAAAGATTGTGCAGCTGCCTGCACTAACACCAGGACAAACAATTTTGCATGTCGCATGGACAACACATCAGCCAGAGCAAGTGATCATGAATCTGGCTGATTAGATTGTTGTGGTTTGGTATGTGCTAAGTTTACATGTGAAGTGGGGATGGCAATGAAGTCACACAGTAAATAATTTGCAGCATGCTACTGCCTGCTGTTGGATTACTGCAATGGTGGGTGTCATTTTCACTTTTGATGAATGTAAGATGTTAAAGAGTGAATTGCAAAGCACTATACACTTCAACACTGAAGTCATTGTATTGTATTGTGAATTGTGATGCACAGTGATCGCATAATGACTGCATTGTCAAAGCATAGTATTCAAATCAGCATGAAAATTAAACAGTACATGGTCACTGCGGGTCACCAATGTACAACCCTACCCTGGGATAGAATCTGGGTGACAGATAGAACATTCTGATATGATATAGCACACTCTTTAGTACACAAGTAATGGCAATGCTGGAACACTTCAATACTAGACACAGTCATACTACACATGCTCTACTTGTAGTTATCTCAAAGATTGCCTATGCAAAATCAAAATTGATATTCACATCTGTAACTACATACATACCCTACCAACCAGCATATAATGCACGTTGGAAGATACCCTGCACTACTACTAGTTATTTCCTTCCCTGTTCCATTCACAAATAGAGTGGAGGAAAAATGACTGTCAGTATGCCTCTGTATGAGCTCTGATTTCTCGTATCTTATCTATGTGATTCTTATGTGAAATGTACATTGGCAGCAGTAGAATTGTTCTACACTCAGCTTCAAAAGCTAGTTCTCTCAATGTTCTCAATAGTTTTCATCAAAAATAATGTTACCTTCCCTCCAGGGATTCCCATTTGAGTTCTCAAAGCACCTCCGTAATACTTGTGCATTGTTTAAGCCTACCAGTAACAAATATAACAGCCTGCCCCTGTACTGCTTCAATATCTTCCTTTAATCTAATCTGGTATTGATCTCAAACTCTCTAACAGTACTTGAGAATAGCTTGCACTAATGCCTCGTATGTGGTCTTCTTTACAGATGAACCACATTTTCTTAAAATTCTTCCAATAAATTGAAGCTGACCATTCACCTTCCCTACCACAATCTTCATCATGCTCTCTCAGTTTCATATCACTTTGCAATGTTATGTGCAGATACTTAAACAAGGTGACTCTGTCAAGGAGGGCACAACTAATCTTGTGTCTGAACTCTTCAGGTTTGCTTTTCTTAATGCTCCACATTAACTTACATTTTTCTACATTCAGAGCTAGATGCCATTTATTATACCAACAAGCAAAATTGTTTAAGTCATCCTCTATCCACCTAAGTCCTCAACTTTGACACCTTCCTGTACATAACAGCATTATAAGCAAACAACAACAAACTGCTGTCCACCATGTTCAAATGGCTCTGAGCACTATGTGACTTAACTTCTGAGGTCATCAGTCCCCTAGAACTTACAACTACGTAAACCTAACTAACCTAAGGACATCACACACATCCATGCCCGAGGCAGGATTCGAACCTGCGACCGTAGCGGTCGCGCAGTTCAAGACTGTAGCGCCTAGAACCGCACGGCCACCCCTGCCGGCCTGTCCACCATGTCTGCCAGATCATTTAAGTATATAGAAAACAATAGTGGTCCTTTCACACTTCCCAGGGACACTCTTGATGGTACTCTTGTCTCTGATGAGCACTCACTATCTAGATTAACATGATATGGTGTTCCCACAGATCTAATATGTTTCCACATAAGTGGGATTCCATACCACTTTTGTAGGTAGTTTTCAGATGAGGTATTCAGCAATGCTTTATAGGATTATGGCTTGTAATGCCCACTATTACCAAAAGTGTTACTTTCACAATTGATTGTTGGATGTTAAAGTCTCCTCCAATGACTACAGGATGATTGAGGTACTTACATATTAATGAATTGAGGTTCTGTCTAAAATCTTTGATTTAATCAGAAGGGGAGTCTGCTGAGCAATAGAAGGATCTGATTATAAATATATGCCACCTCTCATACTGAGTTTTGTCCAAACAATCTTGCATGCAGCTTCAGTTCCTATCTTGGTAGATTTGAGTTTCTTGTCTACTGCAACAAATACAGCAGTTCCATTTCCCATTGGCCTATCCTTTCAATATAAACATAAATTTTCAGATTTCTATTAAATATAAAATGGATGTTGGTAATTTCCATAAGTAGTGTGATGTCAATGTAAACATCAACCCACAAACAATAACTCTCTCTCCACTCATGAGTTCTTTGGATGAAAAGTTTTAAATGATTCACTCTGTTTATGTGACTTTGTTGTGTATGCATGTGTAGATGCTTGTACTTAAATATACATCTGTATCAAAATATAAAGTGGAAGTGTTTGATTTCAGGATAGTAAACCATTCCATCCCCACAGTGGTGACCCTGTTACGAATTTCTAGTACATTCTGTCTCCCATGCCAGTTCATTGTGCTACAAGTGACTGTTCACTGCCATGACTTCTCCACACAATGCTTTCCTTGGAAGCTCTAACCAACTCTCCAGACATATTAGTCACATCTCACGCAGCTGGATTTTCTCGTGCTGACTGCAATCCATCCACCACACCCACATCACATGAGATGTTCTTCTCACCACAATGGCTGTTTGCTACACCTCTGGCCAGAACAATAGACTCAGGATTTGTATCACCAGATTGTGTTCATCACCGTGTGCAGTTCAACTCAGACGATATTCAGAACAGTGTTTCTTGCGATCGTAATCAGAATGCACAGGTTAGGTTGTCTCCACAGCTGAACATTCATTCACAGAGTGCTCCCATGGCTGTTACTGTAGTGTCATGTGAAATGCCACCATTACCACAACGTGGAACATGTTTCAATCAGCTGTCCTCCGCACCTGTTATGACTCCCGTGAATACTAGCCAAGGGCATATCATCACTAATAGTGCACCATGAGCATTCCCCAGGACTTCTTCACAGGCAGTTGACCATAATAGTGTGAGTTCAGTTTATGGACCTGCACCTGCTGCTAGTGTTGTGCAACCAATGGACGCATACCCCCACCCTCATCCAGTGATGTACATAACCACACAACAAACTTTGCTGTGGCCGTGTGGCATGGACTTTAATTCATGTAACACATGTTCACAATCTGACCCACCTCTGCCACCCCTGCCCACACAGAGTGTTCCGGTTCCTGCCATAAAATTGCTCAATGTTTCCACAGCACTGCCTGTGCCTGCCATCACAGCCTTCCATGTTTTCTCCAAAGTTGGACATTTAAACATGACACCACTGGCCTGTGTATCAGTTTCGGGGCCCTGGCTCCTGCTGCCCTTCAGCCTGTTTGTTCCATGGTACCGACCATGCCTGCCGCGATGGCCTTCTGCGACACAACAAGTATGCTCAGTGATCACACACATGGTAATTGTGAAAAACGTCTTTTTGGACCTATAACCCCCCTCCTCTGTTATGCCAGTTTTCTCCGTAGGACCGCCTGTGGCTGCCGCACCAAACTGCCATGCTACCATTCTCTGGCCAGATCGGGATTTTGTGGCTCACCAAAACAATTCGGTGTTCCCAGAGGTTCCTAATTCTCTTCTGTCTCCTCCCCCTGGACCCCTACCAAAGTTACCGCCGCTGTCAGAAGGCAAAAATTACAACACCAGGTTCTTGTGCCTCACATTCACAACCACTCAGACCTGATCTGTGACCTGCTCCTCTCTCTGCCGCCGGCTCAGAAGTATAACTTCGCCAAAAAGATGATTATCAAGCACATCACCTGTTCCTCCCCAGGAGCTCATCCTAAAAATTTTATATGAAGAACACCTCGGGGACCAGACACCATTGCAACTCTGGCGCTGCCTACAGTTACTGGTCAATGAGCAAACTATGCCAAATATAACACTCTTAGCAGTGTGGTCTGCTAAGCTACCCACTGATCTCCAGATACACCTGCTACCACATTCCTTCGAGTCGACTGAATCGTGCTTATGGACCGCCTATCAGTTGTACTCTCTCCTGTGACAGTGCCAACCTCTGGATTCTCTGCCACAGGTTGGTACACCTGCACCGGAGATTCGTCCATTTGCTGGTAGGAGCAGGGCCCGCTACACTACTCTGACCTCCATAATGCCTGGCAGCCTGAGCTCACACTCCCACTCTCCAAACATTCCTGGATCATGCACACCCCGCACATGCTAGTTTACCTACCCAAAGCAATCAACAATGACAAGCCACCCCTCTTGCTAAGTCTCCACCTCCACCACATCCAGCTCACCCATACTGCTGGTATCACAAGGTCTTTGGCGACACAGTACAGAAGTGCAGATCATGTTACCAGCAACCAATCGCTGTTTGCAGGGCACAGTAGACACTGAACCCTGTGAGGGATCCGTCAGGCATCCCTTACGCTGCACTGTGTACGTTCCCCCATTTTTCCCAATGGCCGAATGTATGTAACAGACATTTTTCGACACTCAATTTTTTGGTTGACACAGTCACAGATGTATCTATATTCCCTGCATCGATGGCTCCACCCACATCTTCTCTGTCGACTTTGCTCTTCCGAGCAATCAATGCTTCTACCGTAAAAACTTTGGGCCCGGTCAAACTTAAAGTTCACCTATTACAATCCTTATGTTTACCCTGAACTTTTTACATAGCTGACATAGACAACCTGACCCTAGGGGTGGACTGCTTGTCACACGACAAACTTTCTCCAAACATCATTCAGGGCCCGGTGCTACACCACTCTACGAACACACACATAGAGTGAACTTGCCTTGCTCTTTCCCACTCAAGTGTTCTCGCAGTGAATAGTTTGGTGCGTGAGTGTTCTGCCCTCATGGGTGACATTCTGAGGAGAGTGAATGTTTTACTGTTAGAGTGCGAGTCTGTGATGAAAATCTGTTGGGAGACCTACGAGCTCCAACGCTGCATTTTGCTCATGTCCAGCGAGCTTGCCTCTGCCCACATTCAGCTGCAGAGCCCACAAGCCACGACACCAGCAACCCGCAAACGAGGACTATCTCCCTCCACTTATGAGTTCTTTGTACGAAAAGTGTGAGATGATTCAGTTTGTTTATGTGACTTTGTTGTATATATGTGTGTAGATGCTTGTACTTAAATATACATCTGCATCAAAATATAAAATGGAAGTGTAAATAATTCCATCCCCATAGCAGTATTTCTATTTCTTACTAGTAAGTAATAACTAAAAAAAGTATAATTTATCATTCCTGTTTTTAATTTATCACAAAAATTGATTTTGGCAGTTGTGATACTCTTAACATGAAATTACAATTTAATGTTGACTTTTCTCTGAAAATGACTTTTGGTTTTGTGAATTAAGTGTATCTTATAATTTCAGTTTCAGATGTAAGTTATGTATTTAATTCTTGGATTGCAATCCAACACAACACTTTTGTCACGATTTAAAGTGCATGTTCAAAGCTATATGTTTTGTCAGACTATGTATCAGTTTGTATTCTTTGATGGTTTGGTTGGTTTTCCAGTTTTTATAGAAGATGTATGGTCATTGTCAAAGTAAATCAAGTACTAACCACAGTTATTTTCTTCTCAAGATGTTATCATCAGATATTTACATGTTGTAAACATGGTTGTAATTACAATTCATGATAAATCTGTTTTCCTTAATCAACTCATGGGAGTATGAACTTAATATTATAAAACTGTGTAAGTATAAATGTCAAAGGTACTACAATGATGTTTATTTCTTTGTCTAAAAGTATTATATGCTGACAAGTGTGCATGATGAACCCAACGCGTGCCAAATAGGATTGCTCTATCTGTTTCATGACATGGTTCAGTACTGTAGTATCCGATCACAGTCTAATATATTGTAAGCTGCAATGTGTAGCTTCTTCTACTTCTTATCATTATTCTTTCTAAGTGCTCATTAGCCATTATGATGTTGATGTTGTAATATACTGACTGTATCCATTACATAAATAAACTGTGGATAATCAGCACCTGAAGTATCAAGCCTACAGATGTAACTTATTTGACTATCAATATCCATTTTATTGAAGAAAACAACAGATACCTTATCAACATTTGTAAATAGTTCTGTTCCATTTCTAATTAATTTTATCATCTTTTGTACTGCACTCAGGTTGCTTTGCCCTTCATTGGGACATTAAATGACAGAGCTCAATTTTGAGGACTACATTGATGATACATTCATAAATGACCTCATGGACATTGAAAGCTGGAAGAGTTCCTGGGACACATCAACAACATCCATGACATCATAAAGTTCATGATGGAATAAAGTTCATGATGGAAGTAGAGAAGGTTGGTTCCTTGCCATTCTTAGACATCCTTGTCTGCTGTAAACCCAATGGATGTCTCAGACACAGCATTTACTGCAAGACCATGCATACAGATCAGTATCTGCATATGACGAGCTACAATCATCCAGTACAGAAACAGTCTGTTCTGTGAACCTTTGTACACTGAACTGAAACCAAAAACCCACCAAGGGAACTGAGCCACTTACATAAAGTTTTCAAGGAAAATGTTATAACAACAGACAAATTTTGCAAACACTTTCATCTAAGCTGTAAAATCAGAAGGCCTCCAAAGAAGACACAAAAAAGATTGAGGTTTTATGGCTCAATAACAGGGAAGATTAGCCAGATCCTGAAGAAACATAATATCAACATAGTCTTCAGGCCCCCAGCAAAGATCCAGCAACTAATGAAGCCTGTGAAAGATGATGTAGGCCTCAGAACACCTGGAATGTACAAAATATCATCTGGGTGTAGGCAATTTTATGTCATTCAAACTGTTACCACTACTGAATAGCACCATATAGAACATGAAAGGTGTTTCCACCTACGCTATCCTGAAAAATCAATTGTAGTGCAGCACACACTGGAAAATGGACACCAAATTGCATAAACAAAGCAACAGAGATCAAAATATTGGACAACATCCTCAATAAAGATGGTTGATTGTAGCTGGGATCCTACCACTGGGGAGTTGAAGTGGGTGCAGCACTCGCACCACCAAAAATTTCCCATATATGGTGCAGGATTGACACCAGTGATGTCACTGGCAGTGGCACAGCTCTAAAAGCATGGTGGCATCATTCACACTACAGTTGACCGCTTCACAGTCGCAGTGGACATTTCTGCCGAAAGCACATGGGCAGTTAACCACTTGAAATGGCTTGATACCTGAGAATATTTTATTGAAGAGAACTTGTTTCTAAATATTGATTTCACCAGTTCAGCATGTCTTGCTGATGATGCAGTGTGTGGTACCCGGCTTTACTTCAAATGCAGTGACATTAACAGTTCACTAGGAGATCAGACATTAAATTGTCAGCCTACTGCAAAAGAAATCACAGATCAATACTAGAATACTGTTATTTTTGAAGGAGTATTAACATGTCTGTCACCTGAATGACCGACTTTATTGTGAGAGTTTAAGCATGTTTTCGCAATATTCCGTAGAGGAAGGATTTTGAAGTACAAAAAGGTGATAGAAATACTCATATACTCTGAAGTTGACAAAATTAACTAAAAAACAATGTTCTTGTATGTGAAGACATGAACTTTCATTTGAATTTGATGTCTAGACCAGAACGCTAAATGGGTGGCTATAAGAATTATGCAGGAACCGGAAACCAGCTTGGACTGTGTCTCTTCTGGCAGTCACAGATCAAACATATTGCACTTGTGTCATTTAAAGTAACACCAACAATATTTTTTAAAGTACATGATGTGGCTTCTGTAAGAGGCAATCTGCACTCCTTCTAACCTGATTATATAAGCATAGACCAGATATAGCTTAAATTCAAAGAAGTAGTATTGACAGCAACTGAGAGGTATCAACCAAATAAATTGATAAGAAATTGTGTGTATCCCCCATGATATACAAAACAGGTCAGAACAATGTTGCAGGAGCTGTGATATCGATAGCAATGAAGCCACAGTGTAAATACAAGTTCTAAAGTTGGCACTACGACAGACACCGACGACAGCACACTCTAGCTGGAGTGAGAGAGATCTATGAGCTCCGCTCCTGATTCTGCCCATTTTGATCTAGAGCAGATGGCCGGGACACTTCGTTTCAGCTTTACTCCTCAGGGCAAAGTTATGTATTACTCTTGTTGCTAAAGTAAAGGTGATTTTAATTCACACTGCAGTACCAAGAGATTTTCATCTTTTCCTGCTCCTACCCAGGCGCCACCTTCCAGGCAGGATGCAAAAGGAGCAAAGAAGGAAGCATGCCAAATTTAAAGAATGCAAAATACTTGTGGCACCGATGAAATTGACACCAACATCAATATGCATTCATCTTTGGACTCTAAGCATTATCTTTGGCTGTTCCACCATGTTCAGTTCAGTTCTTTGTGATGCTTGTATGAGTTAAGGTCAATAAATGAACTATTGCTAAATGGGTGTGATTATTGGTGCAACCGACCCGGTAATCCTCCTCACTGGTGACCCCGAGTTGTAACATCTTCCGTTTTTGCCGTTTTACTGTGTCCGCGACCTCCTGCATTGGTTATTTTTATGTGTGTTACATCGACACAGCATTCAAACAATGACTTCGGCCCAGCGTCTAACGCCGGATTTTGTGATCGACATGCATCGTGTTGCGGGTGATGTACACCCACCAGGACTGCAACACGATGCCTCTCACTCGATGATACCGCCGATTTCACCGGACGTTTTCAAGCCTGCAACAGTAAGTGAGTTGAGGAGTGCGCATGACTCTGGCTATCAAACGCCTTTGTTCCCACCACATGTGCCCTCCCTCATCGACTGTGCAGTTACCTCTTACGGATATCCGTGCAGTGCGGGACCAATGCTGATTTCTGAAAATGCTTCGTCGGACAACCTACTACCACCAGGACAATGATTTGCCACGCTGCAATTCGTGCAGTACCATGCAGATACCTGCCACATGGCCGGAACTGCTTCGTTCACACGTCTACCTCCTCAGCATCCGACCATGCCCGCGCCTGCCTCAGTTCAGCATCAGCACATGCCTTCCTACTTTGATACCTCGGCCTGCAACAGGAACAATAACTTGTTATCTGTGTCTGACCTCCACCTCCATTCCACTGCTACTCCTCAGTGTTTTGTACCATGACATTCACCTTATCCGCACACCGTTTTGAGTGGAGTGACATTGAACAGTGAACATTGACACATTCCATCTCACGTTCAACATCATTTCCCACACTGTGCTTCTGGACAGCCCACACCTCCACAGCCTCCCTGCAACACAGATGGCCCTGGCTCTGATCATACGTTGAGCTTTCCGCGGACTAACACGCATTCTCAAACTTTGAACTTTTTCTTACCTGTCGCCCCCATGCCGGCTCCAGTCTAGCTTCCGCTACCGTTCTTGGCATATCTTGGTGCCCCTTCCATGTTGATCTTCTGTGACACATCAATCCGAACACACCCACAACGTGTTGAGCTTCCACAACCACAATCAACACATTATGGTGTCTCACCCGCATCACGACGGATTACGCTCAACCACAACGTGTCACCTTCACACTGCCACCCAAACAGCCGTCGGTGCCACATCCCCTGAAGGCACACTCTCCTGGAATACTACAGCAACAACAGCTTGATTCAGGCAGTGCCCTGACAAACTCAACTCAACCTGTTCTTCCGAACATTCTACAACGCTTACCGACGCTGCCGCCGTTTAATCCCGACAGAGCAACAACCTGGTTTAAAATTGTGGACAAAGTGTTTGACCATTACAAACTCGATGAGTCAACCAGGTTTCTGTGCCTCATCACCCATCTGCAAGACCAGGAGGACTTGATTGCTGATCTGGTCGACGCCCCGGACTCATCTACCCGGTACACTCTAGCCAAAAAGACGGCTTGCATGCTCAACTGAGGCAGCAATACGGCAAGTGCTCCACGGCGAGCAACTAGGAACAACAAACCTTCCCAGCTCTGGAGACGGCTACGTGCCCTGGTCAGTGCCGATCTATTCTCTGACACAGCTCTCCTCGCCATCTGGTCAGATACAATTATGAATAGCTTAACTTGGAATGATCACATACTTAGATTACGATTATGAATAACTTAACTTGGAATGATCACATACTTAGTGATGTGGGGACAGTGAATCAAAGACAGCAATTTATTGGCCTAACACTTCTAAACTCCAACAGGTCTACTAAGTAGACTACTTACACTATGCTTGGTGGTCCTCTTCTAGGGTATTGCTGCACAATGTGGTATCAACAATAGATAGAATTTGTAGAGAACACTGGAAAAGTTTAAAGAAGTGCAGCTCATTTTGTATTATTATGAAACTGAGGAGAGAGTGTGATTGATATGATATGTGCAGTGAGGTGGCAATTGTCAAAACAAAGACATTTTTCATTGTGGCAAGATCTTCTCATGAAATTTCAATCACTATCTTTCTCCTTCAACTGTGAAAAGATTTTCTTGGCACCCACCTACATAGGGAGAAATGATCATCATAATAAAATAAGAGATATCAGAGCTTGCAAGGAGAGATTTAAGTGTTTGTTTTTCCTGCACACTATTCAAGAGTGGAATGGTAGAGAAGTAGATTCATGATGGTTTGATGAACCCTCCCCTAGGCACTTAATTGTGAATTGTAGAGTAATCATATATATGTAGATGTAGGTATGATGACAGTTCCTGTATCATTGTGAGGTTATCCGTCAAAGAATAAATGAATAAATAAACAAACACATCAAAAATTGTATTTATTAAGATAGAAAACAGCTTCACACTGGTTGGTTTAAAAAAGGTTTTCTTTGCTAGCTAAAAATGTGCAGGCAATACCACACATTTTCTTAGAGCAGTGTTTTTCTAATCCCCTTCATTAACAACTCCCATTTAATTAAAATTTGAAGTTTGTATCCCTTAAAAAGAAAAAATTTAAAATTTCTAGCACTGCATCTCATATACATTTCTAGCCTGCTGATGATTAAAGTTGCAACATCATGAAGGCAGCATGCAACTAACATCAAATTAGGATGAAGGATATTACATATATGATTTCATTGCAACTGCAAAAAGTATCTTGGACATTCTGTATGTAAGGGAAGTTATGGAGTGGGTTTCTCAATGAGAGATCACATTTGAATGCTGGTATTTGAGAAGAGCATGGTATGCCTCAGGCTGTTGCAGTTATCCGCTTTCATTATTAAGTAATCTTTAGTTGTGTAATGTGTATTATTTATGAAGAATGTTTTAGTTGCCCTTTTAAACAGATGTATTCTAGTACTCTCCTTCATTTTCTTGGGAAATTTATTACACAGTTTTATTTCCTGATAGAGAATGCTATTTTGTTTTTTTTTAGTTTTTACTTAGTAAATGTATGCTCAAATTGGTTCTTGTCCCATGATTACATATAGAACTGTAAGAGGGTATTAGCTTGGAAAGTTGTGGGCAAGTGGCTCTCTGCTGGGGGTGAGTGGAGATGCAAGTAATGTAGGCAGCCTGTTTGTTGCCAAAACTCTTAATTAACAATCATTAATATAAAACAGTGTAACTGCAGTAGATAGGCAACAGGCAGTGGCCACTGACCCTCAGCCTGAGCATGCCACTATGGACTGCCAGCAGCATGAGGCAGGGCAGTGAGACAGCAATGAGACAGGCGGGCTAGGCAGGCATGCCTAACAGGACTATCCAGGTGATGAACATAAAACTGCAGTCAGGAGGGCAGCTGCAGATGGTAGCAGTTCCTGGTACTGAACCTCAGGCAGTCAAACGGCAGTCGTTGGTTCATGGACCAGAGATGGTTATCATGGCTAAGTCATAAGTTCATTGATGACTGGCATGGGTTGTGGATCATGATATGGCCAGCTGAACCAATGATGACAGGTTGGACCAGGTGTTAACCTCCTAACTGAATATCCTGACATAAATCTGGTTAAAGTGTTTTGCTGACAAATACACACATCAAAAAAAGTTTTGCATCACCTCAGTTCTGAGAGTTCTGGAACCTATACAGAAAATTGGAATAGAGATCAACACAAACGTCATTTCCGCCCTTTTTTATTGCTCATGAAAACCACACGTTGCATGCTGTAGTACAACACAGCGAGACCTTCAGAGGTAGCAGTCCAAGTTGTTGTAGACATTGGTATCTCTAATACCCAGTAGCATGTCCTTTTGCATTTATGCATGCCTGTATTTGTTGTGGTGTGCTATCCACAAGTTCATCACAGCACTGTTGGTTCAGATTGTCCCACTCCTCAACGGTGATTCAGCATAGATCCCTAAGAGTGGTTAGTGGGTCATGTTGTCCATAAACAGCCCTTTTCAATCCATCCCAGGCATGTTTGATAGGGTTCATGTCTGGAGAACATGCTGACCACTCTAGTCGAGCAATGTTGTTATCCTGAAGGAAGTCATTCATAATATGTGCATAATGGGGGTGCGAATTGTCATCCATGAAGATGAATGCCTTGCCAATATGCTGGTGATATGGTTGCACTATCAGTTGGAGGGTGGCATTCACGTATCGTACAGCCGTTACGGAGCCTTCTATGACCACCCGCAACATACATTGGTCCCACATAGTGCCACCCCGAAACATTAGGAAACCTCCACCTTGCTGCACTCGCTGAACAGTGTGTCTAAGGTGTTCAGCCTGACCAGATTGCCTCCATACACGTCTGGTTGAAGACATATGCGACACTCATTGGTGAAGAGAACATGATGTCAATCATGAGCAGTCCATTCGGTATGTTGTTGGGCCCATCTGTACCGCACTGCATGGTGTCATGGTTGCAAAGATGGACCTCGTCATGGATGATGGGAGAGAAGTTGTGCATCATGCAGCCTATTGCGCACGGTTTGAGTTGTGACATGATATCCAGTGGCTGCATGAAAAGCATTATTCAACATGGTGACATTGCTGTCAGAGTTCCTCCAAGCCATAATCCACAGGTAGTGATCATCCACTGCGGTAGTAGCCTGTGCGTGGCCTGAGGCAGGCATGTCATTGACAGTTCCTGTCTCTCTGTATCTCCTGCATGTCGGAACAACACCGCTTTGGTTCACTCTGAGATGCCTGGTCACTTCCCTTGTTGAGAGCCCTTCCTGCCACAAAGTAACAATGTGGACATGGTCGAACCATGGTATTGACTGTCTAGGCATGGTTGAAATACAGACAACACATCCTGTATACCTCCTACCTGGTGGAATGACTGGAAATGATCAGCTGTAGGACCCCCTCTGTCTAATAGGCACTGCTCATGCATGGGTTGTTTACATCTTTGGACGGCTTTAGTGACATCTCTGAACAGTCAAAGGGACTGTGTCTGTGATACAATATCCACAGTCAATGTCTGTCTTCAGGAGTTCTGGGAACCGGGATGATGCAAAACTTTTTTTGATGTGTGTATTATCCCAAGATAACTCAGACCTCCAAATTTTATGCATCCCTGCACCAACACCCCAATTATAAACATTGTAATTTCTTTCACTGTTGCTAGTTAGCACCAGGATCCACATTACAATCATTGTAGTTCCTTCTGCTGTCACTAGTTAACATTTTTTGCAGTTTTGCATTTTATTGCAGTGTATTACTATTTGCTGGTGCTCACGATGCTGTTGCAATATTACTGTGTTGTTTCACAGCATTTTTGGTGGAGTTGTTGCAGTATTACATTTGCTTGCAGTCTTCTAAAATGAATAGTGATTATTACAGTGAGGAAGAGCAGTGGAAAGACACCCCTGTTTAGGAGTCTGGTGATGACTCTTTTGAACTTTCATTAAGTGAGGACGAATGTGAGGAAGACACTGATATAGATTGGTCTCAGGAGAGAGTGTGGCATGTTATTGATCAAAATACTGACTGTGTTTCACCAAGATTTCCGTTTACTGTTAATTTCAGCTATACAATTCCTTCTGCTAATGATGAACTTGAAATATTTGAACATTTTTTGATATGGATGTGATGGAAATGATACAGATGGAAATAACTAAATATACCAGCCAATGTGTTTCAACCACTGGATGTAATGTTTTGCTACCATCATGTGAAGAACTTCAGATTTTCCTTGCTCTAACCATTTTGCAAAGTGTTGTTCAGAAACCTGAACTGCAGACGTACTTGACATGGTAGGCAAACAGGTCAACTCCATTTTTTGGTGATGTGATGTCTTACAAGAGGTTCTGAAAATAAAAAGTATCTTCATTTTCTGATAACGAAATGTATGATTCTGCAAATCACCCAAATCCGAAGCTGAACAAAATTTGGCCAGTTTACCAGAATCTTGAAAATAAACTCAAAACTACTTATAGGATGTGTGTGGTCCCTGATTATTTATACGGGGAATGGGACAAAGCTGGGGAGACTTCACAGATTTTCCAATGTTGCCCCGAGTTGTTTTGACACTTGTAAAACCACTCCTAGAGCTAGGATACTGTCTAATGACACGTAACTTATACACATCCCCACAGTTAGCAGATTTCCTAATTTTGAAGTCCACTGCTAGATACGACACAAAAAGAGATGTCACAATCTCCCAGAAATAAAACGTTATGAAAGGGGAAAATTGCAAGTGAAAGATGAGAAGAAGTTCTTGCATTGCATTGGAAAGACAAGAAAGATGTGGTACTTATTTCAGCTGTCCACACCATGGATATGATGGAGACTGAGAAAAGATCAAATAAAATAATGATGTCATAGCTTGCGTTTGACTACATCAACACAATGGGAGGAGTGAATCAAGCTGATCAGAGAATGGCATTGTATCCAATACCCAGAAATCGAGGCAAGAAGTATTACAAGAAAATCGTTGTCTGTTTGCTGGAGATTTCTGTGTGGAATTCTTTTATCTTGTATGGCAAATTTGGGGGGAAAAGCATTCACTGGAATTCATGTTCACCCTCTCAGAAAAAATATCTGAGAAACGCAAAGGGAGCGTCATATCTCTTAAGCCAGGCCGACCACGATGAAGGCCCCAATCCCTATGGTTGACAGAAATACTTTTCCCAGAAATTATTGAGTCAACAGTGAAGAAGAACACTCCTAAACAAATGTGCACAATTTGCTCCAAGAAGGAGGATACACTTGGGAAGTGCGTCTGGAGAGAAACACAATATTACTGCCCCCAGTGCCAGACCTCCTTGTGTGTCACACCAAGCTTCGCAATCTATCACATAAAAATATAAAAATGGACTTCTAGTACCGTTCTAGTGTGTGATTTTCATTTTTATATCTTATTTACTATTTGATTTGTATAGTTGTGTCAAAAATTTTCAGTTTTGTAATAAACAGTGTGTAGTAAAGAGTATTTTCAGAGATTTGCGAACCTTTCCCCTGTTGCTTCATAACCTGGGTTGTGAGTAACTGAATCCACTTTCCGTTCTTCCCCTTTTCTCCCCCTGTCTCCTCCCTGATAAAGGAACAAAGTTCTGAAAGCTAGGATAAAAATTTTCTGTTCTGTTTTGTGTATCTATCGGCTGTACTGAGCTGAGGTAAGTACTGGCCAGCCCCTCTATCTCTTTGTTAGTATTTGTTTCACATCTCTATATGAGATTTTCTATTAATCATTTAAAATAACTGTTTAATCTCTTTCACTTCAAAGTGTACAAGCTCTGTAAATGAACGGAACAATTTCCATGAAGGGAGTCTCTAGTAATTAATAAAAAAAAATAAATGTATTATTGTAATTTCTTATGTGAGAATTTATTCTTGAATAAAATAACAGACATGTATTAATATCAAAGTGTACTATCTGTTCTGGAGTAACTATACAATCAGATATGTATTTTCAATTTTTTGTATCAATTTTAATTGTTAATTAATCAAATATTCATTTTAAACAATGCCGAGGATTGTTCAGGATTGTTAAGAAAGTATAAATAGTTACAGTCATGTTGGTAGTGTAGGTCAGTACTTTGTGTGATTTTGGACAGAAAGCATGTAGCTTGTTGTGAATGATTTATTTCATTATTGTAAGTATGTTACAACTTATTTCAGATTTGTCAAGATGCTTTTAATTAATTTGAGATTATAACAAATGTTCGGTGGAAACAAAAAAACAGGATTAATTATTTAAAAAATAACTTTATAATTTTTTTATTTTATTTTTTATTATTTTTTACAGTAACTGTCTCCAGAACTTATTCTGCGACAGATTGCCAGGTACGATGAGTAAAACAACTCATAGAATGTTATAATTGGTGGAGGAGCTGGGATGCAGTGTAATTCTGTAAACTAATCTTGTATTTTGTTTCAGAATTAACCCGCTTGTAGAAATAATATTCCATTTTTTTGAGACCAGAACAATGAAGAAAGTGAGTAACACTATAAAGGACATAATGATGCTTATGTGAAAACGCAACTCGGAGAACCAATTGTAAGTACAAAAAATTATTTGAATTTTTACTTTTGGAAATTGTTATTCATCTGCATTGTCATTGTCATTATGGAGGATAAAAGGGAGGTTCACAACAATAGGGAAGTTGACAATAATGGGGAGGTTAATTGAAACTTGGAAAACAGCATCGATATTACCGATAATATGTAATGTATCAGCCTTGAATAGATTAGTTCAGTTAATGGAAGAACAGAAAAAGGCAGTTGAAAAATCATTTCATGAACATAAAACCTTTTTTGATCAAAAGCTTGATTGTATCTGTAAAAAATTAGACAAACATGGAAATCAAATTTTCAAGCTGAAAGAGATTTTTGAGAGGTGAGATGGGAAAACCAAAAATGTGTCAACTATAGAAGGGAAATTGTTACCTTGAAACAGGAATACCAAAAATTCGAAGAGAAGCTAGATTCCTTGGAAAATTTTGAAAAAGTTGCTACTGTTGAAGTGTTACAATTAGAAAAGCTCAACAAAGATTTCATATGGAAATTCACAGAAGCAGACCAAAATATAAAAAAATTCACTAAAATTGCAAATGAGAATTTCACAGAGTTAAAAGAACATGGAGGCACTTGTTTAGGTGAAATTTCAAACTTCAAATCTAAATTTCAAGAAATCAAAGATTCTGTTGCTGTGAAATCTTTATGTAGTTACAGTCCATTGTGGAATAATGTTAACATAAAAACATTTTTAGGGGATGGCAATATACATCCAGTTGATTTCATGTACCAGATAAAAGATAACTTGACTGATAAAATGAACAATAGTTTGAAAATTAAATTTTTTAAATAGTTTTTAGATGGGGAGGCTTTGTCATGGGCGATCCAATCAATCAAACCTGAAATCTCATTTAATGAGGTAGAATGAGCTTTCATGAACAAATTCTGGTCAGAAACTAAACAAGTCAGAATTTTTGACTAGGCCAAATTTCAAACTGGGTTGTGGACACATGAAAACCTTTTGTGAACAACAGTTAAGAACTTTAGTACATCTTGATAAACCACTTGATGAAATGATCCAAATAGATACATTAAAACGTAGATTGCCAAACAGGTTACAGTGGAGTCTTGTCTATGGACCTGATGATACACTCAAACAATTTCTTAAATATATAGATAAATTGGATTTAGCATGGGAGAGAAATGACAGATGCAATGACAGACCTGATGATAGCAGGAATAACAATAACAGAGCTTTCAATGATCATTTTAATAGCAGATTCAGAAAAGATGACAGAAAAAATGGGGAGAGGAATGATAGGCAGAGGCCTGAGAACAGGAATTTGGAACCAAGAAATAGACAGTGGGGGCAAAATCAGGGAAACAATAGCATCAGTTTTGAAAATAGAAGAAATGGTCCAGTAAACTAAGATCTGCATCTTTTGGAGCCTGGAAAAATGGGGCAAATAGACATGGGAATTACAATCAGGTGCATTGCAGTAATTTCGGAAGGGGAAGGAGCAGAGCAAATAGGACATACCAAAATTTTGTACCCAGAATACAACCTGAAGTGAATAGAATAAAGCTTGATAGGAAATTTTGGGAAATTTTTTTATCTGAAAACAAAAATAAGAAAAAAGTAGAAAATCTGAATTTGAATTAGAAGAAAAAACTTTGAGAAATTTCTTTAACAGTAGTAATGCAGCAGTAGTTGTTAATAGTGACCCGAGTAGTCACAGTGTTGAGGTTGTTATAGAAGTGTGTGTAAAGATAAATGAGTTTGGTATTGAAAATAATATTAAGTGTGATGGTGATGTTTCTAATGAGAATGTTTCAGATGATGATGATAATGATGTTGATGATGATATGTTACCTACAGAATTAGATGGGATGGTATATGTAGAAGTTAAAGATGATGATTTGATGCTGAATGATTCTGTAAATTTTGGCGTGCATTTGAGTAATGAGTTAGAGACCAGTAGAGCAGTGCCTGATAGATTAATGTTACCAGTTGATGGTAGTGATGTTGTGTCTGAATGTGTTTGTGAAAATGGAAAAGAAGATCTAATTAGTGATAGAATACTAAGTGTAGTCAATGTCAGTATGATGACCAAAAGAGCAAGATCTTAAGTGAAATTTGTCAAAGTGTACGCTCAGATGATAGAATTGCCATGAAAAATTTGGAACAGTCTCCTGGTGGTAATATGATTAGTAATTGCGTATAATCTGTAATAAAAGGTAGTGATTGTGATAAAGGGGTGAATTTTCAAGACATAGAAGAGGATTTGTTATTTGAAAATGAGGTCAATGAAATGGGTACAGAATTTGGAAGTCCATATATTGTAGTACAGGTTAATGATTGGATAGGAAACTGTCTTCTGGATACAGGCACCCCAATTACAGGAATACTGAGAAAGCTAAGAGACAGGATCAAGAATAATAAAAAATTCACAGACTTTCCAGTAACAGGGGTAAGGACAAAAGGGGCAACAGGAAAAAGCAGTAAGTTGATTATCAGACAAGTCTATCTTGAATTTAAGATTAATGATGTACAATTTATACAAGGTTGCTTAGTAATTGATGATTTGAATGAAAACTTGATACTAGGTATGAACTGGATTGTTAAGGCTAAAGTAAATTTTATCTGGGATGACATGAAAATAACATTTGTTGAACCAAAAAGTGGAAATCATGGGGAAACGAGTATTGTAATGGAAGATCATGGCTAAGTAATCTGATTAGAAGGATGCAAGAGACTAATGGTGATGGTTATTGTGAGGAAGGGGAAGAATTTGGTATTGATGAGGGTAGTGTTAATTATTACAGTGAACTAGTAGCTAAAAAAGTATCTGAAACTGAAAGTCTTAATGCAGAGAACAGAAGAGAGCTTTAAAATTTTTTGTGGGATTATAATGACATATTTGATATAAAACCAGGGAGAGTAAAAGCATATCAATGTAGACTAAAATTGAAAGCTTATGACCTGTTTTTCATAAAACCATATGCTACCCCTATCTGTAAGAGAAAGGAGGTAAAAAGAGAACTTCAGAAAATGGAAAGGTGGAAAATAATAGAAGGAAGTTGTAGTTCTTACAATAACCCATTAGTGGTAGTTTCAAAATGAGATGGGGGTATTTGCTTAGTGCTTCACTCTAGACACCTGAATAAATATTTGGAGAGAGAAACTGACCACCCTGAAAGTATGGATGAACTACTAAATAGCTCCGAAAATGTAAAATATATGACTAGCCTTGAATTGACTTCTGGATTTCACCAGATTGAATTAGAAACATATTCTAGAAAATACTCTGCATTTTTGTTTAATGGGAAATGTTTTCAATATTGTGTTGTACCATTCAGTTTAAATGTATCTATGGCAGAATTTATAAGGGGACTGGAGTTTGTTTTGGGTAAAGAACTCTTAGAAAAGTTAATTATTTATGTGGATGACATTTTGGTATCAAGTAAGACCTGGGAGGAACATATTCAAATTTTAAAGGAAATTGGAGAGAGAATGAGACAGGGGAGTATGACTTTGAAATTAGAAAAATGTAAGTTTGCAATGAAAGAATTAAAATTTCTTGGCCACTGCATAAATGAAAAAGGGATTTTGCCTGATGGAGAAAAGATTGAAGCCATCACAAAATTCCCAAAACCTAGAAATAAAAAAGATTTAAAGTCTTATTTTGTATTAGTAAACTTCTATAGAAAATATGTGAAAACACTGGCACTTAGTGCACCATGCTTGAACAACCTGTTAAGAAAAAATGCAGTGTGGGATTGGTCTGATGAATGCCAGATAGCTTTTGACAGAATTAAGACAGAATTGGCAGAAAGTGAAATCCTCCATAGACCTGATTTATCTTTACCATTTTGTTTGATGACAGACAGTTGTGATTATGAACTGGGGGTACATTTATTCCAAGAGAAATAAATTAATGGGGAAATTGAACATCATTCTATAGCATTTGCAAGCAGAACCTTACAGAGACAAGAGAGAAATTACATGATAACTGAAAAGGAACTTGTGGCGATTGTATGGGGATTCAAAAAATTTAAAAATGATTTGTTTGGGCATGAAGTCAAAGTTTATACAGATCATAGAGCATTAACTTACTTACAAGAGTGTAAATTGTATCATGGGAGAATTAATTACCAGGTGGTCAATGTTCTTACAGCAGTTTAAATACACAGTTCATTTTATAAAGGGTATGGAAAATGTCATCGCTGATGCCCTGTCAAGAATGCCAGTGGGGAATGGAAATGATAATGGAAACAATAGTCAGGAGGGAAAGTTTAAAATAATGTATTTTAAAGATGTCAAAGAGGAAAGCGAAATTAGAAAAATCTGTAAATTGAGAAGATATCAAAATGGTGATTATCATTGGAAGCTTGTTAAAAGTTATTTAGGGAAGAAAGGTCATGAGAGAGTACAAATGTACTATCAGGTCTTTAAAAGTATTTTGTTTTGTGGACACAGCACAGATAGTGATGACAGGAAAGTTTGCTGGCCAGATTCTCACATAAACACTTTGATAAAGTACACACGTGAAAGCTTCGGACACTGTGGTACATTGAAATGTATTCAAAAGATACAAGAGTGTTCAAATGGCTCTGAGCACTATGGGACTTAACATCTGAGCTCATCAGTCCCCTAGAACTTAGAACTACTTAAACCTAACTAACCTAAGGACATCACACACATCCATGCCCGAGGCAGGATTCGAACCTGCGACCGTAGCGGTCTTGCGGTTCCAAACTGAAGTGCCTAGAACCACACGGCGACACCGGCCGGCACAAGAGTGTATATATTTTGATAATATGTCTAGGAGAGTTAGGACCTTACTCGCCTGCTGTGATAGATGTCAAAGAACAAACGTTAATAACAAAACCAACAAGGGACTTTTACAAAATGTGGTGTCACATAAACAGTTGGATTTGGTAGGGATAGATTTGTATGGTCAACTTCCTAGAGCTAAAGGGGGAATTCAGTATATTTTTGTCATTGTAGATTTGTTTTCTAAATATGTGGAATTTTATCCTTTAAAGAAAGCAACTAGTAAGAAAATAGCTTCTACATTTGTAAAGGACTACGTCATTCAAGTGGGTAAACCTAAGGCAATTTTATCTGACAATGGGAGCCCATTTACTTCAAAATTTTGGAAGGAATTTGTACAAGAACATAACATCAGACACATTTAAATATCATTCTGTTCACCTAAATGCAACTGAACGTTAGATGAGGGAAATTGGTAGATTATGTAGAACTTACTGTCAGAAAGATCACACAAATTGGTTATGTTATATTGATGAATTTGAAGACATTATGAGTAGCCTACAACATACTATCACAGAATACTCTCCTTATGAGATTGTAGCCACCATGTAGCTCCATTCTATTAATGATAGACTCATTCGTATTCTTAATGTTCAACTTTATTGTGAAGCAATGAGCCAGACATTAACATAGAACATCTAAGACAAAAACAAACACAAAGCAAAGAGTAAATGATTATGTGCACACTAGAGTCTTTGCCGCTGCCCCTGTACTGTGCACATGCATCTATTTGTCTGCGTGCTCCCACACAGCCCCCTCCCTCAAGAGTGTAGCTCCAGGCATGTGTGGAAACTTGTACCAGACCCTTTGCCTGTCTCTTGTGCGAATTTCCGGTTGTACTTCCTCCATCGTCGTATCCTCTCGCGGCTTCATCCGGCTCACTGTACTACCATCTGTTGCATGCTGCAGGGGCCCCTCGTCTTGCTGCAGGCCCGCCTCCTCTTCTTGTCTTACATCTTCTAGCAGTAAGTGAGCCGGCTTCACCCGGTCTATTAACACAGTAACACTCTTATCGTAAACTAGGATAGTCGTGGCCTGGTCCATACGGTGTAGTACTTTATAAGGTCCCGTATATGGCGGCTGCAATGGAGTTCTGACTGCATCAGTTCGCAACATTACATGCGAGTATTTGCTCAAATCTCGATGTATGAATGACGGCCTAACTCCATGCTGTGTCACTGGTTGTGGCCTAAGCTCAGCCAGTTGAGGCCTTACTCTCGTTAACAAATACAGTAGGTCTGTCTCACCTGTACTCTTATGAAAAAACTCTCCAGGTAGGTGTAAGGTTTCCCCATACACTAATTCCACTGTACATGTTCTGAGGTCAGGTTTGAAAACAGTGCATAAGCTTAGTAACACTAGTGGCAATGCTGCTGACCAATTCTCACCATGGCACATTAACGCAACCTTAAGTGTTCGGTGACACCGCTCTACCATGCCGTTGCTTTCCGGATGATAACTTGTGGTATGGTGACGGTGGAACCCACACATGTTTGGCAGCTCCAGGAACAAGGAGGATTCAAACTGACGTCCTTGGTCCATCATGACATGTACCGGACATCCGAACCGTGCTATCTACGTCGTCAAGAACACCTGACTGACTGTCTCTGCTGATATGTCTGAAATGGGGATTACTTCTGCCCATCTTGTAAGTCTGTCAATTGCTGTCAATAGATACTGATAGCCTTCGGACATTGGCAATGGTCCAACAATATCCAGATGCACATGTTTGAATCAACCAGTTGGACCATCAACTTTACCCACTGGCTTCTTCACATGGTGTCCCACTTTACATCGCTGACAATCCAGACACATCTGCACCCACTTCCGCCAGTCTCTCTTAATTTCTGGCCACACAAAATGCTCCGTCATTAATTTTACACTCGCTCGGGGTTCCGGATGAGCCAAACCATGTAACCCTTCAAATACTTCCTGGCACAAACTCTCCGGCACGAAAGGTCTAGGCCATCCCTGTGAGGTATCACACCATAACTGTATTGTCTCACCTTCAGGACACAGTTATCTTAACATCAACCTGGTGGACGTGCTCTGCCAAAAAACTTGCAGTTTTGCATCATCCTTCTGCTCTCTCACCATTGTAGCATAGTTCACGGAATACTTTATTGCCACAACTCATAAGAAGTAATCTGCCACCATATTCTCTGCCCCGTTAATATGTCATAAATCAGTAGTGAACTGGCTTATATATTCCAGTTGTGAATTGCTTAGGTGACAAAGTATCTGTATGCCTGCAGAATGCGAAAGTGAGCAGTTTGTGATCTGTAAACAATGTAAATGGTCTGGCTTCCATGTAAGGCCGGAAATACCTAATGGCTTCATAAGCAGCCAGCAGCTCTCTATCATTGTTGTTGTTGTGGTCTTCAGTCCCGAGATTGGTTTGATGCATCTATCATACGCAATCCAATTCCGCTGTGGATCTGTGAGTTTCTTGGAGAAGAATCCTAAAGGCTGTCAGTGACAAGCAGTCCACTTATGCAACGCTGCCCCAATCACCACCTGACTTGCATCAACAACAATAGGTAGCTTCACATCTTTCTCTGGGTGATCTAGTAAAACTGCTTGCTTTAGGCTTTCCTTGATCCGCTCGAACACGTGCTGAATGCTTGATGTCCATTGTAGCTTCGGATTTTTCCTGGTGTTCATGCCCGCCGAAGCCTCCATGAGTGGCACTTGTAAAGCTGCAGCTCCTGCAAGATGTCTGCAGTAAAAATTTAAGACACCTAGGAACCTCTGCAACTGTTGCAAATCTAATGGGCGAGGAATCTGCTGTATAACCTCGACCTTCTCCTCCAAAGGATGGATGCCAGCTGCTGAGACTGTGTGACCCATTTAAGTCACCCAATCTTTACGCAAACTGCATTTGGTGTCATTCACCACTACACCATAAGTACGTAGCCTCTCGAAAACTGTCCGGAGGTGCTCTTTGTGGAGGGCTGCTGTCACTGAGAACACCAGTATATCATCTAAATAGGCAAAAGTGAAATCCAGCTCTCGCAGCACCTCATCGATGAAATGTTGCCATGTCTGTACAGCGTTTTTTAAACCAAACGGCAAGACTAAAAACTCAAAAAGACCGAAAGGTGTAGTGACTGCTGTCTTCGGTATGTCACTGTCAGCCACCGGTATTTAGTGGTATGCTTTTCTATGGTCGACTACACTGAAACATTCAGCTCCTGCCAAATTATTTGTAAAGCCATGAATGTTGGGAACCAGATACTGATTAGGTATCGTACGGGCATTCAACAACCTATAATCACCACAAGGTCTCCAACTTCTGTCTTTCTTCTGCACTAAATGTAAAGGCAAGGCCCATCCACTATCAGATCTTCGTATCACTCCCATTTCTAACATCTCTTTGAACTCAGTTTTTGTGTCTGCAAATCTTTCTGGGGCCAACCTTCTTGGTCTGAGGGAGACCAGAGGCCCAGGCACGGTGTTTATGTGGTGAACTGTATGATGAGCCACCATGGCTATCGGCTGCACTGACGGTTCTCTAAGTCGGCATACTTCTGTCACTCCAACTGAACCATGTATCTTCTCTGTGATTATTCCTACATAACCATGCACCACCTCTTTGCCCCTTCTAAGCTGCGATAACTGTATGTCCACCACAATACTGAATGCATATAGAAAATCTGCTCCTAATATGCACTATGCCACATCTGCAATGACAAAAGCCCAATGACAAATAATACTAGGTCCCAAATTCACTTCTTTGACACAACTGCCATATTTCATTATGGGCTGTTTATTTGCAGCCTTGAGGCAAAACAATGTGCTGTCACTGAGGGAAGTACATTTCCCCTTTGGCCACGTGCTGACATCAGACCCCGTGTCTATCAAACACTAACATGAAGCCGTCACATCCCGAACATAAAGTCACCGAGATACCGTTAATATAGAAACATCTGCACTTACAGTCTCCATGTTATTTACGCGGCGAGCATGACTGTACGGTAGAATGCACTTTGAGGCTCGCTCCTCTAATCGTTGATGATGCCAGCACAACTGCCCCTTCCCGGCATCTCCGCTATCCTTATGTGTTGGCAGGACCTCCGAACCAGTAGCTCTCAACTCCTCCATCTGCCTCTGCAGCCTGTCAAGCTGCTCCTTGAGTTTTTGAAGTTGTGTACCAGTATCAGCACACCGCTGCTTATTAATCGCCGTTGCTTCATATCCTTCCGTTGTCACCTCCACCTTTGCTATACTGAGTGAATTCGTTGGTTCAACCATCACATGAACCCTGTCGGCAAGTTGGAGTAGTGCTTGTATATCGTATCCGTCATTCACTGCCACTGCTGCTCTTACTGCAGACGGAAGCTGTGCTGCCCAAACGGAATGAAGTGTAGTTTTCGAAAATTCATTTTCCGTCATGATTCCACCCAGATGCCTCCAATATCCGGAGGGAATTCTGTCACCTCTACATTCACTTCACAACAGCTGGCAGATTCTTTGATCTAGCAGTTTAGTAAGCCGGCTTATTAAAAAGCCCTTCAATGTTGTATATTGCTGCATTTCTGATGGCTGTCTAATAATCTCTTCAACCAATATCACTGCCCTGGCATCCAGACTGTTTGCTGCTATCATGAACTTTTCCTGGTCATCAGTTACCCGATTATGCATTAAAGCAAGTTCTAACATGGAGAACCAAAGTTCCGGTTTATCGGCCAGGAACAGTGGTGGGTGTACTTTCACATGTTGTCCCAGCAAATCTTCCTCTCATATATGTGTTCCAGCCACAGATTTTGTCCTCGTAATATCACTGTCCTGCTCTGTTGAATCCATTCCGTGGTGTCAAATGTCGTTCCATAATTCCCAAACCTGACCGCTCCAGCGTACCCTGCTGGTGTACTGATTGTGCTGTGGAGCTTCTGCCGTTTGATGTATGTTGTAATGTACCTTCATTGTCCCTCTCCTCTGCCTCTTGTCATATGTGTTCTTTTGACTTTGGGGTCACCACTTTGTAGCCACTACATAGCTCCATTCTAGTAATGATAGACTCGTTCGTATTCTTAATGTTCAACTTTATTGTGGAGCAATGAGCCAGACATTAACATAGAACATCTAAGACAAAAACAAACATAAAGCAAAGAGTAAATCATTATGTGCACACTAGAGTCTTTGCCACTGCCCCTCTACTGTGCACATGCAACTATTCATCTGCGTGCTCCCACAAGATCATGTTTGACCAAAAACCACCTTACTTAATCAAAGAACTGATAGAGTTTCCAGCTTGTAAAAGTATAACAGCAGCTGAAAGAGAGGAGATAGATAGAAGAACTATGAAAGGTTACTATGAAAAAAGAAAGAAATGGCATGACAAACAGATAAAAAACATGGAATTCAAAGTTGGGGCCTAGGTTTGACAAAAAGTTACACCAAATCTAAAGCACTAAATAGAGAAATAAACTTTTTGATATTTATATAGGGTCATTTGAAATTGTTGAAAAGCCATACCCAAATGCTTATAGACTTTTATATCCTAAGTCCAAAAGATTATTTGGACTCAGGGATGTTACGCAGCTGAAATTATACAAACAGCCTTCATCAGTCATATAATATCACAAGAATTGTCTTTCCTCAGGAGGTTGCAAGCTCTTTTTGTAATTTGGGGGTGACGAACCCAAGGCTTCAAGCTGGTGTGACTCTTTCCTTTTCAAGTCATATACTCTCTTACTTTTCTGTACAAACTCACCCTCTTCCACTTTCTGATTTGGACAAGTAGTTAGAGACTAGATGCCAAAAGGAACTGGTACATGTATTTTATACTAAGCAAGCTGCCTTTTTCTGGTTATATGGATATGAGTAAAAACTTTGGGCGGGTTTAATAACGTGTGGTTTAATAATACAACCAGAGTATGAATTTTGAGGAGAGATGGTGTAATATTTACTTATCATATCTGTACAGTTATAATGAGGTTCTGTTACTTTACATTGGGGATGTGATACTCTCACTGTGATGATAATGTTGTATTCTCATTGTGCTGATGATTTTGTGAAAAGTTGAGAAAATGTTTAGAGTAGGTGCGAAGTTTACTTAAGATATCTGTGCTGTTATAATGACATTCTATCACTTTACAACTGAGATGTAACTACAATTAGGTTAGACTGTTTGTAGTTTTATCTATGTGTCCTCATTTGGCTTGACTTGTTACTATACCTATTATGTGAAAGTCACTGGATAGATGTTGATTTACTATCAAGTATGAAAATACACTCTGTTATGATCTTGTCCTTAACATGTATTAGATCTATGGTGTAATTGGCAAAGGAACATTTATCAGAAAGAAATTTATTATGTTTGTATTACTTCTGTAATCCATCAGTGGAGCATAAAGAAAATGGAATTTTATGTTGGAGATAGTTACTGGGACAGAAGTGTTCTGATTCCCAGAATTTAAGATTCACACAGTTTTATTTTCATGTTATTTCTACTACTTCAATGACCATTATGATCAACCATTGGTAGTCTTATTTAATTTTTCTTTTGCCATCTTAGTACTATAAATTAGGGATAAGGTTTGCTATATGTCTGGTATCTGTATAAGTCATGCAATCTCCTTAGTATAGATACAAGGTGTTCTTTGTCACAATGTCTACACAAATCTGAACTGTTCAATACTGCTGTATGTTACAGCAAGTCAATGCTTTTCAATATATACAAATGTTAGCTTACAATCTGATTCTTAATGAAAACTGGTTAAATTTCTCCAATGTCTTATTGAGAATACTCTGATGAGCACTAATGATTCATGTGTAATGAGTAGCAGTGAAAAAAACTAAAGATTGAGGATTTGTATTCATGGTATAGTTATGGTTCTTGCAGATATCTACTTTCAGCTGAAGTCTAGTTGATTCATTAATATGTAACTGATGAGGGAATATATATTTATCATACCTTTAGAGTGGCTGAACTAACCATTTTACTCCTAATATTAACCTATTCATATTTAACCACTGGTACTTTACCCTTTGCCTTAACTTATGTTGGAATTTACTTTATATGTGCACAGTTTTATTTACTGTCTAATCTGATGTTGCTGCATCAAGTCTAATGTGGTGATGACCAATGAGAAATCTGTCACCTTGTTGTTGAGCAGAATGTATTCTGGAAGTAACCTGCTGGTACTTAACTTGCCAATGTAAATCTGATTCTACAGTGGCATATGGCCATGGTGGCTCTCAGTCTCTATGAGAAGATGCTGAAAAATTTGGGATGATGAGTTTCGTGCTACAAAAACAAGGTGCCTTTGAAAGTTATTGTGGGCAAATCCCTTTATCCGTCCTTGTGGTTTCCTGACTTGAAATGTTCATGTTGGTTCAGTTGCTCTAAAGTCTGAGTTTGACTTGTAAAGAAATGAGGACGTTTGGTCCTACAAGTGGTACGGTCATTATGTCTATGTGCATTTCAACAGTTGAAGACTGACATAATTTTTCCATGAAAATAGATGTCTGAAAGGCTAACAATTACTGTATCTTGTAAATTGCTTGACAACTACCTATACATGATATAATCATCTGTTTAATCTGGTCTATCTAGACTTAATACAATGATATACTGTTACATGCAATATAATTCTTTTAATCACCCATTGTCAATGTATTCTCAAGCTTATGAGTGTTTATTTATACATGCTCCTGCTTGTTATATTTTCTGCCTATACTTAAGACAATGATATACTGTTACATGCAACATGGTTCTCAGTAATCACTTATTATCAATGCTCTATTCCTTTCAAAAGATATATACTCAATTTGATTAATCTACAACTTACAGGCACAAAATTAGAACTACTGATGTATTGACATAGACTATGATGTGCTGTCACATGCAACCTAATTCTCTGTAATTATTCATTGTATAAGTGGTAAACTGCTTTCTTGTGGCATACAGCCTCTTCGCCTTATATAAATTTTTTTAACATTATAAACACATGAAATATGTTCTTGAACTTAATGTAAGACTTATATACGCCATGAAAATTGGAAAGGGAACTTGTATATCACTTGGCTGAGATTCCAGTAACTTTAATTTTATATCTCAGACCTGCCTCTTGCTTAATTTTGAAAGCGTAACAAAAGAATTTTCTTTTGTCTTCATCACACTTGACTCTGTGGTGTTTGGCAAATATATTGATGCATATGAAAGTACTTCACATAATGTGAACATTGTAACACTTGGATGATCTGCCCAATGAGGCAGTTGACTTTGTTTAATTTTGATATGAGATATGCTGTAATTCAATGCATTTGGCTACCTAATTTCTATATTATTATGTTTATATAATAATTTATGTTTGAGCAGCAACAGATGTCAGAGAAACACAGTAATTCTGTACCTCACTTTAGTAATTTTCTTGTATATGTCTCAGATATGTCATAGGTTTCAATATTTTATGTTTATGTAATTGATTATGTTTGATCAAACCTAGATACTAGAAGGACTGCTTATAAGTCAACTGGTAGGATCTAGCATTTGTTACTAGGTTAACAAATACAGCATTATATTTGTCATTTACTCTGTCCAGCTATTTTTTCACCCTTTGTTGATCAATCAATAGGGAGTGTTGGGGTTAATTTTCGGGGACTGGGAAGGTGAAACTGTGGCAAGTCTGTTCCGCAGGGAATGCCGACCACTCTTCTCCCTCCATTGCCATAGTGAAGTACTAGAACAGTGGGGATACTGGGTAGGGGGGATTGCCTGTCTTTGGGGTCTGTCGTTTTTTCTTCTTCAACTCCAACACTCCGAACCTTCTATTTCATTTCTTACTTCTCATTAGAGTACCAAGCTATCCTTCCCTCTGTCCACATGCATATGTCTCTATTGATGAGACCCTTCTAATTTACTGTGTCAGCTTTATTAAGTGAATAAAACCTATTTTTTAGGAGGATCTGGGGAACAAGCTAGCATTTCTGCGTTATTAGATATAGCTATGCTCTGTCTTACTGTATTATTTATTTATGTCTGATTTTATTGTATGTTGTCTCTGAATTGGTAAACATTTCACTTGTGTATTTATTTTGCTGCATACCAGCACTCAAAGCTGTGAACACTTATTAATATTTGTAATTGTAGTGAGGAATGACTCACTCACAAATGATTGTTAAATATCGTGAGGAATGGCTCACTTACTAATTTTTTTTAATTATCATGAGAAATGGCTCACTTAAACTACTCTCTATATTTATCAATGTCTGAGTTTGTTGTATGTAATTTTTTTTTTTTTTTGTATATACCAGCACTCACTTATATACGAGTAAGCTTTGTAACTATATTGTCATGAGGAATGACTTGATTACACTATTCTCTATCACATAATTATGTTTCGTGTATAATGCTGTTCTAATCTGAGAGGTGTATCATCTTTTGACTGATGACCTTTGCAGCTAAGTCCCATAAGATTTCACACACATCTGTATCATCTTTTCTTCTTCAACTCCGACACTCTGATTTTTCTATTTATTTTCTTACTTCTCATCAGAGTACAAAGCTATGCTTCCCCAGCCCACATGCATATACCTCTATTGCTGAGATCATTATAATTTACCGCGTCAGCTTTATTAAGTGACTAAAGCCTATTTTATAGGAGAATCTGGGAAACAAGCTAGTATTTCTGCACTATTGAAGATACTGAATTTAATGAATTATGTTACATATATATATAATGCTCAAACCAACTTACCAATGTATAAAACCTATTCATGTTTTTGTCATGATGTATCTGTCACATATGTACCAATTTACCAATGTATAATACTCAACCATAATTCTCATGATGTATCACCTATCACTTATGAACCAATTATCAATGTATAATGTTCAACCATATAATTGTCATGATGTACCAATTATTTATATTTCATTTATCGTGTATTCACACCTAAGTGGTGAACAATTACCAATTTATAATACCTAACCGTGTTTTGTCATGATGTACCAATCATTTATGATTCATTTATTGTGTATTCTCACCCAAGTAGTTAACACATACCTGTATATAAGGCCCAACCACATAGTTTTTAGTGCTGTTTCAATTACTTATAAAACACAACTAATATGATGTATTAGTCACTTATTCAAGTTATTGTATATTGTCACTCAAAGTAATATGTAACCGCACTCTTATGTCTCATTCCATTATTTTCAGCACTTACTGTGAAGGGAAAAGCAACAACTGCGTTGTGCAAATATTCCTGAAAAAATACATCAGTTAATGTTTGAATGACTGTGAAGGTGGGAAAGTGAAAAGTTGGAAATGTCTCGACAAATGAAAAATAGTAAGATTGGCCATTGGTCAGAAATTTCATCCCATAAAGTAGTCTGCATACTGTAAACTTCAAGATTCTCTACAAAGCAGTCTGCATACTGCAAACTTCAAGATTTTCTAAAAAGCAGTCTGGGTACTGCAAACTTCAAGATTATCTATAAAGCAGTCTGCATACTGCACACTTCAAGATTCACTATGGAGCAGTCTGCATACTGCAAACATCAAGACTAGTTACATTTATGTAAAGTACAGAGATTAGTGCATTTAAACTTAGGAATTTTGTACTAGTTTGAAACTCTAAATTACATGTTACCACATACAGTAAAGAAATAACTTGTTCTTTCCTTGTACTATTGAGTAATAATTTTTGCATAATGCTTCATAATTAATTTACATTTTTAATCAAACATATGATTTATCTCATACCATAAGTAAACTGATTGTTTCTCCAGTTGATTGCAAAATGTGTACTGTTACATACGTCTGTCAGAAAAGGTTTTGTTGTTTGTCCACCTCTATTGTAACTGTAATGTTGAGATAGTGGGTGGCTCCTTTATCTTTGAGCTCAACTGTGAAACTTATTTTTGGGTGAGTAGCACTCATTCTCTCCATATGTCATTAACATTGCTTTGATCTCCTTTAACTAACAAAATAGCATCGTCATCATTGTGATAATAATAGAGAACTTTACTGGCTATTGCAGGACTGTTAGTGAAAATTGGTTTTCTAAATGATTAAGGAAAATCTCAGCCATAATGCCAGCTAGGGAATTTCTCATGGATAGTCGTTCAGACTGGTGGTATATCTTACACCTCTGCTTCACAATTTCACTGTTAGACACTGTTTACATTTTACATACCCATCATTCTACTCTATTGGTGTTTCAATGAGAATTTTTGCATAAGTGTACATTCTATAATTATAGGACAACCTCTCATGTTAAACTCATGACATACCAACCACCGCTCCATGCTTCCTTTCCCCTCCCCCAATCATCCTCACTCCATTTTCCTTCTCCATCCCCTCCCCCTACCAACATATAGTCATTTAAAACACTGATCACAGTTACAAAACACAGTACTCTGATATGAGGTTCTGGGTAGACAAGAGGAGTTGTTGACAGAACTACTTAGGTAAATTCTACATTAGTGTTCAAATTTTGTTTTTTCTATTTATTGTAAAATATTAGATGCTAAATATTTAGTTTGACTTTCTCTTGGGTCTGAGGATGACCCAGTGATTGAAACATATATGCTAATTAAAAATGTGCAACTAAGGTAGAACAGTAAATGAGAATTATTTTAATTATCTAAGCAGTTGCTGGATCTTTCAAGACTATTATGTTGACTACAGTATCAATGGTTTTAGATATTGGTGGAACTGTAGGAATAGCCCATAATTTCCTAATGATTCCCCATCTCCCTTTTTATTCACAGTCAGAACAAAAGTTACCTTTAAACAGTCAGGAAAACACCTTCCTTAATTAATTATGTGACGGTTCCTGAACCTTCACACATTTTGATACTTTACTCAATTCATTTTAGTAACAATATTGTTTATGAATGTAATATGTCATCTTAGTTATTATTGTTTGTTTCTTACTAGAAGAGGAAAGAACAGTCTTTTCAGTTAACCAAGTTCCTTTTTGAGTGTATTACTGATATTTTATTTATTGTAAATTTTTAATCCCATATACTCTGGTGTTTGGGCATAGAATTTTAAATAATGGATGAGAAGTTTTCAATTTGCTCTGTATGAAATGTTGAAAATAGAAAGTTTCAAATGTACATGTTTTTGTACCAGAAAATCAAGGCATCATACGTGCAGAGGGAAGGAAGTGATAATATTTTTAACTTTTTAAACTGTGGGTGACAAGATATACTTTATTTGTTGACACACATGTTCCTAATTATTTTATTTTTTAATAATGGGAGCCTCATAGCAGTTGTTGAATACCTACAGAAGATTATGCCATAATGAATTAGGAAAGATAATTCAGATATGAAACTGATAAATGCACAAGTGGCCAGCAGAATAGGGGATAACTATACCACAGGTGGGAGGTGGAGGATCCATACTAAGCGAAAGATATTGGTGGAACAGAATGGTATAGAAAAGTAACAGGATGAGAGTGAAAATGGTATAGAATCAGGGGGATGAAATTGGATGGAAAGAGAAGTTAAGGCAGTTGGAAGGCAGACATTAGCAAAGACTGAAGTTAGGGTGGCTTTGCAAACAAACATAATGCTGATAGCAAAGTTCCCTCCATTATCACAATATCCTTCTGAAAAATTTCAATCAACTTCCTAAGTCATGCCTTGCTTACAGACTACACTTCTCATACATCGATTCCCTCCTCCACCAAATAGAACCCAACAGGCCCATAGCAAAGACATCTATATGTTCTCAAATGTTTTGTCCAAAGATCTTACTTTTAACCCCAAACTCAAATTCAACCATTCTGGTCTTACATACTCACCTTCTCCAGCTGCCACAGTCACAATTCTTTACCACCTACCTAACAGACCAGAATCAGCTCCAAGTTAACACTGGACTCCATCTCAGTTGTTTTTTTCTTATATCCTATCATGATTCTCCTGGATTCCTACCTAAGAAGCCACTGAGAAACATTCCAGGAGTTTTTGGCCTCCAATATCAACTTGTGTTTCTCAGATCTCTCTGAGATGGTGTCAACCAGACAACTACTGAAAAAAAGTGAAAAGAAAATCTCTTCCAGCAGGGAGCATTGGAGTGGTGAAATGAAACATACTGGTGGTTTTACTGGCCATCATCAATTCATCATTTATTAATAAACACAGAACCTGAACATTATACTTCATTGTAAGAGCCATTTCACCAATTGTAATGCATTTCATCTCCAGATATATTCCATTTCATCTGGCAATAAGAAAGCAAATCTTTTGATTTAAAGCTGGTCCAAAAATATTTGGTTGTAACCTTTTAGACACATTATAAAAAAAACAATACTCAGTCATACAGTGGGTACACCATTAAGGCACAATTGTTCACCAAAAGTAATAACAAAACTGAAGACTAGTTTCAAAATGAAGCATGTTATGACAAACATTTGAAGACACTTGTAATTATTTAGTAAGTTTTAGTAGTCTTTAAAAATAAATCTCTGACAAAGAACTCTCTAAAAATATATGTGACAAATATAAACCAGTTAGCTTGGCACACACTAAACTGTTGACATAACCTTGGCACAATTGGAGCACTAAACTTTACACAATTAAATTGAGGCAACTTTAGAGCAATAGCTTTCACATATGTCAAACCTTCTGTTACACAGTCTCAGTGCTACCAGAACAATAAATATTTGAAAGCAATCAAATGGTCACAAGTTTCATAAATTAAGCTTTCAACAAAACATCATAGTCCTTTGCATCACTTAAAAGACACATGATTAAAGGCAGGCATATGTAAGCAAAAGACAAGCCAAACTTAACACTAATTTTAAAACAAGGAATGAACAAGAAAGAATCTTGGCATTCAAAGCAAGCCCCTCAGTTATACCAGAGACCAATGCACTACCATACACGATTTAACAAAGACTCAAGCTCATATGAGGAGGCAACATTAACTCAGCCCAATCAATGACAAAAATGTGATGGAAGAGAGACAACTAGAAGGATAATGCCTTAGTGAACTAGAATGACAGCTTAACACAATATGGCTGATACACTGATCAACGACAATATCTGCCAATTATCATAACCAAAATACTGATCAGTGATAATATCTGTAAAATAACAATGCTCAAACACTGAGGAACTCCACTTTACATACCTGTCACACTCCTGTACCATCCCACACCAGTGAAGTGGAAAACAGATTAAATAGCTTCTACTAGAACAGAACACATGGTGAATCACAACAAGGAGACAATGACTTCAATCTAGCAGTTAATGGTATAGGGGCTATCTACATTATTGCAGTCATAGCTGAGCACCATGCTAATGTGATACCACCACTTCCACAGCAACACCAATTGGGATATGACAGACTTAGTATCAACCCAGGTGCCATTTTCTGTACACAGCAATGAGAAGTAGCAGGCAGGCAGTTTGCATTCATTGCTTTTAATTCTGTGACATCCATCTGGTTGCTGTACCCCATACATGACAGAGGCAAATGGCAGTCAAACAGCCTGCACTCAGTGCCATACCTTGGCACTACCCTCACCAGAATGCTTGTTGACCTCTTTGCCAGCCAACCATTTACACTTCCTCCTTGCCAATGATAACATCAGCCACACTGTACTCGTGGCAAGCCTCTCTGATATACATCTTCATATTTTCCTGGCACAAAGACTGGTCCATAAAATTTTGAGCATGCAGCCACATAATTCGACTTCTTCTTCTAATATTTCAGCTGGATACCATCTTGCCATCTTCAGAGTGAGCCAAGGTGACCGACGCTCCAGCACTTGCTCCGTCCTTCTAAACCTGTGTACGGCACTACTGTCCATGCGGCCACAGATACACAAGGTGCCAGGGACAATGCTATTGTTAAGGAAAAGATCCATTTTACCAGCTGAAAATTGGACCTGGTTTTGGAACAACTTTATTGCTTGCATCTAAAGATATCTGTGGAGTTACGCTACAGTTCGTGGAACGGGACTGATGGTATAATGTGGGCCAAGTGAGACTGGGTTTGTGAGGTAGCCACATCAAGACAGATGACAAAGTTTAGCTAGCTTGATATGTCTTTACAGCAAGAAACTGTTATTTGATGCTCCATCATTAATATGTTGGATAAAGATTTGGATGACACTACAAAGATGTTTTTAAGAAAAGGACTGAACTTTGCATCCACACTGAAGGTTTTACAAATACCAGCTTTCATCAGTGCCATTGAAGAAGCTGTTCACCTTCTTTCTATGGAATCAGCAGACAAAATAAAATGTGAAACTTATCAAGCAGCTATGAAGGCTCACCCACAAAGAGTAACATATCTATGGCAGAGAGGGCTGCACTACATAAACTTCACCAGGATACCAAGATGGTAGTTCTTCCACCTGATAAAGGTAATGCCACTGTTTTAATGTCTCATGATGACTATCATGATACAATGAATGGCTTACTGAGTGACAGCACACACTGGAAGATCAGTAAATACCCCACAAACCAGGTGGTAAGGAAGACTGTTTCACTTCTGAACACCTCACCCCTTCCACCAGAAGTTGTGGGAAGATTGAAACCAAATGGTGCGGTTCCTCCAAGGCTTTATGGAATTCCAAAGATCCACTAGAATGGTGTTCCTCTGTGTTCAATAGTGGGCAACATTGGCTCTCCAACCTAGGTTGTGCCTAACATTTAGTGTCATTATTAAGTCCTCTGGTGGGATAATGTGCTCATTACATACATAACACTGTGGACTTTATTGGCAAACTGACATCACTCAAACTGAACAATTCTGATATGTTAGGCAGTTTTGATGTATTGTCATAGTCCACAAAGGTTCCTCTTTTGGAATCATTGTTTCTCATTGGAAAAACTTTCTATAAAGAGATTTCAGCTTTGTTTGAACATGTTTTGACCTTGAAATTTCTTTATTCGGTAAAAAATTTTATGAACCGACTGATGGTGTCAGCATGGGTAGGCCTTTGTCGCCTCTGGTGGCCAACTTTCTTATGGAGAACTTTGAGGAGAAGGTGCTGGAATATGCTAGTTTGAAGCCCACAGTGGTTTGGAGGTATGTTGCTGACACACTTGCAGTGTTGCCCCATGGTGAAGACAAGTTAAAAGAATTTTTAAATCATCTGAATTTCATCCACAGACAAATTCAATTCATGATGGAAATAAAAAAAGATGGATGCCTTCCATTTTTGGATGTGTGGGTACAGCGCAATGATGATGGCACTTTGGGACACAGAGTATATTGAAAACTGACCCATATGGGTTTATATTTACATGAAAATAGCTGCCACCATTATTTGCAGATGATGAGTGTACTCAGAACTTTGGTACACAGAGCACACAACATTGCTGATGAGAGCAGTCTGGAGGACGAGTTTCTACACCTGAGAAGAGTTTTTGAATACAACAGGTACTTTCCACAGCAGAGACATAAGGCACTACAAATGAAACCAACTGAGGGTATAAGAAAAGCAGAAGAAGACACGTAAAGTTTTAAATCAATGGCTTTTCTGCCACATGTGGGAAGCCTATCATCAAAAACAGGCCAGGTCCTCAGTAAGCACAAAGTGAAAGTGATTTTTCACCCTCCACTGAAGACAGCAGCACTCCTGGATCCCATTAAAGATGATTTGGTGCTTTGTAAGCCTGGGGATTACAAGATCCCCTGTGAATGTGACCATTCATACATTGGCCAAATAACATGTACTGTCCAGGAGAGATGCACAGAGCACAGCAGGTGCACCCAGCTCTTAAAATCTAATAAATCTGTGGTGGTAGAGCACTGTATTGACACTGGACACTCTATGCCTTAGCCATGACTTCGCCTTTCTGGGACTCAGTAGTGAAGGAAGCAATTGAAATTTGGTTGGCAATGAATTTAATTAATAGAGATAGTGGCATCAGCTTGGACAAATCATGGAATCCAGCAATTTCTGTAATAAAATCACAAAGATGTCATGACAGTGCAGCTCACAGTGATACATCTATATCACTGTGTGGATCGATTGCACAGCCATAGATCTAATTCTATGCAAATGTCATACCTCTTTGCTGCCAATCAACATCTCTGGTGCCATGTGTATCTGTGGCCACAAGTGCAGTGGTGCAGTCCATGGGTTTAAAAGGACGGAGCAAATGCTGGAGAGTCAGTCACCTCGGCTCACTCTGAAGATGGCTGGAAGGTATTCAGCTGAAATATCAGAAGAAGAAGCCAAATTTATACGACTGCATGCCCAAAATTTTATGGATCACTCTCTGATATAGATAGACAAATACATTCCTGTAATGGCTCAAGAACCACTCCCATCTCAAAACAAATACTTGATCTCCCTATCTTTCCACAGGTTTAGTCCCCACCAATGTGGTCATAAATCACAATAATTACTCTGTGGAGGGCCTGTACTATGTGTAAGAGTCATCCAACTATAAGCTCTGCTGCAGACCTCCAGTGTGATATCTAGTATAGTCTAATCACCAAAAACACCCCATTGTAGTTGTTTCCTGCACTCCTCCAAAAGGATCTCTGATCTTGTGGAATAACTTTCATCTCTCTCATTACATACTACCCACCTACTCCTAAATACTTAACCATTTTCTACACTGTCTGCTGTTTCTGTCCATTTACTGCATGGTGTTCTTCATTGAGGTTAAAAAAGTCATGGGATACCTCTTAATATTTCTGGTGACCCAAAAGGAAACAAGATGCAGAGTGTTATGTGAAGAATTGCATCACTCATGCTCAAAAATCTGAAATCAGTCAGTCCCATTACAAAGGTTACCTGAGGCAGATAGACATTCCATGTCTACGGCCCCTTCACACAAACACCAACAGGGGATCGTATGTGTTAATTATAATTAATAATTTTTCACATTACTTAGCCATGATCACCGCACCAAATCAACAGGCATAAATGGTGACACAGGTTATGAATAATAATAAATGCTTGTTGGATTTGAGAACACTACAGACCGTAATAATGCACCAAGGTACTAACTTTGTCTGAGTTATTGAAGCAATTATGTCGACTATTACGCATAAAGAATTATAATCTAGTGCTCTACACCAACAAGTGAATGGCAGAACTGAAAGAGTTCACAGGACTGAGGGTGAAATGTTAAGTTATTATGTAAATAGTAGTCATGATAGTTGAAATGTCCATTTAAAACTCATCATGACCACTTATAACTTGAAAATTCATGAAAACACAGGCTTATCCCCATATAAGGTCACTTTCAGTCAAAAAAATAGTATGCCCTTTCAAATTATGTGAACCTACCCTAGGAGGAGATATATTTTCCATTCATGATTTTGCTAAAAAGTTAAAATATACCTAGTGACAGCTTAAAAAGAGGAATACAAAGACTCTATAAAAACAGGAAGGCACCCATAACAAAATGGCAAAATTGCCTAAGTACCACACTGGGCATTGGGTAATGTTATCTAACCTTTATATGCCAAAATGAGAAACAAAACAGTTCATTTCTCTTTACTGTGGACCTTAGCAGTCTTGCAAGTAGTCTACAGTTAATGATGAGTTAACGTTGGTAGCAACTGAGGGCCTACGTCAAATAACTACTTATTTCCAAGATCAAGGTTTGAAAGTTAATATCAGTAAATCTCAGTTATTGCCATTTAAACTTACAAACTCACACCAAACCTCTATCAGTGACATAGGTGGAATTGAAGTAGTGGACACAGAAGGCTGCAGATTTCTAGGTATTCACCTAGATGAAAATCTAAGATGGGTAAACCATATCAAATTTTTATGCAATAAAATCAGCAGTTCATTACATCTAATCAGCCAGTTATCAAAAGTAGTCCCACATCAGACATTAAAAACAATTTATTATGGAACCATTTTTGCACAGATTAATTACGGGATAGAGATATGGGGTTGTGCTGCCGACATACATATGAACAGAATATTAACCCTACAGAAAAGAGCAATCAGAATTATCCATGGATTAGGGTATAGAGATTCATGCAGGGAAATCTTTGTTCATCATAAATACCTCACAGTCTACTCACTGTATCTTTACAAATTAATTATATTTTTTGTGACACATCAAAACAAAGCAACAAAGTGCTCTGATATGCATGCCTATAATACAAGAAATAAAGACTGCTACTACAGACAAAGAACAAAATTAAAAACAACAGACCATAGTCCATGCATTAGTGGTCAAATATGGTACAACAGATTACCGAGCTCTTAAGGTGCCACAAAGGGAACTTATTCAAAGTGAAACTGAAATATTTCTTGATTGACAAGTGTTTATATTCTTCAAGTAAATATTAATATTAAACTAAAATAAATTATTGTGTATATATATGTATAAATTATTGTGTGTGTCTATATATATATATATATATATATATATATATATATATATATATATATATATATATATATATATATATATATATATATATACAATAATTTATTTTAGTTTAATATTAATATTCACTTAAAGAATATAAACACTTGTCAATCAAGAAATATTTCAGTTTCACTTTGAATAAGTTCCCTTTGTGGCACCTTAAGAGCTCGGTAATCTGTTGTACCATATTTGACCACTAATGCATGGACTATGGTCTGTTGTTTTTAATTTTGTTCTTTGTCTGTAGTAGCAGTCTTTATTTCTTGTATTATAGGCATGCATATCAGAGCACTTTGTTGCTTTGTTTTGATGTGTCACAAAAAATATAATTAATTTGTAAAGATACAGTGAGTAGACTGTGAGGTATTTATGATGAACAAAGATTTCCCTGCATGAATCTCTATACCCTAATCCATGGATAATTCTGATTGCTCTTTTCTTTCACTTATTAAACATAAGGGGCTACTGGCAACCTAGACAGTGCTTCCAGCTCACCCTGAAATGGATGAATTCTACCTACATGCACAACTGTGCTTTAGCTCAGAAAGAGTAGTTTGACATTTATTTATTTATTTATTTATTGTAATTTTTTTTGCATGGAGACACCAAATGGGTGTTACATCGTACCTATTACAAATATTCAGATTTTACACAACTATATATATATATAGTTGTATAGCCAGTTTGCAAGAAGTTATCAGGTTAAGGGATTTGGTGCTGTTACCACTAACATGTTATGATTTCTGGTTTGAGTGTTTCACTTTGCAAGTGAAGCAAGATATAACTGCAATTGTTCTCACCAATCCCTATGATATTAGGACACAAAATGGACACACAAACTAACGGGAAACTGCCTCTTCCCATAGGACTCAGTTGAGACCCAATGCAGTGCCAAAATACAGAGAACAGAAAGTAGGAACTTCAGCTCTGGTCATCAAGTGCAAGACAAAGGAGAACAGGAAAGCAAGTGGTGTCACCATTGTGGCATTCATGAGCCTTGTGGGTAGATATATATTGGCAGAAGCTCACATCCTTTGAGTGGTGAAGTACTTTTTACACAGCAGCGGGATGTATTAATCTTGGAACATCAGTGGTCATTAAGCATTGATTTCGATACATAAACAGTATAAAATGGAATTCAGTGACTTGAAGATATCTTTGGAAATGATGCAGTTCGCAATTCAAAGCAGGAAGGGATTGAATGATATCTGAAGGGGATATCAACTTAAAATCACCCTTCATGTGTCTGAAGGAGCAGCTGTGCCAGCAACTGTTAGCAGCAGTGAAGGAGGAATCCTTACCACAATACTACCACATGACCAGTATAGCCAGTTTGCAAGAAGGTATCAGGTTAAGGGATTTGGTGCTGTTACCACTAACATGTTATGATTTCTGGTTTGAGTGTTTCACCATCCACACATGCCTAGTAGCATGAGAAACACTGCAAAAAATTGTGCACTTATGGCTATACAAAATATTATTGGTATTACCCAATAGAAAAGCATACACCCTACTTTCCAGTGTGGAATTACTGCAATGCTGAATTGAGCAAGTCACTGTCTGCCTCACAAAAAGAATACACACAGCTCCTAGGTCATGTGAGTACATACTGTTTTGCCCTGAGAAGCCAGCTACCAAGTGCCCCAAGAAGGTTATTTCAAGTGAAAAAGAATTCATGCAAAAGAATATTCCCTGCACCATAAACAGTAATTATCATTTGCACCTGCTACAAATGAGGTCATTTCCGCAGTTCACAGTGAACAGAAATGGAGGAGGAGGGATTGCTGATAAATGGTACATGATGCAATGTCTCAGGATCTCCTTTTGGGTTGCCTGCCACCATCACTGGAGCCACCATCCTAAACACCAATTACTCTTAATCTATTTGCCAGACCTACCCTTTGAGATTTCGCTGAAGTAAAACCTGACCTATGCAAATGGCATGTTAGCCCCTGTCCTCCTTGCTTCCTCGGACCAGATGACAGCAGCACAAAATGATTGCATGATGATGGAACACCTGCGCAATCAGATGAAGAAATATTAGATTGAATCCTGCCACCAAATTATCTGTGTAGGAACTATCAAGTCAGCTGCCAACATAAATCTGATAATAATAAGTAGTGTGTACTACCACCTCAGATTTAGAGTCACCCACATCCCACCCTTACCTTTGTTCAAACTGTGGGTCCATAATAGTTGTGTTAGCACCTATGAAGAAGTGACTCAACCACAGTGAGTGGAGTTAAACTTTGAAAATGGGGAGAAACTAAGGTGGATCTGGAAACTACATGCTTGAACATCACAAGAATGAGACAGTGTACATATTACAATATAAAAAGGGAGGAAGGACAAGAAAAAGGGAAAAGTTATGAAAACTTGTTTCACTCTGACATCCTGCAGTAGAATGTAAAGTGTAGAAATGATAACGGAAAAATCTGTATTTCTCTTACAGCCTGACTCTTAAGCAGTAACCTGGTGAACCAGATTAATCTAAAGAGAAGGAAATGTAGTGGCCTAAAGCTCTAGGGGCATGGAAGGCGACCCAGAACCAAAATCAGGTCATAGTCAGGGTCTGCCCTCACAAGTCAACATAGCCACCTGCTGTTCACATTGGCCTCTTTCCAGGTGCCAACAACCTGGGACATCAGGAAGCTTCTGCAGTGTGATCAACTGTTACATGACAACCATTGGACCGTGGTCATTGGCCTCCATTCCAGAGCTTTTCAGGTGACACAGAAAAAGAGATCTTCCACAAACTCAATATTTAAACCCACAGGTCCACCCCATTGTCACTGGCACAGCTGGACCCTACTATGGTGTACAGCTCACACCAGTCATCGGTGTACCTATGACACCATTACATTTTCCGTATCTGGGTCCTGAAGCAGCGAGTGCCACCTGACTGTCTGAGTCCAGGGCCACAAGCACCTGGTATTGTCTCCAAGATCCGGGCCAAGCAACAAGTTCCCGACAGCTTAGCAGTGGCTTACACCCACCGCCATCCAGCACAGCTTTGTGAATAACAGTAGTGCATTAGGCTATCATTTGAAAGAGCAGAACCACCCAACCATGACAACTTAAAATAGCCTTTCCATATTACATTCTGAACAAAAAGGAAAACTTGAACTCTATACCAGCAGCCAGCTAGCTCCCAACCTTGTAATTAATGAGCTAACATTCTAGCAGTCAAAAGCAGTGTTTTAGTGTGTCTGATGAACTGTTTGTGAAAAAAAGAGAAATAGATAAATAAGCAGCATTCTTCAACATCTACTATTCTAAGTCTCCATGTAATTGTCTCTTATATGGGAAAAAATTATCTACTTGACTTACATATTTTACTATATTGTTATTAAGGGATTATAAGAGATTTAATTATAGAGAAATACTTGTCCTGTTATTTTAAATTAATCACACTATGTGTTGCTTTCTTTTATTAGCCATTTTATGTAAGAAAATTAAACTGTGTACATAAAAAAATTCTTCTGTATATGCTTTTTGGCTAATATGTTGAGATGTAATAGTAGTAATAGTAGTTTATTCATTCAGAGACAATTTACATTCCATACTAAAAGCTTGTTCCCAACAGATAAGTAGACTTCTCAGCCACATATGTAGTAAATCATTGAAACAGGGCACTTTTACAGATAGTCTGAAATATGCTGTTGTTAAACCATTGCATAAAAAAAGGGATAGGTCTGATGCTAGCAACTACAACACAGTCTCACTTCTAACAGCTTTATCCTAAATTCTTGAAAAAGTTATGTATTCAAGAGTAGTTTCACATATTTGCAAAAATGAAGCACTAACAAAATGTCAGTTTGGTTTTCAGAAGGCTTTTCAACATAAAATGCTATATATACTTTCACTGATCAAATATTAAATGCTCCGAATAACAGAATATGACCCTTTGGGATATTTTGTGATCTCTCAATGGCTTTTGACTGTGTGACTCATGAAATTCTTCAAGATAAGCTGAAATATTGTGGTACGAGTGGGCAGTACTCAAATAGTTTAATTCATATTTAACTGTAAATATGCAGAAGGTTGAAATTAACAGGACAGATAGTCTGCAAAAATCACAGCAGACCTCTAACTAGGGAGGTATCAAGAATGGTATACCACAGGGTTCAGTCATGGATCCCCCATTGTTCTTAATATATATTAATTACTTGCCACTCTGTACTCATGAATATGCAAAGATAGTTCTTTTTGCTATGATACAAGTATAGTAACCACATCTAACAAACAAGAATGAACTGAGGAAATTGTAAAAAATGTCTTTCAGAAAATTATTAAGTGATTCTCTGCAAATGGACTCTCACTAAATTTTGAGAAACACAGTATATACGATTCTGTACAGTAGATGGCATAACACCATTGATAAATATAGACTTTGATCAGAAGTCTGTTGCTAAGGCAGAATAGTCAAAATTTCCAGGTGTATGCATTGATAAGAAATTTAAGTGGAAGAAACATTGATGATCTGCTGAAACAGGTTAGGTTCAGCTACTTATACTATTAGGATTATTGCAAATTTTGGTGATAACACACCAGTAAATTAGCCTACTATGCCTATTTTCATTCACTGCTTTCATATGACATCATATTTTTGGGTAATTCATCATTAAGAGAAAAAGTATTCATTGCACAAAAGTGTGTAAACAGAATAACAGCTGTAGCCTACCCAAGATCACCTTGCAGACAATTATTTAAGGAACTCGGTATATTCACAGTACCTTCACGATACATATATTCACTTATGAAGTTTGTTATTAATAACCCATACCAGTTTAAAAATATTAGTTAAGTGCATAGCTACAACACTAGAAGAAAAGATGATCCACACCATTCTGGGTTAAATCTAACTTTCGCACAGAAATGTGTCAATTCTGCGGTCACAAAAATCTTTGCTCACGTGCCACATAGCATTAAAAATCTGACAGATAGCCAACCAATATTTAAAAACAAATTAAAAGAATTTCTGAATGACAACTCCTTCTGTTTAATAGATATATTTTTAGATATGAAGTATTAACTGAAAAAATGTAGTGTAATGAAAACATATGTTAAACTGAAACATTCTGCATCATTACAAAATGTCGTATTCATGATCTATGGAACAAATGTTAATTTAATGTAATGCAATATGCTACTGTACATGCTGCAAATCCATTTACACACACACACAAACACACACACACACACACACACACACACACACACACACACACACACACACACACACACACACACAAATATTCAAATGGGTATGAATTCCTAAGGGACCAGACTGCTGAAGTCATCGGTCCTTAGACTTGCACACTGCTTAAACTAACTTAAACTAAGGACAACATGCACACCCTTGCCTGAGGGATGATTCCAACCTCCAGCGGGAGGGGCCACGGGATTCGTGACATGGCGCCGCTAACCGCATGGCCACTCCACTCGGCACGCACACACACCCACCCATATATATATATATATATATATATATATATATATATATATAATGTTTACAAATTCGGAGTTGGCAGATGCCCATTTGATGTATGGATTAGCACGGGGCAATAGCCGTGGCGCGGTATGTTTGTATCGAGACAGATTTCCAGAACGAAGGTGTCCCGACAGGAAGACGTTCAAAGCAATTGATCGGCATTTTAGGGAGCATTCCAGCCTATGACTCGCGACTGGGCAGGACCTAGAATGATGAGGGCACCTGCAATGGATGATGTCAGTGTCAGAGAAGTTGCTGCTCTACAAGGTAACGTTGACCATGTCACTGTATGGAGAGTGCTATGGGAAAGCTAGTTGTTTCCATACCATGTACAGTGAGTGCAGTCATTATCAGCAGCTGATTGGCCTCCACGGGTACATTTCTGCGAATGGTTCATCCAACAATGTGTCAGTCCTCATTTCAGTGCAAATGTTCTCTTTACGGATGAGGCCTCATTCCAACGTGATCAAATTGTAAATTTTCACAATCAACATGTGTGGGTTGACAAGAATCTGCACGCAGTTGTGCAATCACGTCATCAACACAGATTTTCTGTGTACGTTATCATGATTTCATATGGGATACTCTACCTGTGCTGCTAGAACATGTTCCTTTACAAGTACAACACAACATGTGGTTCATCCACGATGGAACTCCTGCACATTTCAGTCGAAGTGTTTGTACACTTCTCAACAACAGATTCAGTGACCAATGGATTGGTAGAGGCAGACCAATTCCATGGTCTCCATGCTCTCCTGACCTCAACCCTCCTGACTTTCATTTATGGGGGCATTTGAAAGCTCTTGTCTACGCAACCCCGGTAACAAAAGTAGAGACTCTTCATGCTCGTATTGTGGATGGCTGTGATACAATACGCCATTCTCCAGGGCTGCATCAGGGCATCAGAGATTCCATGCGACGGAGGGTGGCTGCATGTATCCTCGCTAACGGAGGACATTTTGAACATTTCCTGTAACAAAGTGTTTGAAGTCACACTGGTACATTCTGCTGCTGTGTGTTTCCATTCCATGATTAATGTGATTTGAAGAGAAGTAATAAAATGAGCTCTAACATGGAAAGTAAGCGTTTCTGGACACATATCCACATAACATATTTTCTTTCTTTGTGCGTCAGGAATGTTTCCTGAAAGTTTGGCCATATATATATACATATATATATATATATATATATATATATATATATATATATATATATATATATATATATATCTGTGTGTGTGTGTGTGTTTTATGTATATAACCACGTGGCCATCCTGCATGGCACACACACACACACACACACACACATATATCCTACAAATACAAGGATACATAGTACCCTACACAATTTCACATTAATTTTGCACATACAACTTTGATTAAATACATAAAAGATATTTTTATGGAATAACGGTACTTAATTAAGATTTAAATAAAAACACATAATAGTTGTAACATTTCTGGTCAAAATACTAATTTGACTGAAAATGCTGTTGACACTGACTATGGCATATATTACATGAATATAAATATTTGCTATTAGGTTGTTGAAGATATTTGTTTACACTGTATTAGCAGTTGTTCATTAAAAATTTGAATATTGCTTCCTTAAACATAAACTTTTTTTATTTCTTTTATAGGTACTGAAGTTTTCCATATAATTTAGTACCTCGAATGTTTGTTTCTTTCTTTTCAGCAGCCTTGTTTATTCTTTTTAAGTGGATATTATTTGACATTCTTGTATTATATGAATGCAGAAATGAGATGGTTTTGAAACTGTCAGTATACCTTATTATATCAATTACATTTTTTTCTATGTAGAGGCATGGTAGAGGTATAATATTTATCTGTTGAAATAACTGCTTGGAGGGTGTTAGCCTTGAACTGTTAGTAATTATCCTAACAGCTCGTTTTTGTAGTGTGAAGAAGGTTCTTAGATTTGTCTTATTGGCCGGCCGGAGTGGCCGAGCGGTACTAGGCACTACAGTCTGGAACCGCGCGACCGCTACGGTCGCAGGTTCAAATCCTGCCTCGGGCATGGATGTGTGTGATGTCCTTAGGTTAGTTAGGTTTAAGTAGTTCTAAGTTCTAGGGGACTGATGACCGCAGCAGTTAAGTCCCATAGTGCTCAGAGCCATTTGAACCATTTGTCTTATTATGACTCCAGAACATGAGGCATTTAATATCAGTGTGAATGTAAGCAAAGTAGACAATTCTGCTATACTGTTTACTACACACATGACTAATTACACATAGACTTCCCAATCTAAAGTTTTATCTATATAGACACCTAAAAATTTGATGACAGCTGCTCTCTTAACTCCTTTATTTTGTATCCTGAGGTCTAGGTCATTTTGTAACTCCTTTAATCAATATGATTGGCTTTTGAAATATTTTTTATATATTTAATGAAGACTGTTTTCTATCTTTTTGTATGTTTGTTGTTTTGTATGTTTGACTCATTCCACATCTCATGTGACGTGCTCACAAAACGAAATCTACGGAACATGAAATAAATAAATAAATAAATAAGGTTAACTTGTTCATTTCAAACCAGTGTTATAAGTATTCCAAAACTCTAGTTCCAGATGTTGGCAATACTTGGTTTATATCAGTTACAACAACACTATAGTGACATCCATACAATGTATATTGTTCGACAGATAAATAAATCAATTAATCAGTCAATCAACAAACAGAGTTACATGAGCAGCACTGGCTGGAATTTTGATGTCATTTGCATAATTTAGAAATAAAAATCTCATTTCATTTCATTTCATGTATAAGCAATACTTTGGCTTTTAATGTAGGCTGAGGTAATTCCTACTACCTGTCTTCTATTATGGTGATAAGACTGAAACCATTTTTCTGCAACTCCTCACATACTGATAGCTTCTAATTTGCATACCGAAATATCACGTTGGATTGTATGAAATGCCTTTGATAAGATCAAACTTATTCCTATTGTGCTGTTGTTTCTGTCTAGTCCCACTATGACGTTTTCAATGAAATGGATAATAGCTGATTCTGTACTCAATTCCTTTGTGAAAATCATTTGGTTTGCAGACAAGAGATTGAATTTTTCAAGAAAATTTGTAATTCTATATTTCATGACTGTCTGTATCGCTTTTAAAAGTACAGATAACAAAACTAATGGTCTGCTGTTTCCCACTTCATTATATTGCCCTTTTTATACAGTAGTTTTATTTTTTTAAATTTTGAATCTTTCCGAAAACACTCCTTCTGATAATGATATATTTAGTAAGTGTGTGACAGCAGATCTGATATGACATTACCACATTTTATTATGATTGGACCAGGTCTTTCATCAGTCCCTGAAGATAGTTTATTCCTCATTGTTTTCGTTATACTTAGAACTTCTGATTTATATATGGGGCATAGCAATATTGAATTGATACTTTGTTCTCTTGGAACAGAGGTTTCGCTCTTCCTAATGCAATATTCACTCAAGCTGACTGGAGTATTTATAAAGTAGTCATGTAATTTCCTAGAGTGACCTGGATAAAATAGGAGCAGAAACTGGGCACACAAATGTGGGGTTTGTGGAGGTCTTTCAGCACCATGATCAGCCCCAGGTAAACACTGCTGTAAGGCATGTTAACACTGAGCTGAACAGGATGCTCCAGACACTGGCAAAATCTCACATATGTGTTGTTCCAATTCATGCTATTGGTAGGTGGGGACACGCTACATATGGCCTGCACCTAAATAGGAAGGGGAAAAATAAGTTAGCTTGTCTATTAGCAGAAACTGTAAGGGGCGCCACAGTCACACAAGGGACAATCCCAGTGGTTAATGGGTCCAGGCAGACAAGTCTTTTAGGTTAAAGCCAAAGTCCAGACAGACAACAATCAAGATAAATAAAAGAAACTTCATGTAAAGTAAATAGGGGCAAAGCTAAGGGCAGTATCAACTTACTTCATCAAAATATCAGGTGAATAAAAAATAAAGTAGATGAGCTATTAGTGTATTTAGATGATCTCAAAAATAAAAATGAGGTTGATATACTCTGTCTGTCTGAACACCATGTAACTGTGGGGATGGATAGTGTCAGTATAAATTGGTATAAATTAACATCTTACACTTGTAGGTCTAGGATGGATAAAGAAGGAGTTGCCATTTTCATAAAACAAGGGTATAATTACAAAACTGTAGAAGTAAGTAAATTTTGTGTTGATCAGCACTTTGAGGTTTGTGCATATGAACTTCAGTTAGATAATGTAGTACTGATATTAGTAACAGTGTACAGGTCCCCATTAGGAAACTGGGAGCTATTCATAAAAAAGTTTAACTCCCTATTATGCTGTATGTCAGACAAAAAGAACAAGTTATTAATCTGCAGTGATTTCAATGTAAACTTTCTAAGTAATTCTGATAGGAAAAATGAACTAGAAGTGTTAATAACAACATATAACTTAGAATCAGTGGTCATGTATAGCTCAAGTCAGTAGCACTCTGATAGATAATGTATTTGTACAGAAAGAGGATGTAAAACAAACACAAGCTTTCCCTGTGGTAAATGGATTTTCAGACCATGATGCACAACTGATTAACTTACAAAACCTAACAGGGTGTACAGCTCGGAAACCATTAAGTAAAAGTGTGAGGTTACTCAGCTCGGTATTTATAGAACACAAGAGAGAAAGTTTAAGAAATGTTAACTGGAGATGTATATAATGAGCCAAATGATAATGATAAATGCAACATATTTCTTGATAAATTTATATCCCTTTTTGAAAATTGTTTCCCAAAGAAAATTGTTAAATGTAACACCACACAATTTTCGAAGAAACCTTTGATTACTACAAGTATTAAAGTGTCTTGAGAAAGAAAAAGAAAACTGTATAAGACAGCAAGAACTAGAAGAGATCCAGAAGTAGTTTTACACTATAAAAATTATTTTAACACACTGAGAAAAGTTGTAAGGTAATCAAGAAATATGTATGTTAGGGAAGAAATTAGCAACTCTGGCAATTAAATCAAATCAAAATAGAATGTTGTTAGAAGGGAGACAGGAAAAGTAACCACTGAGGTAGGTAGTACTACTATTAAAGAGAATGAGACCATCATAACAAAAAGTACACAAGTAGCTAACGCATTTAACAACCATTTTTACGTGTAGGAGGAAAATTTGGTGAGAACAGTTCAAAAGAAAAAGCCAGGCAGTACATGGAAGAGTCTGTTTTGAAAAATTTTAGTCAGATTAATTTTCAAATAACAACCTCTTGTAAAAAAGTAAAATTATTAAATCTTTGAAAAATAAATGTTCTGTTGGAGTAGATGACATCTCTACTAAGATATAAAAACAATGTGGAGCAATTACAGCTGAAGTTCTGAGTCACATATGTAATGCATCGCTAATCAAGGTATTTTTCCAGTCAGGAAAAAATATGCCATTGTCAGGCCTCTCTACAAAAAGGGGGACACCACAGATGTCAATAATTATCGGCCAGTATCCTTGCTTACAGCATTTTCAAAAATCTTCAAGAAAATAATGTACTGAAGAGTGATTAGCCATCTCAACAGCAAAGGGACACTTAGTAAATCACAGTTCGGGTTTCAAAAATGTTGTTCCACTGAGACAGCAATATACTATTTCACTGTCTACATAATAGTCTTTACATAGTAAAATGTCACCAATAGGAATTTTCTTTGACTTGTCTAAAGCATTTGAGTGTGTAAACCATGACATTATGTTAGAGAAATTACAATTCTATAGTATAAATGGAATAGCATGGGTGGTTTAAATCATACCTACAGAACAGGAAACAAAAAGTTTCTTTATATGGGTCAAGTGATTTAAAGATGTTTGCCACTTCATCTAACTGGGGTGAAATTACATTAGGTGTTCCACAGGGTTCAATCATGGGTCCCATTCTGTTCTTGATATATGTGAACGACCTCCCTTCTTATCTAAAATAAGAAGCTGAACTGACACTGTTTGCTGATGATACAATCATCATTATTAATCCAGTAAAAGATACTCCAATTGAAAACGATACAAATAAGGTCTTTGGAAAAGTCATTAATTGGTTTTCTGCAAATGGGCTTACTCTAAACTTTGAAAGAAAAAAAAAGAAAAAAAGAACAGTACATCAAAATTTCTGCTGCAAAAAGTACAGCTTCTTCAATAAATATAACACATCAACAGAAGTCAGTAGACAGGGTAGAGGATAATAAGTTTTTGGGTGTACATATAGATGAGAATCTTAATCGGAAAATTCGTATTTTGGATCTTCTAAAGCGACTAGGTTCAGCAACTTTTGCAATCAGAATAATTACCAATTTTGAGGATATAGAAATTAGTACGCTAACATTCTTTGCATACTTTCTCTCTCTGATGTCATACCGAATAATATTTTGGGGTAACTCAACACTTAGACAAAAATTATTCACACCTCAAAAGAAAGTGCTTAGAATGATGTGTGCATTCATAGTCACACATCTTGTAAGCATCTTTTTAAAAGATTGGGAATTCTTACAACAGCCTCACAGTACATTTACTCACTTATGAAATTTGTTCTCAACAACATGGGTTAGTTCAAAACCAACAGTGACATTCATGATTATAATACCAGAAAAAAGAAAGACTTACACTATCCTTTACTCAACCTATCTTTGGCACAGAAAGGGGTAAAATATGATGCTATAAAATTTTTTGAGAAATTACGAGATGGAATAAAATGTCTGACAGACAGCAGTAACAGCTTCAAAACTAAACTGAAGTCATATCTCCTTGACAACTCCTTCTATACCATAACAGCTTCCGTACCATGCGATTGATCAATGGAACACTCAACCAGCTAACTAACTAACTAAATTATTAGAGCAAGACTTTTGTGTAACACAATGTGATCATCTTGACATTTAACATTTTTGTTTATTTCTTTTTTCACTACATTCCATATTGCTTTTGATGTGTATGCTATCCCTAAAATTCCTGTCATTGTGCACTGTCTTACCTTTTTTAATCAACTTCCTATAGACATTCTTACACGTATTAACAAAGTCTGCAAAGTGTTTATCTTGGTTGTCCTTTTTGATTTGACTGAGATTTCTTAGTTTGACCAGATACTCTGGTAGCAGATGATATCCACTGGCTGCTTTTCTTTGCATAGCACTGATTTTTATAAACTTTTTCGATAACTCATCTCAAACAGGGACATGAAAATACTAAGGAAAACATCATATGTGTCCTTTGTTGTTGTTTTTGAAAATATATTTTCCCAGGTATCCTTTGCTAACATCTGAATAAAAGCATTTACCTTTTCTGTGCAGAAGTGCCTTTTATATTCCCACTTATATTTTGTTACAGTGCCTCAGTGACGCCATTTTCTATATTTGTGAAGATATTATCTAAAAGGGAAGACGAAAACTGTTGTTCTACAGGAGTCCTTGAGGAGTGGTTTCATGAGAAAGCTGTTTAGGACACTCAGAAGCTGTCTCTTTTCTTCACTTTCAGTTATCATGTTAGTATTAAAATCCTCACATAAAAATAATTTCATTTCATTATTGTATAAAGTGCTTAACACTATCTCCAGATTTAAAAAAAAATGTGTTTTCATCATCCATTGGTGATCTGTATGTAGATATGACAATTAGCTTTTAACTCTTCTCCTCAGTTTTTATCTCTATGGGACATGATTCAAAATGTTTTTCAGTATTTTGATGACTCACTTCTGTTTTTGCTTTAAACTGTAATCCTACTCTTGTATATACGCATATGCCAGCATTTTTACATACACTGTGGCAGTAATGAGTCGTTAATTTAAATTTTCTTATATTTATAAGACTTATTTCATTACCCTTGGACCAGTGTGCAGATACTCAAATACATGGGACATCAGAAAAATTATTTAAAGCTACTTCTAAATCTAACACTTTGTTCATGAGGCACTGTATATTTTGACACATTCTTCTGAAGATTTTGCAAGTATTTTGTATTTTGGTTTTTGTCATTATCTGGTAATGTGTTGCTTTTTTCCTGATGTTTGTCACTTATCTGGTTTCCTCAACACATGTAGTTTTAGTTGCTGTTCTTCTGTCATCTCTGTACTTTACATCTGAAACAACTTCATAATTTTACTATCTTCAGCTCATTTCATTGACAGACATTCCAATATGCTTTTAGCCAATTACTCCTTCCCTAACTAATTAAAGTGAACTACATGAAAGTTATAGAACTTTTTAAAAAAAAAATGATGGGATGACAGTGGTCCAAAATACACTCCTGGAAATTGAAATAAGAACACCGTGAATTCATTGTCCCAGGAAGGGGAAACTTTATTGACACATTCCTGGGGTCAGATACATCACATGATCACACTGACAGAACCACAGGCACATAGACACAGGCAACAGAGCATTCACAATGTCGGCACTAGTACAGTGTATATCCACCTTTCGCAGCAATGCAGGCTGCTATTCTCCCATGGAGACGATCGTAGAGATGCTGAATGTAGTCCTGTGGAACGGCTTGCCATGCCATTTCCACCTGGCGCCTCAGTTGGACCAGCGTTCGTGCTGGACGTGCAGACCGCGTGAGACGACGCTTTATCCAGTCCCAAACATGCTCAATGGGGGACAGATCCGGAGATCTTGCTGGCCAGGGTAGTTGACTTACACCTTCTAGAGCACGTTGGGTGGCACGGGATATATGCGGACGTGCATTGTCCTGTTGGAACAGCAAGTTCCCTTGCCGGTCTAGGAATGGTAGAACGATGGGTTCGATGACGGTTTGGATGTACCGTGCACTATTCAGTGTCCCCTAGACGATCACCAGTGGTGTACGGATAGTGTAGGAGATCGCTCCCCACACCATGATGCCGGGTGTTGGCCCTGTGTGCCTCGGTCGTATGCAGTCCTGATTGTGGCACTCACCTGCACGGCGCCAAACACGCATACGACCATCATTGGCACCAAGGCAGAAGCGACTCTCATCGCTGAAGACGACACGTCTCCATTCGTCCCTCCATTCACGCCTGTCGCGACACCACTGGAGGCGGGCTGCACGATGTTGGGGCGTGAGCGGAAGACGGCCTAACGGAGTGCGGGACCATAGCCCAGCTTCATGGAGACGGTTGCGAATGGTCCTCGCCGATACCCCAGGAGCAACAGTGTCCCTAATTTGCTGGGAAGTGGCGGTGCGGTCCCCTACGGCACTGCGTAGGATCCTACGGTCTTGGCAAGCATCCGTGCATCGCTGTGGTCCGGTCCCAGGTCGACGGGCACGTGCACCTTCCGCCGACCACTGGCGACAACATCGATGTACTGTGGAGACCTCACGCCCCACGTGTTGAGCAATTCGGCGGTACGTCCACCCGGCCCCCCGCATGCCCACTATACGCCCTCGCTCAAAGTCCGTCAACTGCACATACGGTTCACGTCCACGCTGTCGCGGCATGCTACCAGTGTTAAAGACTGCGATGGAGCTCCGTATGCCACAGCAAACTAGCTGAGACTGACGGCGGCGGTGCACAAATGCTGCGCAGCTAGCGCCATTCGACAGCCAACACCGCGGTTCCTGGTGTGTCCGCTGTGCCGTGCGTGTGATCATTGCTTGTACAGCCCTCTCGCAGTGTCCGGAGCAAGTTTGTTGGGTCTGACACACCGGTGTCAATGTGTTCTTTTTTCCATTTCCAGGAGTGTATGATGCTTCTGTTGTAAATTACAACAACTGCCAACATAGAGTTTTCTTTAAAAAACATAAAATAAAGTGAAGAAGAAATGTTTGATAAAATGTTGATAGAGTGTGTTATTTCATGATGTATCTGGATGATATTGGGAAGGCTACTGGTAGATATGGCATAGAAATTTTGAATGAGATAAGAGTGACACAGACGTTTGCTGTAGGTGAATTTGTATGTATAGGGGAATGGAAAGAACGGAGAGGGTGTTGCTGTTGGAACCCCTGTTGAATGGGATGGATAAGAAAGAGATATTGGAGATAAGCTTTGTGCATTCCATCCAGGGATGTCTAGGAATGACACAGGGAAAATGGTCATCACACCATGTCATTGGGGCTGGGAGAGTAGGATGTGGGATTGGGACTATTAAAGTGAGGTGGATTGGCAGTTCAAGATGGAGTGCACCTAGCTGATATTATAGGTGGCTCTTTGGTAGAGATGAAGACAAATTGGATGGGTTGGGAAATTTCTTGAAGTGTGTAAGGATGCTGGAAAGGTTTAATGTTTTTAAGCACTGTAGTGATAAACTTGACAACTTCTTCTCCTGTATGAAGGATGGGGGGAGGGGAGGAGAGGGAGGCAAAAGGTGTGTTTGGGATGGATTTGGGTGTTGACTGGTCAGATAGCAATGATGGATTTTTGATTTTGTTAGAGGATGTTTGAGTTTGCTCTTTTGTTAATAGGTGGGAAGGGTGAAGTACATACAGTAAACAAGTGAAACATTAGGATAGACTATAGTTTTTGAGAATAAAACAGCAATGTGGATCTCCAGGTAAGGGCTGGTATTTATTTCCCACACTACTTCCTTTGCTTTGATCTTTGGATTAACTTTCTAGAACATGGAGACTGGAATGGCCTAGTTCAGAGGCTGTTTGGAAAGTAGAGGAGATAAATGAGTTGGATTGGCATTCGAGACAAGGGAGCTTGACGTGGATCCAAATGCAGGAAGTTACTGGAGTAGTTGCATGTGGAGGACAACAATCTAATAACTTCATCTGGGCACGATCATTGCCGTGAATGATTTTAAGGATTTTATGGATAGGCCTAAGTGTGTTCTGGAACTTTTCAGATTTCATGGATTAAGGTCAAGTTCAGAAAGCAGATAGGCGTGTATGGGGTGAGAGACTGGCTGAGAAGAGTGGCGATAACATTGATGATGGTGATGTCAGCAGAGCTTGTGATGGAGTTGGAGATAGTACTGGCAGTACTATTAGTTCCAGTATTTAAGCTGATGATGATGACAGTACTGCATACGATGCCAGTATGGTTGGTGCATTTGTGAACGATTCACATAACAACAGGGGTAAAAGTTGTCAGTGCTGATGTCAGGCAATGACAGTAGCTGACTGTCGGGGAAAAGATTTCATCAAATACAGAGAGTGATTATGAATGCAGTGACAGGTGGGACAGTGGCTCATGATAATGGCATGCAGTAAAGGTCATTAGTGGCTGGCCGCGGTGGCCGTGCAGTTCTAGGCGCTACAGTCTGGAACCGCAGGACCGCTACGGTTGCAGGTTCGAATCCTGCCTTGGGCATGGATGTGTGTGGAGTCCTTAGGTTAGTTAGGTTTAAGTAGTTCTAAGTTCTAGGGGACTGATGACCTCAGAAGTTAAGTCCCATAGTGCTCAGAGCCATCTGAACCATTTTGAAGGTCATTAGTCATAAAGTGTTGAGTGTGGGGGAGGGGTCAGAGAAAAGTGGTTAAAGTGACGACAAATAGCTAAGGTTATGATGGCCTGCAACTGCATAGGTGAAGTTCAAATACCAGGGATGATGTACAGCAATTTATCAAATCATGCTCAGTAACACTGAGACTAGCCAGGAATGTCATCAAACGGTTTGACAAGGTGATACAATCATTAAATTCAGTATGGCATCTCCACTGTAAGCAACTTATGTCACTGACTGTTACGTCCCTGAAGTGAGTGTGTATCTCCATGATATAAATTGATTGTCATAAAATAGTTGCATCCAGAAGAACAAGATGGATTATAGACACCGTTAGCGAGCAGGTAGATGATACCACATACATGGTGGTCCATTGATTGTGACCGGGCCAAATATCTCACGAAATAAAAGTCAAACGAAAAAACTACAAAGAACGAAACTTGTCTAGCTTGAAGGGGGAAACCAGATGGCGGTATGGTTGGCCTGCTAGATGGCGCTGCCATAGGTCCAACGGATATCAACTGCGTTTTTTAAAATAGGAACTATCATTTTGAATTGCATATTCGTGTAGTACGTAATGAAATATAAATGTTTTAGTTGGACCACTTTTTTCACTTTGTGATAGATGGCGCTGTAATAGTCACGAACATATGGCTCACAATTTTAGACAAACAGTTGATAAAAGGTAGGATTTTTAAATTAAGATACAGAACGTAGGTACGTTTGAACATTTTATTTCGGTTGTTCCAATGTGATACATGTACCTCTGTGAACTTATCATTTCTGAGAACACATGCTGTTACAGCGTGATTACCTTGTAAATACCACATTAATGCAAAAAACGCTCACAATGATGTCCGTCAACCTCAATGCATTTGGCAATACGTGTAACGACAGACTAGTTCGCCTTCTGTAATGTTGGCACATGCATTGACAATGCGCTGACGCATATTGTTAGGCGTTGTCGGTGGATCACGATAGCAAATATCCTTCAACTTTTCCCACAGAAAGAAATCCGTGGACGTCAGATCCGGTGAACGTGCTGGCCATGGTATGGTGCTTTGATGACCAATCCACCTGTCATGAAATATGCTATTCAATACCGCTTCAACCGCTCACGAGCTGTGTGCCGGACATCCATCATGTTGGAAGTACATCAACATTCTGTTATGCAGTGAAATATCTTGTAGTAACATCGATAGAACGTTATGTATGAAATCAGCATACATTGCACCATTTAGATTGCCATCGATAAAATAGGGGCCAATTATCCTTCCTCCCATAATGCCGCACCATACGTTAACCCGCCAAGGTTGCTGATGTTCCACTTGTCGCAGCCATCGTGGATTTTCCGTTGTCCAATAGTGCATATTATGCCGGTTTACGTTACCTCTGTTGGTGAAATAGAATGCGTGCAAAAAATCTGTCATCGTCACGTAATTTCTCTCGTGCCCAGTGGCAGAACTGTACACGACGTTCAAAGTCGTCGCCATGCAATTCCTGGTGCATAGAAATATGGTACGGGTGCAATCGATGTTGATGTAGCATTCTCAACACCGTCGTTTTTGAGATTCCCGATTCTCGCGCAATTTGTCTGCTACTGATGTGCGGATTAGCCGCGACCGCAGCTAAAACACCTACTTGTGCATAATCATTTGTTGCAAGTCGTGGTTGACGATTCACATATGGTTGAACACTTCCTGTTTCCTTAAATAACATAACTATCCGGCGAACGGGCCGGACACTTGGATGATGTCGTCCAGGATACCGAGCAGCACACATAGCACACGCCCGTTGGGCATTTTGATCACAATAGTCATACACCAACACGATATCGACCTTTTCCGCAATTGGTAAACGGTCCATTTTAACACGGGTAATGTATCACGAAGCCAATACCGTCCGCATTGGAGGAATGTTACGTGATACCACGTACTTATACGTTTGTGCCTATTACAGCGCAATCTATCACAAAGCAAAAAAAGTGATCCAACTAAAACATTCATATTTCTTTACGTACTGCACGAATACGTAATAAAAAAATGGTGGCTCCTATTTAAAAAAATGTAGTTGGTAGCCGTTTGACCTATGGTAGCGCCATCTAGCAGGCCAATCATAGCGCCATCTGGTTTCCTCCTTCAAGCTAGACAAGTTTCGTGCTTTGTAGTTTTTTCGTTTGACGCTTATTTCGTGAGATATTTGGCACGGTCACGATCAGTTTACCACCCTGTATACAAATTGATTACAGTTTCAACTTTTAAGGGCGAGTATTTATAGTGTTATATGGCCACAAAATGTACATGTTAGCATGGCATCCGGTCCCCATTCTTGTGGATAGAAGCATCCAGAGATCACAGCATGGAGTTGTTCAGGATTCAGATGTAATCCTCTGGTATTTCATCCCATGCTGCTTGCACCTGAGTGTTCAGTTCCTGGCTATGGCTGGTTATCCACATCTGCAAAGCATGCTCGATAGATGGCAGCAGTATGAGGACAAATGTTGTCCTGTTGAAATAGAGCATAGGCGCATATGTTTATGAATAGTAGAGCCAATGGTTGTATGACCTCCTCCAGTACCATGTGGCTGTCACAGACCCCATTAAGAATAGTAATGATGTACAAGCACCATAGAATACTGCTTGACACACCATCACACCAGGCTGACCAGACGCGTGATGAGAGACCATAAACCACTCTTCACTATGCTCTGCTCTGTGCATAGAGACACAGACCTGATTGTCATTGTTCCCAAGGTAGAAACAGGACTCGTCATTAAAGATGACCCACTGACGATCTGCAGTGCCTCATGTCCATAGATGCTCACACCGAGTGAGTCGGGCACAGTGGTGTGTTGTTGACAGTGGCAGGAATCAAAATGGTCGGCATTTGATGAGCCCTACATCATGTAACCGCCTGCCAATGACACTAACACATATGGTGTGTTATGTACAAGACAGGACAGTCCACGAATTGCCGCTGCCATTGCCAGTGGATCTCTTTGCATGTGGTGGTGTCTGTATGGTTGGTGTGGGGCACAGTAAAATGATAAGACCACCCAGCCTTCCACAGCCCCAAAGTGCGGATGCTCTCAAACTTATCTAGATGGTCAACCTGCTGCTGTACACGTTGCCTGGGCATAGTGCACATTCAGGTGATGCTCTGGTGATACTGCCCACTGTTGTACTGATCGCCATGGCTGTTTGGGGACCTCTTATACCAACCAGTGCTCCCAATGTCATTTCCCTCTCATGAATGCTAAGTACAGAGCCAACTCTGCGGTAGTAATCATTGACATAGCTGATAGTGTACAACATACCCTCACAATTTGCAGTGGACTGGCTGGGTCCTTCTGAGAGAAGTTCTTTTTTATGATTATCATTGTACTTGTTTTCAACATAGATTTTGAGACTTACGTATGATCAATATGAAATTGTCTGTTGGTGAATCTCTAGTAAAGTATTTTTTTTCTGAAATACTACTGCTCAATAATTATGGCTTTAATTTTGACATTGGTGTGTATTGTGAATAATAGGTAACACATTTAATGGCAGAACAACTATTCACTGAGAAGTATTCACTGTCAATTAACGTCTGCTGTGTGCAATATATTGATTATTTGAACACTAAATCAGGAGACTTTTTAAATTAAGTGTACTTATCGCACACTACGGCTTGCAAATTCAAATTAGGTTCAAATGGTTCAGATGGCTCTGAGCACTATGGAGCTTAACATCTGAGGTCATCAGTCCCCTAGAACTTGGAACTACTTAAACCTAACTAACCTAAGGCCATCACACACATCCATGCCCGAGGCAGGTTCGAACCTGCGACCGTAGCGGTCGAGTGGTTCCAGACTGTAGCACCTAGAAGCGCTCGGCCACCTCGGCCGGCGGGCATTTTTTGTTATGCAATACTGATCGAGAATATCCGCTATGACGTTTGTCTTGGCCATTAATAAATTTCATTGTTGTTAGTTCCTCAAATCCGATAATAAAATTCGAGTTTTGAATTACGCATGGTAATTCATAACATAATTACACCTTGTGGTACTGGGCTAAGCAAACTATGTGACGTGATATGGCGTAATATAACGTGACGTCCAGTGTGAATACACCATGAAGTTGACGAGGCGTGTACTGAAATAACGGTCTAGTCTGAATCAGCTTTTACTTTGTGACATTTTGTTTACATTTGAGTGGTGTCTACTGATTTAAGTAAATAATCCAATATCTTACGGGGTACGTAGCAGCATGTTATACAGTCCCATTGGTGGATTGTATTTATTTTTACATTAAACACAAATTATTCTTGTATTTGTTACAGTGAATTTCCTTCTATGAAGTCGAGTGCATTAGAGATTAATGTTTCTTACATTGTATTTGTATATTGATATAAAACGTCACATTTTCGCTCACAGTTTTTGGAAACGTACAATTTGTTGTGGAGGGGCATTTGGCATTTGGTTACAGTGGATTATCTTTGCCGTTTTTGATAGATGTGTCTTTGGTGAAGATCTTTGATGAACAGTTAGTGAGATGACGGCAAGCTTTGTGGGAATGGTGGTTTAAGAATGCGATATGTGAGGTGAAAAGTAATCGTTAATACGTTGATGTGAAAGTTTGATGTGATGCAGTATGGAAGGAAAGTAAAGAGTTCGCAAGATTAATTACAGAGTTTCGTTAGATTCAGGAGACCATGGCATCAAAGAGCGGCGGCGGCTTTGATTTTCCAGGGATGAGGAAAACCGTTCTGGATTTAAGGGAACACCCCAACAAAAACGACGTAGTCGAACTTACAAAACATATTAAAAAAAGGTATGGCTTTATGTTTATTTTTGATGTCGTGTTCATCTGTTGTGTATGTTGTCATGATGAATAACAAGTTGCCTAGGACCGATAATTGTTTGTGCGCGTAGTTTGTCAGGTAAATGGAAAGACTTTAAACATTTTTGTGCTCTGTATTAATGCTACGTCCGATATATGTGACACTACAGAACGAAGTAACATCATACTATAATTTCTGGGTTGTATCGTTGCAAACATTTGTTAGCATATAGAACATATATTAAAATACAGTACTCGCAGTAGTTGCACATTGTGTAAATTGTACGTTGATTGTTATCGATTCCCATCTTTGCATGTAACAGGCGACCATTCTGTAGGACCACCCAGCTAAAATAAATGCCATACAAATCATTTTTCACTCCTTGAAAATTAAAAGTGCCGGACTTTAATGTATGACGCGTAATGTCTACATGTAGATGTTGTCAAAAATGCTCGCGCTTGTTCTGCTTTTTACCATCCAAGTATTAAACCTGAACTTGTAACTATTTAACTATGTTTTCGGAAGGAAAGTTATAGATCCAGTGAAGAGGAAAGTGCCCCTTTCCCCCAAAGAACATTTCTCAACCCGGGTGCGGTCAATTCATGGAAGTGTTATTTAGCGTGTTTTGAATCTTAGAGAAATAGAATGAGAATAAAAGTTAATTTTGTATGGTCGTTTTGGAGCTAACAATGGTAAGGTAAATGTATGTAGCTATGTCTTCATGTTTTTCGATAGGCAAGTGGGAGAGTCAATATATTTTATTGTATTACTTCATGCAGGCTTCATAAATTATGTATAATAGTAGCACCATACTTCGTTAGTTTTTTTGTGTTGCATGGATCATGTTGTGTATGATAAATTGTAATAATGTGGAACGAGTTGGATGTGAGTTAGTAATCCCTGTCTACCACCCTTTTCTCATTGCAGTAATAGAAATTATTCTATGTAGGAGTTGTCAATGAGAAACTTTTTCAGTTTGTTTCAAATTTTACTTTGCTGTCTGTAATATATTTTATATCAGTTGTTGTTGGTTGGTCGGTTCGATTTTTAAAAGAGCCAAACTACATGGTCATCGGTCCCTCAGTTGTTGTCAATGGGATGTTAAACCCCAGTTTTCGTTCCTTGTATCATGATGGATTTAACTGCAAATAGTAATTAGCAGTTGCTACTTTTATCATATATATGGTTGTAAAAAATGTTTTGGCTGTGCAACTTACATTTGGGAGTCTTAACGACTTCTTGTGTTTAGGATCCTGTTCATGGAATATATGCACAACAGCAGATCATTGTGACTTCATGAGAAAGTACAGTAGTGTCGTGAACATTCTGTATCACATGTTTGGGTACCACAATTGACTCTTCTATTAAGACAAGGTTGAGTAGCCCTGATCTGAGCAGTCACAGTGTTTGATATTGTGGCCTTTTATGGGAGGAGTGGACACTCAACTCCTTGATCAACCATTGTGCTTTGTTGGTTGGTTGGTTTGGGGAAGGAGACCAGACAGCGTGGTCATCGGTCTCATCGGATTAGGGAAGGATGGGGAAGGAAATTGGCCGTGCCCTTTCAGAGGAACCATCCCGGCATTTGCCTGGAGTGATTTAGGGAAATCAGGGAAAACCTAAATCAGGATGGCCGGACGCGGGATTGAACCGTCGTCCTCCCGAATGCGAGTCCAGTGCCTAACCACTGCGCCACCTCGCTCGGTTGTGCTTTGTATTCCCTGTATTGTGCGTAAATCACTGTGACTTTTGGAATGGTTCGTTTGTGAAGTACATTGTAATCGTGAGAGGCTTTTGAATTGACTAGTTCGTTTTTCAGTGATGCAGGAGACTGTTTACCATGAACAATATGGGTCCTTTCTGAGTTTAACACTGCTAATTTTTGCTAAATTAACTTCTGTAATGAGCTTACCAGTAATTGTATACCACAGTGTTATTAATTCTTATTTAAATCACATTTTCTGGAAAACTTGTACTTATTGTGGTTTATTATCTAAAACTGTAGAACAACTGTGGATTAAAGTGTGATAGTGGCCCTCCTCCCTCTCCCTGAAATCTTGGTTGTGGTGATGGACTGATCTGTAGCACAGCCCGACGTTCGAGTTAGGTTGGGAAGTGACAAACTGATAATGAGTTGACGAAACCAATGAATGTGAAAGCCAAATAAAGGTTGTGGTAACAAATTGACCAGTAATACAGCCTAATGTTTAGGTCCATGCCATATTGAAAAGTATGTAACTTTTACAGAGTTGTTGATCTTAGTGAAGTGAGTTATTGCTTAGTTTTGTATTTTTACAGACATTTATCATTCTGTGCAGTTTGATCATATGAAGCAACTAGTTTAAGTTGATTATTTCTGTTAAGATATTGATAGTTAATAGCATGGATTACTTAATGCCATGTGCTAGCTTTTTTAATTGATATATCTTTGTTGGCACTTCGGAAATACAGCTGTAGTGCATTTTGTATTTGTTTTCATACTCAAAACACAATGAGATATTGCAGTGGTAAGACACAGGACTGGCTTTTGGTGCAAATTATTGTCTGGCGTCCACATTTAGATTTTCGATGGTTTCTCCAAACTGCGTAAGGAAAAGGCTGAGATGGTTCTATTGAAAAGGACATGGTCATTTCTTCCCCCCCCCCCCCCCCCCCCCCCATCCTTTGCCATCTGAGCTTGTATTTTAATTACCTCATTGTTCATAGGGTCTTAAACTCAAACGTTCAGTTCTCTACATATATTTGTGTCTGCTGTTGGACATAATGTCCGTTCTTTTATAGTTCTAGCAACATTTATGAAATCCTCATAGAAAATTAATGATAGGAACTTTAAAACTGAATGAAATACATTCTTTCTTTTGTGACTATTTAAGACTTTACTCTTAACTTACTTTCTTTACTTATGGTGCTAGTTTTTGGAATCAGGAATGAGTTAACTGTTTTGTAAGTGTTGCTTATGGAGTAATAGTAATTCTGAACTTTTGAGTGTGATTGTTTTTCTGCTAGACTAAAACCATGTTTCAGAAAGAAACATGAAAACTGTACAGTCAGTAGGTAGTGCCCAGAGATTTGATAGTGAAGTTTTGTGTTTGGGGTGACTTTTTTTTTTTTTTTAATACTTTGTCAAAATTTGTTTTATGTGTAACTGTGTAATGTAAATAGCACTAAAAGGGACAGATTTGGTTCACAAGTCCGTGATTGTGTTTAAGAATGGAGCTACACTTCAGAAGAATGTCCATAACACAAACTAATCATCAGTACTAAGAGATGGTGTTCTTGGGCCTTAAGACACTTTGCAGAAGTTGTAAATCTAATATGTTAATCAGTGTAAACTTCTAGCGGATTTTGCTGCATTATTACAGAGGCATATGAGGGTCTTCCCTCTTCGGGCGAAATGTACAGCCCGTCTCCTCATATAGACATCAGTGACGGTGGACATTTAACTCTCCACAACAAACACTTCATAATTGTTTAACTGCAATGACTGTGTCTTTGCATGGCTGACAGATTGTGCTTGCTGTCTCATGAACTGCAGCATCATGTAGAGAACATCATATCACATACAACACAGCTTGCGCTCTCTCTCGCTCGCGCTCTCTCTCTCTCTCTCTCTCTCTCTCTCTCTCTCTCTCTCTCTCTCTCTCTCTCTCAATACCATATTTTTGTGTTTCAAATTGTCTTTTCTTTGGCTTTCTTGTCTTAGTGTGGCAATAAAGCTGATGCCCAGTTCTCAATGATGTTCGTTCCTTCTACCACTCCAGAGGATTTCTTTCTGCAGCTCAGTAGAACTGTAATATATTAGTTCATATTCTCAATGTTTTCAGTATCTCTTAGAATTTTTTCCATGCAGGCTGAAGTTAAGGTCCTATTGACTGAATGAGTGTCACCTAAGTGGAAACGTTGTATGGTTATGATTTTTGATTCTGAAAGCCAAGTACAAAATCTTATCATAATCATATATTGTCTGGATGTTGGAGTTTACTACTTATGAAATGATATGGAAAGGGAAAAAACAATTTTGAAGGTTTTCTGCTGCACCTTCTAGAAGACAATATAATTTACTTGATTGGTCAGTGTGACAGGGAACGTTAAATACATACCGCCACAGTGGCCTCTTGTAGAATTGTGCAGTAATGCTCATTTTAGACAAGGGCAAGTTTTGCACTTAATTTTGTAAAGTTTGGGCGACCACACATACTTTTCCTGTAGATTATTGTACTGCACAACATTTATTTTGTGTCCTTCATATACTTCTATACTTGTGCTGACATGTAATTTAAATTCACATTCCTGGCAGAAATTGAAGGTATTACAAATTACAAAATGTTTCAAAATGAATACAAGGTATTCTATCTAAAAGTTTTATACTTCATCTGGAACACTGTATTAGTTTCACAGAGAACGTGATTTTGGAATAATTTGAATAATTTCACAACACTAAGGCCAAGACTGTCAAAATATATCCTTTGAGATTTGACTTGGGAATAATGTGATGACTTTGAAGGAAACTGGTCCCAGTGAGATCAGACCATTTTCCATATTTCCAATGCTACTTTATGTGGTCTGTTAGCTGTTTTTCCCTGTATTATCTTCTACAATAAGAGAAACAGCTTTTAACTCCTTTAAAACTGGTTTTAAACAACTCTCAATAACTTACCGAACACTTTGGGATAATAATTTATAGACTACAGTGTTATTCTTGTTGCATTTTAGATGTTAAATATATGAAAAGCTACAGTTCTGAAAAGGCTTAGTTTCACTAGCTGTCCTAGATATCTTTTTATTTTTAATCAAACTTAAAATCAATGTATCTTGCATGTTCTTTTTACCTGTAGTGCAGAATCTTTGGAAATACAAAAAGAGTCCGATTCCACCTGTCTACTTTGACCCACGAAGTCACCAGTAGGGTTGAAACGACCATTCACAACTACTCCAATATCACACCTATGATGTCATTGCGTGAACATGACAACAAACACAAAAATAGATCAAAAAACCATCACACACATCTTCCTCCAAAAATATAATCAAACTGACAGGACAAGCGTGGGAAATTGGGGGTTTTTGGGTGGGGACAAACTAAATATAAACACACATCACCATACTAAATGACACAAAACAACAAAATAAAACGACAACACAAAATTCCCAAATTCCACTACACACAATACCCTCTTGAATCGGTCACTTCCCTTCACCTATATAGCTCAACCGCAGTTGTTGATACCACATTATAAAACTCCAAAAATTACACCACCGCCACAGCTATTGGTACCACAAAAACAAACAAAACTGGAATGAACACATCCCTTGACCTGTATAGGTCAACAGCAGCTCACAATATCAAAACATCCATAGCTACAGCCGCACATTGGAATCGAACACTTCACCTGTAAAGGTCAACAGCAACTCACAAAGGCAAATCACCGATACCACCAACCAAACAACTCAGAAGTACCCCACCAACCATCATAACACGCAAAAAATACACTGAAAAGAACGACTACTTACCACAAAAAAAGTTCCGGCGCTGTACTCTAGGTCAGATATACAGCAAACAGCACTTCTATAACTTAGAAACAACAAAAACTAAATTGTTAACTCACTGAAACTAATTCCTGTCGAAGCACAGTCAAAAACAATACCTCACGGGTCAAGCAGTAACACGAAAATGAACCCAATACACCACATAACATGCAACCCATAAACACACCACCAGAGGGCACCACCAACCGCAACAAAACGACCCCTATAAATGCCTCACACTCACAAACTAAACTCCGTGGCGTCACACACCACAAAAGCTGCCGGGTGGAATCAGGCGCTGCTGTTGACCTGAATCTTTCGTGGATCTCGTCTTAATCTTTTGAGTTTATTTTTATAAAACATTCCTTTTTATAACGTTCTTTGCTGAACTCAGATTTTCAGAGAAACATATCATTGTCCAGAATTTTTCTTCTTCTTCTTCACAATCTCTTTTTTCCACTCCCCTTTTTGAATTTTACATTTGTGTCAAATAGAGTGGTTCTCATGTTCTCTCTCTGCTCAGGATGTATTACCATAATCGTGTCCTATATATACACCTGTGTGTGTGTGTGTGTGTGTGTGTGTGTGTGTGTGTGTGTGTGTGTGTACGTACACATACACTATAGACAACCAACTTAGGTGCTGCTTGAAATGACATATATTTTAAAGTTTCTGTTAGCTTCCATTGTGATTTATCAAAAGTGTATAACATGTTAAAGATATCACACCATAATAAATAAGCAGAGCACACATGAAACACAGGTTTGAGCGGCATGTAAGTTGTTTGTCTGCTGTCTGTTGCAGTCTGTGGAATAACAACGTGGCGCTGCACAGCAGTCAATGTTTTTGGAGGGTGCTTTGTCTGTTGGAGACTTGTTAGTACAAATTCAGTATTTGTAGGAAACGAAAAAAACTCATTGGGCTTAAAGTTTTTGTTCCAGACAACACTCAGTTTTTGTAATATCCATCGCATAGTTCTAATGTGCGTGCCATATCACAATCCAACTTTGAATGACACAGTCGTGAGTTTCAGATCTTCATTATGTCAGATTCATTGTATTTGATGCATGTACTGGGATATGTCTTGCTCAGAAACTTGAGTCTCTATGTGCCCATCATATGCTCTGAACTTAGGGACTGATTAACTTCATTGTATGTTTGTTGTTGTCCCCAATAGTATATGGGATGGATATGCTGTATGCTCATAAATAGCATGAATATTTCACATACTGTTCCGTTTATCAGGCACTTAAGTTTTCTGAACAAAAATCATCTTGGAATCTTCAGATTATTTTAGCCGTGTCTGACTGTCTTTACTAGACATTTTTACCTTTCAGTGTAGTGTACCTGTGGTGCCTTGTTTTCACCTACTGTCTCCCACTTTGATCAGTAAATTTTCTCTGCAGTTATTATCCCATGCATTATCAAAGATTTCTTGCAGGTAAAAGTGATTAAAGTTGTTTAGCATGAAATGGCTGGGAAACCCCAAGGGCAGATTTAGCTGTGTAACTTTCACAAGCGCTACTACTTCTTGATCGTAGAAACACTGTGTTGTGCAAGAGAACCAACTTTACACCTTATTGTAAGCCTTACCTTTGCTGTATGTTTGTCACATTTCTTACTTCATTGTCACACATTCCACATTCTCACCATACCATTATGCTTAATTTGCAAGTCCTTTACTTAACTTTTTTAATCTCCCCACCCCCCTCTCCCACCCCCCTCTCCCACCCCCCCCCCTCTCTCTCTCTCTCTCTCTCTCTCTCTCTCTCTCTCTCTCTCTCTCTCTCTCTCTCTCTCTCTCTCTCGTGTGTGTGTGTGTGTGTGTGTGTGTGTGTGTGGGTGTGTGTGTGTGGTTGTGTTTTTAGAAACAGTTCCTTTAAATACCTATTAGAGCAGTTTGTTTTAAGATTCTCATTGTATACCCGAATTATTTGCATCTGAAGCTGGGATGATTTCTACAACAAAATCACAGATTCCTTCCTTATCTTTCTCTTCCTACAGGACTACTCTGCAATTCACATTTAACCCTATGATGCAATATTTCCACTGCAGTGGACAGCTTTTAATGGTCCCTTCTTTGGCATTTCCAGTCAATCATGACACTGCAAATGCACGCAGAACACAAAACCTGGGGAGTACTCACTGCAGTGGGCTATGTGCATTTGCACTGTCAGGACTGAAGGACTGCCTGATAACACCAATGAAGTGAACATCAACTGCTGTCAACTTTAGTGAACTCTGTACGCCGCAAGGTTAAGTTCAAGCTCTGATTCTTCCCGCATTTGAAGGAGAAGTTAGTGCCTGAAATTTCATGAAAAAATATTGATTCAAGAAAAATGTCTATGTTTTAATAATTGCTGTCCCCAACTTGCGTATCACAGCCATGACAGGGTCGACAGAAGCGTCCGATCCCACGTGCCAGCTTTGACCCGTGACGTAAGGCTGTTGTGGTGTGTCACGTCACGACGGTGCGGAATTTAGTTTGTGAGAGTGGCATGTTTGTAGGTGTCATTTTGATGCGATCGGTGGTGCTCTCTGGTGGTGTGTTAGTTGATGTTTTTGGTTTAGTTTGCGAGTGTGGCGTCGTGTGTGAATTTTGGTAAATTGCTTTTTTTATGTCTTTGGTAGGTATGGATATGACTGACAGGGTCAACAGTTTTCGGTTGTCGGCTATGATTGGGGACAGTGCGTTGTCTCTAATAAAATTTCTTCAACTATTCGGATTTTTGGATGAAGTCGTGAAGTGTGTAGTATGTCGTGAAGAAATGAGGCTTACTTAAAGTTCCGGCGTCTCAGACCAGGGACGGCTGTATGTGGAGATGTCATAAGGATAACAGGTCAAGGGAAGTGTTGTATCCCAATTTATGGGATCTGGAGCTGCTGTGGAGCTATGTAGGTCAAGGGAAGTGTCCGATTCCAGATGATATTGTGTTTTGTGATGTCTTTTTATCGTCGTTTTGCGTGGGTTTGTATGGGGGCGGGTGTCTAACTTTGTTTATATTTAGTTTGTCCCCACCCAAAAACACCCTATTTCCCGCACTTGTCCCGTTAGTGTCATTAGGCTTTTTGTGGAATGTGTGCGTGTTTGTTTTTCGATGTATTTTCGTCCTCATAATGTGTACGTAACGACTTTATATGCACCATATTGGAATCGTGGTTTATGGTCGTTTCTGCCATGTTTGTGATATCATGGGTCAAAGCAGACGGGCGGGGTCGGACACTTCAATATTTCCCCATGACACTTTCTTCCCTATACAAAACAAGCTGCACTTCTCTGAATTTTTTTGATGTCCATCAGTCCTATCTGGTAATGATCCTATACTACACAGCAATAATCCAGAAGAGGATGGACAAGTTTAGTGTAGGCAGTAGATTAGCTGTATCCTCTAGGTGTTCAAAACTTTTCCCACACATTCTCTTCAATTTATGTTAGATACACTTTCCACATTACTCTGTTCTCATATGTATTAACTTAAATGAAACACTTTTTTATCCTTGTTTCACAAACTTTATCATTACAGTGCAACCTAGGTTTTGGGTTGTAAACCCATTTTCTAATAAGTAACTGATCTCAAAGATGAGAACCGAGCAAAGAGAAACGTGTCTAATTTTTAAACTATTGATTTTTTACTTAAACAGTAAAAGTTACCTCTGTTGACAATTTTGACAAAATTATTTATGAATTTACAAAATTCATTAGGACAGCACTGATGATAACTATGGTTAACCATACTTAGGAGTACAGTTATGCACAGGAATGGAATTTATGTGAATGAGGGCACCAAGGTTCTTCGGTGTAGGGGTTGCAGTATTGTCTAGAAGGGCCTAGTAATTGAACTGAGTTTGTTCATTCGGCAATAAATGTGGGGATACATGCATGTTTCTTAATTTCTGAAATATCTAACTGAGTTAGTTTTTCACCCTGTCCTCCTATGTATAGGACTTCTGTATCTATAGATTGTGTATCTGTGATTTTAATTTATGCAGTGTTTGGCAATGGATGAATCTGTCTTCTTTAATTGCAAAATTCTGTGGTATTCTCTGAGCAGATTGACCTCCCTGTCTGTCCAAAATAGCAATGCTGCCACTCTCAGCAAATGATCTTACAAATCCCTTCCTTTGTTGCATGGTGTCTATTTGTTTATCTTTTGAAATGTAGACACAACTACCTACTGTCTCTGGGACTTAGAAAAGTAGAGGAAAATTCTTTTCTTTTAAAACTTTGCTTGTCCTGTTTGAAGTTTCACCTATAAAAGGTAAATTGCACCAATTCATTTTTGATCTCTGGTGTTCACTGGGTACAGTAGCGATCTGGTTTGCTTCTTCTTTTTTTCTTGAGAATTTTGTCAGTAATGGTGGAATCAAATTCATTATTTGTGCCTATTGTTCTCATTGCATTGAGTTCCTGCTCGCAGTCTTCTTATATAGTGGGGATAGAAAGGAGACAGTGGATCATGTTGTGGAATGCTGCATGTTTGTAGGATGTTGAGAGGAAGGTGGGAATGTGTTAGTGAAGACATCATTTCCTCTAAATTTCAAATTTGTGGTTGCTGTTTTCTATCTGTAAGCTGATATCCAGGAAATTAATACTGAAACTTACTAATTCCACATTGACCTCTTTGCTAGTTGCTATTGATTCTTATTGTCCAAGATCTTATGAAGTTGTCTAGTGGAATCTTTCCACATACAGAGAATATCCTAGACATATATATTCACCTATACAAGAAATTTTTGTGTGGCCTTTTTGTGTTAACCAACATCAATGCTTCATTTATTGTATTGTACTGTATTTATCAGACCATGCCATGCATATTGTTTTAAATTTGTGGTTTTACTATGCCTTATCCATCTGTTCATTGTGTTCTTTGTTAATACCTCCCTTTCTCACGTTTATTCCCTAAATATTCTTTTCCTATCTGTTTGTCAACTAATGTCTGACTTATACAGAGCTATTTCATAAAGTCATTTGAAGCTATTTGAGCTGGCTGCTATTACCTTACGCCTGTAGTGGCTACCTTCATACCAGTGAAGCCAATTTTAGACCCAGTTTTTATATATTTCATTTTTCTGTTAAACATCAAAAGTTTTGAAACCTGACTTACACACGTATCAACTGCTGAACATCAAATCTATAGAGTGAAAAGTCCTCTTTACTCATTCCATTGTTGGTATGGCACTAAGAATATTCACTATCAGAATAATCTTTTTTAGTATTTGATGAATGGGAGCAACATTGAGTATGTTCTGAGACAGTATTGTGACTTTTTCTTTGACCATGGGAATTAAGTTGTATTTGCTTCATCACCTTTCAGTTACTATATTAAATATTTATTCTATCTCACCATTCACGAACGTCGATGTATGCAACAGTATGACCCATATTGTTACAGGGATTTCAAATGTTTTTCTTTCATAGAATATGGTATGGCACCAGCTTTGGTCTCTAAAACTTCTTAAGTTTTGATGATTGACATATATACATCTGAATGGTAGTCATTGGGATTTTATACGTTCTGCCCGTAGAAAATTTTCTGCTAAACTATTTTTCAGTATGAACCACAGTGGTACAACAGTATTCAATTTGCATTATAAAAGTCAGAGAGGGATGTTCTATTGTATCTTCAGGCTCATCAAATTCACTTCGCACATTAATAGCCTAGTGGGTGGGGTCATAATGTCTCGTAACATATCCTCTTTTGGAAGCAATAGCTGTGCTATTAGATGATAATGATAACCAAAAATGGTTTTATAGAACTCACCAGGTGTGTGTGTGTGTGTGTGTGTGTGTGTGTGTGTGTGTGTCCAGAAATCTTGTATTGTTTCAACAGAGGTATGGGGTGGATAACCACAAAATGTTAATTATACAGCAAAACATTTTACATAAAGGCAGGGCAGTTTCAGCAATAAAAAATATTTTTGCACAATAAAAGTACAATTTTCTTTAAAGAACTATTAATGAAAATAAAAAAAAATATGTGCACACATTATGCCCAAAAAACCAGTTGGTATGAAATATAGAGATGGCAGAAATTGGTGGCTAGGTTTATACACAAAAATACGTATTGTGGTTGCATATTCTCCTGAATTAGCCCTTTTATCTATGTCAGAATGTTATGCAACAGATACTGGGAAAGCCATGCATATTTTTTTATTCATAAACAGAGTAGCATATATGGTAGAGTACAAGAATTAAATATGATATTAACTTAGCTAGTACATATTCAGGATGATTTAGCTGAGTTGTTCAGACCAATTGTGTGATTGGATTGAGGAGTTCCTAGATAACAGGACGCAGCATGTCATTCTCAATGGAGAGAAGTCTTCTGAAGTAAGAGTGATTTCAGGTGTGCCGCAGGGGAGTGTCATAGGACCGTTGCTATTCACAATATACATAAATGACCTTGTGGATGACATCGGAAGTTCACTGAGGCTTTTTGCGGATGATGCTGTGGTGTATCGAGAGGTTGTAACAATGGAAAATTGTACTGAAATGCAGGAGGATCTGCAGCGAATTGACGCATAGTGCAGGGAATGGCAATTGAATCTCAATGTAGACAAGTGTAATGTGCTGCGAATACACAGAAAGAAAGATCCCTTATCATTTAGCTACAATATAGCAGGTCAGCAACTGGAAGCAGTTAATACCATAAATTATCTGGGAGTACGCATTAAGAGTGATTTAAAATGGAATGATCATATAATGTTGATCGTCGGTAAAGCAGATGCCAGACTGAGATTCATTGGAAGACTCCTAAGGAAATGCAATCCGAAAACAAAGGAAGTAGGTTACAGTATGCTTTGTCACCCACTGCTTAAATACTGCTCAGCAGTGTGGGATCCGTACCAGATAGGGTTGATAGAAGATATAGAGAAGATCCAACGGAGAGCAGCGCGCTTCGTTACGGGATCATTTAGTAATCGCGAAAGCGTTACGGAGATGATAGATAAACTCCAGTGGAAGACTCTGCAGGAGAGACGCTCAGTAGCTCGGTACAGGCTTTTGTCAAAGTTTCGAGAACATACCTTCACCAAAGAGTCAAGCAGTATATTGCTCCCTCCTACGTATATCTTGCGAAGAGACCATGAGGATAAAATCAGAGAGATTAGAGCCCACACAGAGGCATACCGACAATCCTTCTTTCCACGAACAATACGAGACTGGAATAGAAGGGAGAACCGATAGAGGTACTCAAGGTACCCTCCGCCACACACTGTCAGGTGGCTTGCGGAGTATGGATGTAGATGTAGAAATATTTCTGGAACCATTTACACTTTCGTAATTCTGTTTTCACTCATGTTAATTGTGATAAAGTCCTCACTAAATGGCATTTAGTCTCTTTTCGCAGTTATACACTACTGGCATTAAAATTGCTACACCACGAAGATGACGTGCTACAGACGCGAAATTTAACCGACAGGAAGAAGATGCTGTGATATGCAAATGATTAGCTTTCCAAAGCATTCACACAAGGTGCCTTTGTGGATACAGAAAATGTTCGACTGCTGCCCTGGCCAGCACATTCTCCAGATCTCTCACCAATTGAAAACATCTGGTCAATGATGGCCGAGAAACTGGCTCGTCGCAATACGCCAGTCACTACTCTTGATGAACTGTGGTATTGTGTTGAAGCTGCATGGGCAGCTGTACCTGTACATGCCATCCAAGCTATATTTGATTCAATACCCAGGTGTATCAAGGCCGTTACTACGGCAAGAGGTGGTTGTTCTGGGTACTTATTTCTCAGGATCTATGCACCCAAATTGCGTGAAAATGTAATCACATGTCAGTTCTAGTGTAATATATTTGTCCAATGAATACTCGTTTATCATCTGCATTTCTTCGTGGTGTAGCAATTTTAATGGCCAGTAGTGTATTAATTACAGAGAGATCTTTATCAGCTTTGCTTTTTTGAATTGAAGTATAGCGATTTCTGCTATTATTGTATTTGTAAAGTAGATGGATTTAGCGACTTTTCACTCTTCAAACTCTGAATACTTGTTTCGGAGTAATTCCAATATTTAGAACTTAGGCTATATAAACATCAAACCGATTGCTGTCTTATGCAGTAGTTCATGATTTCATGTCCAATCAAGGAAATAAGTTGCGTCCAGTAAGGGGGGAAACAATTCCGTCCTTTTCCAAATAGTATGTCTTTCAATCTGGAGTCATACTGGTGCGTTAACGTGTAGAGAATAGACAGACATAGTAATACACTAACTGACAAAAGGAATGAAGCATCCAGAAGGCGTAGTCACATGTCATTGTAACTATGTACATGTATGTACCCCCAGTGGATATGTAAATGATGAGAGTTTCAATTGCCTGTGACAGGTAGAACGGCCACCAGGGTGCATTAGTGGTGTTCAAGTTTAGTATTATCAGACCCTGTAAGGCATATAGGGGGTATGAACAGCATCAGATGTTTAGTGATTACCATGAAAAACATAAATATGCCATATGCTTATGTGAAACATAATTATCAACAAGTGATATACACTATGTGATCAAAAGTATCCGGACACCTTGCTGAAAATGACTTGCAAGTTCGTGGTGCCTACAATCGGTGATGCTGGAATTCAGTATGGTGTTGGCCCACCCTTAGCCTTGATGACAGCTTCCACTTCTGCAGGCATATGTTCAGTCAGATTCTGGAAGCTTTCTTGGGGAATGGGAGACCATTCTTCACAGATTGCTGCACAGAGGAGAGTTATCGATGTCAGTGGATGAGGCCTGACACGAAGTCGGCACTCCAAAACATCCCAAAGGTGTTCTATAGAATTCAGGTGAGGACTCTATGCAGGTCAGTCCATTATAGGGATGTTGTTGTTTTGTAACCATTCCGCCACAGACTGTGCATTATGAACAGGTGCTCGATCATGTTTAAAGATGCATTCGCCATCCCCGAATTGCTCTTCAACAATGGGAAGCAAGAAAGTGCTTAAAACATCAATGTAGGCATGTGCTGTGATGGTGCCACACTAAACAACCAGGGCTGCAAGACCCCTCCATGAAAAACACGACCACACCATAACACCACTGGGTCATTCCATGTCAGTTCATCCAGGGGCTCCAGCTCATAGTCTCAGATTTGACTGAAATTTAGTACACTAATTCTACCATGTGTGGAACACTCGTGTACAAAGTATTAGTTTCCCCTGCCAGTTAGTTCCAGAATTATGACTTGTGAAAGATGGCGTGACCCGGAAATTGCAACCCGCATCTGGCAATGTATCTTCAGACCCAACTTCACGTCTTAATAACTTTGGAACTATTCCACACATTTCAGTGAAATTTTTACAACCCAGTAACATCCATGTAGAGAACACGCTCCATGAATCAAAACACCAACAACATATTTCTGAGGGGAAAATAAAAAATTCCAAAATGTTATTAAAAAAATGTAATACGTTAAAAGGTACATATTGTAGGTGCCCTCTATGCCAAACATAATTCACTCAAAAAGGGTACAAATTTTTTTGTGGTTAGCTTAATGTGGCCTAAACTCACACAGAACTCATCTTTCCAATATCAGTCACAAAAACTGAGTTACATGCACACAAAAATACAAAAATTTGAAAAATTACCTGAAAAACATGGATTTTTGAAGTGTGGTAGCACAAAAGGTACAAGTGGTATCCAAGCCAAATTTCACACACTGCGTAATTAGACCATAATGATACACATCTCAAAATTTCAGCATGTTATTGCAAGACATTTGTGTACAATTGAAGTTGACAGATGTATTTGGTGATGTGGCCATTGTTCCACAACACAATTTTGTAAAAACATATTGTAAACTGTTCCGCCTCTTCTTATCCTCTCCCACAACTGTTTAATCACTAAGCAACAACATAGAGACAGATTAACACAACCTATCATTAATGTTTACTGCACCTTAACTTCTAAAAACCAGTCGATTGTGCTTCGAACAGAAGTTCTCCCACACTTTAACAACTGTACTCTGAACATTGAGTGGCAAATTGTACTCTCTTCCTGACACTGTGGTAGGAACTGGAACTGTCGTAAGAATATGTTCGAATGGAATTCCACATCTGTCTGCCAAGCGTGGCCAATGAAATGATCTTGCTGGTCCTGCTGTTGCCATGAATTTCACAAATACATCACCTTCTGCTTCACAGCACTCTGCAACACATCCTAAGTACCATTAGTCATCATAAACAGCAATAACATAGCAACCTGGTTGTATGTTGCTGCTTTTGCTTCTGAATCCTGTGTCAGACACACTGTGAAGATACATGTTGTGCATGAACCTATAGTTATAACCAGACAGTCTGCTCATCTGCACATCGTCAGAGTCCGCTGGAGAGAAGTGATGATGGCTCCTTGTGCCTGCAACAGTTTTAACGTGTTCTAGTCTGCTTTTTAGCAACCTTTCATCTGATTTCACCTCATCTTTCGAAACATAGAATGATTGTATGCCAGAGATATTTTTCTGTACCCAGGTAAATAATTGAAGAGGTGTTAGAATGTGACCTTCTGTAGGGTGCTGCAGACTAGCTCGTGATGACATGTACTTAATGGTAGCACCAATACCATCACATACATTTCTACCATGACTTGTTGCGAAAAAATTCCATTCTGCGTGAATCTGAAAATCATGGTAATGCATGCATAAATTTTTGAGATTTTTACAGTTTTTGTATTGACTAGTTGCCCCATCACTGAAGTATTTCGCAAAATGTATGTAAGGCAGCTTGTTTTTCACATATGCCCTGACAGTGCGAATGTGGGCATGAACTGCAATGGCATCATGAATTAAACAGTCACTAAAAATGCACAGGTTCGTGACAGACACATCACCTGATTCACTTCTATAGTAAATCACAAATGGTTGGAGAGTTGCTTGACTTGTCCCAATGATATCCTTGGATGGCATCTTGAACTATAAATGCGTAATTTTCAGAAAAGTCTAGTATTACTATAATTTCATCTTGTTTCAAATTATCCTTACAAAACTGGAGATAAGCCGAATGCGCTGTTGCTGTGAAGCTGTGTGTGGTCAGTTTGTCCGTTTTTTGACAACACATTTCAAAAAAATCTTCCACTGTACTTTGCTTTGTTTCAAGACTTGTGCGATCCATATGTGTCCATTGTTTATAAGAAACAAGTTGCTCATCATCCATAAGGAGTTCACCATACAGTTTGTTATTCATGTGTTCTGCAAGATTTGCCTTACCAGGACACTTTTCACACCTGTGTATCATGCACTGGTAGGAACTGCTGTCACACACTAGCAGCTTCATTGCATCTTTGTAATCCAGACCAGAATCCTTTATAGCAGCAAACATCAGCGTAGCATTTTGATGGGTCTCACATACACAAACATTGTGTGTGCCCCTTGCACGTACAGGCACAACCCATTCTGGCCAAAGATTGAAAAAAGATGATAAACCTACTTTGGTATTGGGATACTTTTCCTTCAATTCTACATATAGTTCTGATATGTTGCATAGCAACAGTCTTTTTTGCATCTGTACACGTACATTTTCCATTTTCACTGTTACATAGTCTTTTTTTCCAGGCATTATTCAGCTGTAGTCATTATTTTCATAGAACTACAACACTAGCGTCTTTATTTCTGAACTCAATTGTTTACCCTGAGCCTGCTGAAGTTGTGGAAGCACTCCTTGGGTTGCTTTTATTTTCCTAGCTTGCTTTACCATATATGTAGAAACTTTGAATTCCTTTGCAGTGTAGTCAGTAGACCAGCTGGAAGGTGCAAGGGTAAGAATAGCTACTTTTTTCTGGCGTGTGGATATGGCACATTTTTCTTTCAAATCATACACAATTTTGTCCAAATCAGAGCATTTTTGGCACGATTTCTGTTCCTTTGGAACAGGTAGTTCTTCCTATTTTATGTTTTAATTCCATTTGAGCGTCTTGTAGTTTTCGTCTACCATAACTGGGCCTGTCTCTTTTCCCAACTTTGTGCGTCTTCGTGGGAGACAAACCAAGAGCAGTCACTGAAGTACTTAATTGCTCATCCGCTGTGGTTGTAGGTGACTGATAATCTTCGTCACTGTCATGTAAATTATCAGAATATTCTTCATTTTTTAGCTGTGTAACACACCTGGAACATAACTTTTGTCCTGGTTTCATGTTAAGTCCCATGTACTGATTCACTTTCAATACTGATTTTATATCAATTTTTCTGAGGCTACATTTCACTGTCTTCTTATGAATCTGAAATGGATCAAAACAACTTCTTTGTAAGAAAGAATACTTATCCAGAAACACTTTCATATGATGATAACAAACACTAAAGTTTCCTGGAACTGTACTTCTTGTGCCCACAGGGTGTATCTCAGATCTCCATAGCAACAAATCTTAGTCCGATTCATCCAGATCATACGGTACAAAGCGAATGCCACATTTTGTTCCATACGTTGTTTTATGACATTCAGATGCTTGTGCTCTACCAATACTGCAACTCGTTTGAACAAAAGCACCACTAGTACACTCTTCTGCCTCCATACTGACTTTCCACAACAGTACTGACCAGTCTGAACTAGAAACTTAAAAACATGAGTAACCTGTAATTGTTACTTGTTTCCTTTGTTGTTCTTGCCTAAGAATGACTCATTCTGTCCCTGAAAACTACCATTGTTTAACTTTCTGTTGCCTAATGGTTCCCAACAATTGCTGCAGCTTTATCTGAAACAATCTGTCTGCATCATCACTATTACTTGCTAAATCGTGTTAAAAGAAACATAAGCAAATACATATGTCACCTTTTATTGTACACAAATGCCTTGCAATAACAAGTTGAAATTTTGCCACATATTATATTATGGTCTACTTATGCTGTGTGAAATTTGGCTTGGATATCACTTGTCCCTTTTGTGCTACCACACTTCGAAAATCCATGTTTTTCAGGTAATTTTTCAAATTTTTGTATTTTCGTGTGCATGTAACTCTGTTTGTGTGGCTGATATGGGCAAGATGAGTTCTGTGTGTGTGTTTAGGCCACATTAAGCTTAGCACAAAAAAAATTATACCCGTTTTGAGTGAATTATATTTTGCATAGAGGGCACCTACAGCATGTACCTTTTAACGTATTGCATTTTTTTTAATAACATTTTGGAATTTTTTTATTCTCCCTCAGAAATATGTTGTTGGTGTTTTGATTCATAGAGTGTGTTCTCTAAATGGATGTTATTGGGTTGTAAAAATTTCAGTGGACTGTGTGGAATAGTTCCAAAGTTATTAAGATCTGAAGCTGGGTCTGAAGATAGATTGCCAGATGAGGGTTGCAGTTTCTGGTTCACGCCACTTTCTTTCACAATCCATAATTCTGGAACTAATTTGCAGGGGAACTTAAAATTTTGTACATGAGTGTTCTACACTTGGTAGCATTGGTGTGCTAAATTTCAGCCAAATCTGAGACTATCAGCTGTAACATTTTCTCAAATTGGTTGAATTGACATGGAATGACCCCACTGCCACCCAATTTTACTGTTGGCTCTGCACACGCTGGCAGATGACGTTCACCAGGCATTCGCCATACCCACACCCTGCCATCGGATCGCCACATTGTGTACCGTGATTTGTCGCTCCACACAGAGTTTTTCTGCTGTTCAGTCGTTCAATGTGCACACTCCTTACACCAAGCGAGGTGTCATTTTGCGTTTACCGTCGTGATGTGTGGCTTATGAGCAGCTTCTCGACCATCCAAGTTTTCTCACCTCCCGACTTACTGTCATAGTACTTGTAGGAGATCCTGATGCAGTTTGGAATTTCTGTGTGTTGGTCTGGATAGATGTCTGCCTTTTACACATTATGACCTTCTTCAACTGTTGGCAGTGTGTCAGTCAACAGACGATGTCGGCCTGTAAGCTTTTGTGCTGTACGTGTCTCTTCACGTTTCCACTACACTGTCACATAGGAAACAGTGGACCTAGGGATGCTTAGTAGTGTGGAAATCTCGCGTACAGACGTATAACGCAAGTGATACCCAATCACATGACCACGTTCAAAGTCTTTGAGTTCAGTGGAGCACCCCATTCTACTCTCACAATGTCTAATGACTACTGAGGTTGCTGATGTGGAGTACCTGGCAGTAGGTGGCAGCACAATGCACCTAATATGAAAAACTTGTGTATTTGGGGGTGTCCAGATACTTTTGATCACATAGTGTAGTTTGAAAGGTGCCTAATTATGTTTCATTATTTGGCCCAGCTGGTCAAATTGTGCAATATCCGGATTTTTAGGAGCATTTAGATTTTACAATGGCTCGATGTTGAACTGCATGGGAATGTGGAACCAGGCATACTAGTTGTCAAGGTTTTTGTTTACCACATCTGACCACAGCAAGGAAGGATTGTTGTATTGTGCACCAAACACATTGTAACACCTTCGCTTTTACGCCTATCATCAAGGAACAAGTAATGGACCCTGTGCAATATTCTGTGTCATCTCACCATCGGTTGGAAACTAGCAGCAGCAGGACTAGTGAATTGCCACCCCTTGTGTAGGCTGCTGTTGACATCACTGCACAGATTGCAGCATTTGAAAGGGTGCTGTGACTGGGATATGTGGACTGCTGACAAATGGCATCACATTGTGTTCAGTCATCAAACATGGCTGTGTACTACTCTGGATGACCAACATCAGAGTGCAGGGGGGTGACCTAGAGAAAGGAACCATTTTCCTTACATCTTGGTGAGGCCCAACGTTGTTAATCGTGGCATGATGGTGTGAGGAGACATTGGGTATGATGTGAGGTCACAACTGGCAGTGAGTGAGGAAACTTTGATGGCATAGTGGTACGTCACAGACATCCTGCATCATCATACGTTACATCTTGTGCGACAGTATTGTGATGCCATTTTTCAACAGAGCAATGCTCGTCCATGCTTGGCAAGTGTTTGAACTGTCTGCATTATGTTTAGGTACTCCTGTAGCCAGCAAGATCACCAGATTCGTCCGTGATAGTGTGTGTGGGCTAGCTTGTACTTCTACTCTGACCTAGTGCTAGTATCCTCGATAACCAGGATCAATTACAACATTTGTGGGGCATTTTGTCTCAGGAGACAATTCAGTGGCTTTATTGCATCCTTCCCAACCAAATCAGTGCATACATCTAGGCCATGGGGGGGGTGGTAACTGAACTCGTTCTGCCAGGTTATTTGTCTCTGCGATAATGACAGATAACATCTCAAACCTGTAAGTTCCATTTTGTGTGCTCTTTCCCTTCTGAGATCTTCACTATTTTGTCAGACAGTATATTTCAAGGGATACGTTTGAAACTTACCGTTAAAACACTGTTTTTGAGACTGTCCTCACTAAACCTTCACAAAAAATCTAATGAATAGTGGTAATTTCTGCAATAGTTTTTCTTAATTTACCCTTTCTTGTTTATTTTTTTCAGTGAGATAGTCTTCATGAACCCTGATCCAGACGATGAACCTTTCCTGACATCATTCACCGTATTGGCAGCAGATGGCTTTTCTACTGCCATATCAACAGGTTAGTGTCGATAACAAAAATACAATTACTTTTTTGCTCCAATTAGAGGTATGTTTTTCTTGAAAGACGATTTTGTGTGCCATATTATGCTGTAGAAATTTTACGTTACGATGCTCTATCTTGGTGAAAGATGTTTGAGGCATAAGAAATTATTTGTACTGTAGTCTGTAGTCTGAATCAGAGGCTGAGACGGTTCTGCGACCTTGTGGGCTGCAGATTCCTCGACTTGCGCCATAGGGTGGTGGGGTTTCGGGTTCCGCTGGATAGGTCAGGAGTCCACTACACGCAACAAGCGGCTACACGGGTAGCAGGGGTTGTGTGGCGTGGGCTGGGCGGTTTTTTAGGTTAGATGGCCTTGGGCAAGTACAGAAAGGGCAACAGCCTCAACGGGTGCGGGGCAAAGTCAGGACATGCGGGGACCAAGCAGCAATCGGTATTGTAATTGTCAACTGTCGAAGCTGCGTTGGTAAAGTACCGGAACTTCAAGCGCTGATAGAAAGCACCGAAGCTGAAATCGTTATAGGTACAGAAAGCTGGCTTAAGCCAGAGATAAATTCTGCCGAAATTTTTACAAAGGTACAGACGGTGTTTAGAAAGGATAGATTGCATGCAACCGGTGGTGGAGTGTTCATCGCTGTTAGTAGTAGTTTATCCTGTAGTGAAGTAGAAGTGGATAGTTCCTGTGAATTATTATGGGTGGAGGTTACACTAAACAACCGAACTAGGTTAATAATTGGCTCCTTTTACCGACCTCCCGACTCAGCAGCAGTAGTGGCAGAACAACTGAGAGAAAATTTGGAATACATTTCACATAAATTTTCTCAGCATGTTATAGTCTTAGGTGGAGATTTCAATTTACCAGACATAGACTGGGACACTCAGATGTTTAGGACGGGTGGTAGGGACAGAGCATCGAGTGACATTATACTGAGTGCACTATCCGAAAATTACCTCGAGCAATTAAACAGAGAACCGACTCGTGGAGATAACATATTGGACCTACTGATAACAAACAGACCCGAACTTTTCGAATCTGTATGTACAGAACAGGGAATCAGTGATCATAAGGCCGTTGCAGCATCCCTGAATATGGAAATTAATAGGAATATAAAAAAAGGGAGGAAGGTTTATCTGTTTAGCAAGAGTAATAGAAGGCAGATTTCAGACTACCTAACAGATCAAAACGAAAATTTCTGTTCCGACACTGACAATGTTGAGTGTTTATGGAAAAAGTTCAAGGCAATCGTAAAATGCGTTTTAGACAGGTACGTGCCGAGTAAAACGGTGAGGGACGGGAAAAACCCACCGTGGTACAACAACAAAGTTAGGAAACTACTGCGAAAGCAAAGAGAGCTCCACTCCAAGTTTAAACGCAGCCAAAACCTCTCAGACAAACAGAAGCTAAACGATGTCAAAGTTAGCGTAAGGAGGGCTATGCGTGAAGCGTTCATTGAATTCGAAAGTAAAATTCTATGTACCGACTTGACAGAAAATCCTAGGAAGTTCTGGTCTTACGTTAAATCAGTAAGTGGCTCGAAACAGCATATCCAGACACTACGGGATGATGATGGCATTGAAACAGAGGATGACACGCGTAAAGCTGAAATACTAAACACCTTTTTCCAAAGCTGTTTCACAGAGGAAGACCGCACTGCAGTTCCTTCTCTAAATCCTCGCACAAACGAAAAAATGGCTGACATCGAAATAAGTGTTCAAGGAATAGAAAAGCAACTGGAATCACTCAATAGAGGAAAGTCCACTGGACCTGACGGGATACCAATTCGATTCTACACAGAGTACGCGAAAGAACTTGCCCCCCTTCTAACAGCCGTGTACCGCAAGTCTCTAGAGGAACGGAGGGTTCCAAATGATTGGAAAAGAGCACAGATAGTCCCAGTCTTCAAGAAGGGTCGTCGAGCAGATGCGCAAAACTATAGACCTATATCTCTTACGTCGATCTCTTGTAGAATTTTAGAACATGTTTTTTGCTCGCGTATCATGTCATTTCTGGAAACCCAGAATCTACTATGTAGGAATCAACATGGATTCCGGAAACAGCGATCGTGTGAGACCCAACTCGCCTTATTTGTTCATGAGACCCAGAAAATATTAGATACAGGCTCCCAGGTAGATGCTATTTTTCTTGACTTCCGGAAGGCGTTCGATACAGTTCCGCACTGTCGCCTGATAAGCAAAGTAAGAGCCTACGGAATATCAGACCAGCTGTGTGGCTGGATTGAGGAGTTTTTGGCAAACAGAACACAGCATGTTGTTATCAATGGAGAGTCGTCTAAAGACGTTAAAGTAACCTCTGGCGTGCCACAGGGGAGTGTTATGGGACCATTGCTTTTCACAATATATATAAATGACTTAGTAGATAGTGTCGGAAGTTCCATGCGGCTTTTCGCGGATGATGCTGTAGTATACAGAGAAGTTGCTGCATTAGAAAATTGTAGCGAAATACAGGAAGATCTGCAGCGGATAGGCACTTGGTGCAGGGAGTGGCAACTGACCCTTAACATAGACAAATGTAATGTATTGCGAATACATAGAAAGAAGGATCCTTTATTGTATGAGTATATGATAGCGGAACAAACACTGGTAGCAGTTACTTCTGTAAAATATCTGGGAGTATGCGTACGGAACGATTTGAAGTGGAATGATCATATAAAACTAATTGTTGGTAAGGCGGGTACCAGGTTGAGATTCATTGGGAGAGTGCTTAGAAAATGTAGTCCATCAACAAAGGAGGTGGCTTACAAAACACTCGTTCGACCTATACTTGAGTATTGCTCATCAGTGTGGGATCCGTACCAGGTCGGGTTGACGGAGGAGATAGAGAAGATCCAAAGAAGAGCGGCGCGTTTCGTCACTGGGTTATTTGGTAACCGTGATAGCGTTACGGAGATGTTTAATAAACTCAAGTGGCAGACTCTGCAAGAGAGGCGCTCTGCATCGCGGTGTAGCTTGCTCGCCAGGTTTCGAGAGGGTGCGTTTCTGGATGAGGTATCGAATATATTGCTTCCCCCTACTTATACTTCCCGAGGAGATCACGAATGTAAAATTAGAGAGATTAGAGCGCGCACGGAGGCTTTCAGACAGTCGTTCTTCCCGCGAACCATACGCGACTGGAACAGGAAAGGGAGGTAATGACAGTGGCACGTAAAGTGCCCTCCGCCACACACCGTTGGGTGGCTTGCGGAGTATCAATGTAGATGTAGATGTAGATTTATGATGATAAAAGCTGTATATTTGGTAAATCACACGTGACATGAGGGTTTGTTTCCATGGGGTGGCACAGTTCCACAGAGTAATGTAAGTATATTATTTTACCTGGTGGTGATTGGTTGGTCAAAACTGGTGGAGAATAAAGGTTTATTGCATCAGCAGCTCGTGGTGGTACTTAACATTCTAAAATATTTATGGCGTGTGTGTGTGTGTGTGTGTGTGTGTGTGTGTGTGTGTGTGTGTGGTACCACCAGCACAATAGATGTTGCTCAAAGTTAGCAAATTTTGGAAATCGGAGTTGTTGGTTTTGTGTCACAGCCTGACATAATCTAAGCAGTTCAAAGTTGTGAACAACATAGTGTATGGAAACCCTGATGCTAAGTTGACAGCCAAAAACATGGTGGAGTGAACATTACTGCAGTTGGCGACAGCATTAATGGTCTCTAGTCGCACAGCATACCAAGAATGCTGCATTGTCAACTCAGCTGGAAGTGTGTAAACGGTAACTATGTTACAGACAGCTGCAATAGTGAAAGTTTAATCTATGTTGCTACAGTCTGGTTCATAGTGTGCTACAAACCGTCTTGCAATAAATGTAGTAAGTGTACCTGATAAATATGTGATACACATTGTTGTCGTCGTCTTCAGTCCTGAGACTGGTTTGTTGCAGCTCTCCATGCTACTCTATCCTGTGCAAGCTTCTTCATCTCCCAGTACCTACTGCAACCTACATCCTTTTGAATTTGTTTAATGTATTCATCTCTTGGTCTCCCTCTACAATTTTTACCCTCCACGCTGCCCTCCAATGCTAAATTTGTGATCCCTTGATGCCTCAGAACATGTCCTACCAACCGGTCCCTTCTTCTTGTCAAGTTGTGCCACAAACTCCTCTTCTCCCCAATTCTATTCAATACCTCCTCATTAGTTATGTGATCTACCCATCTAATCTTCAGCATTCTTCTGTAGGACCACATTTCGAAAGCTTCCATTCTCTTCTTGTCCAAACTATTTGTCGTCCATGTTTCACTTCCATACATGGCTAAACTCCATACAAATACTTTCAGAAACGACTTCCTGACACTTAAATCTATACTCGATGTTAACAAATTTCTCTTCTTCAGAAACGTTTTCCTTGCCATTGCCAGTCTACATTTTATATCCACTCTACTTCGACCATCATCAGTTATTTTGCTCCCCAAAAAGCAAAACTCCTTTACTACTTCAAGTGTCTCATTTCCTAATCTAATTCCCTCAGCATCACCCGACTTAATTCGACTACATTCCATTATCCTCGTTTTGCTTTTGTTGATGTTCATCTTATACCCCCCTTTCAAGACACTGTCCATTCTGTTCAACTGCTCTTCCAAGTCCTATGCTGTCTCTGACAGAATTACAATGTCATCGGTGAACCTCAATGTTTTTATTTATTCTCCATGGATTTTAATACCTACTCCGAATTTTTCTTTTGTTTCCTTTACTGCTTGTTCAATATACAGATTGAATAACATCGGGGACAGGCTACAACCCTGTCTCACTCCCTTCCCAACAGCTGCTTCCCTTTTATGCCCCTCGACTCTTATAACTGCCATCTGGTTTCTGTACAGATTGTAAGTAGCCTTTCACTTCCTGTATTTTACCCCTGCCACCTTTAGAATTTGAATGAGAGTATTCCAGTCAACATTGTCAAAAGCTTTCTCTAAGTCTACAAATACTAGAAATGTAGGTTTGCCTTTCCTTACTCTATTTTCTAAGATAAGTCATAGGGTCAGTATTGCCTCACGTGTTCCAACATTTCTGCGGAATCCAAACTGATCTTCACCGAGGTCGGCTTCTACCAGTTTTTCCATTCGTCTGTAAAGAATTCGCATTAGTATTTTGCAGCTGTGACTTATTAAACTGATAGCTCGGTAATTTTCACATCTGTCAACACCGGCTTTCTTTGGGATTGGAATTATTATATTCTTCTTGAAGTCTGAGGGTATTTTGCCTGTCTCATACACCTTGCTCACCAGATGGTAAAGTTTTGTCTGGGCCATCAGTAGTTCCAATGGAATGTTGTCTACTCCCGGGGCCTTGTTTCGACTCAGGTCTTTCAGTGCTCTGTCAAACTCTTCACGCAGTATCGTATCTCCCATTTCATCTTCATCTACATCCTCTTCCATTTCCATAATATTGTCCTCAAGTACATCGCCCTTGTATAGACCCTCTATATACTACTTCCACCTTTCTGCTTTCCCTTCTTTGCTTAGAACTGGGTTTCCATCTGAGCTCTTGATATTCATGCAAGTGGCTCTCTTTTCTCCAAAGGTCTCTTTAATTTTCCTGTAGGCAGTATCTATCTTACCTCTAGTGAGATAAGCCTCTACATTCTTACATTTGTCCTCTAGCCATCCCTGCTTAGCCATTTTGCACTTCCTGTCGATCTCATTTTTGAGACGTTTGTATTCCCTTTTGCCTGCTTCATTTACTGCATTTTTATATTTTCTCCTTTCATCAATTAAATTCAATATTTCTTCTGTTACCCAAGGATTTCTACAAGCCCTCGTCTTTTTACCTACTTGATCCTCTGCTACCTTCACTACTTCATCCCTCAAAGCTACCCATTCTTCTTCTACTCTCTTTCTTTCCCCCATTCCTGTCTTGTGCTCTCCCTGAAACTCTGTACAACCTCTGGTTTATTCAGTTTATCCAGGTCCCATCTCCTTAAATTACCACATTTTTGCAGTTTCTTCAGTTTTAATCTACAGTTCATAACCAATAGATTGTGGTCAGGGTCCACATCTGCCCCTGGAAATGTCTTACAATTTAAAACCTGGTTCCTAAGTCTCTGTCTTACCATTATATAATCTATCTGATACCTTCTAGTATCTCCAGGATTCTTCCATGTATACAACCTTCTTTTATGATTCTTGAACCAAGTGTTAGCTATGATTAAGTTACGCTCTGTGCAAAATTCTACCAGGCGGCTATCTCTTTCATTTCTTACCACCAATCCATATTCACCTACTTTGTTTCCTTATCTCCCTTTTCCTACTCTCGAATTCCAGTCACCCATGACTATTAAATTTTCATCTCCCTTCACTACCTGAATAATTTCTTTTATCTCATCATACATTTCATCAATTTCTTCATCATCTGCAGAGCTAGTTGGCATATAAACTTGTACTACTGTAGTAGGCGTGGGCTTGGTGTCTATCTTGGCCACAATAATGCGTTCACTATGCTGTTGGTAGTAGCTTACCCGCATTCCTATTTTCCTATACATTATTAAACCTACTCCTGCATTACCCCTATTTGATATTGTGTTTATAACCCTGTAGGCACCTGACCAGAAGTCTTGTTCCTCCTGCCACCGAACTTCACTAATTCCCACTATATCTAACTTTAACCTATCCATTTCCCTTTTTAAATTTTCTAACCTACCTGCCCGATTAAGTGATCTGACATTCCACGCTCCGATCTGTAGAACGCCAGTTTTCTTTCTCCTGATGACTTCCTCTTGAGTAGTCCCCACCTGGAGATCCGAATGGGGGACTATTTTACCTCCGGAATATTTTACCCAAGAGGACGCCATCATCATTTAATCATACAGGAAAGCTGCATGCCCTCGCGAAAAATTACGGCTGTAGTTTCCCCTTGCTTTCAGCCATTCATGATACACATTACAGAATGGAATATGTATTCAATCTTTTGCAACCATAGTGAGATGAAGAGAAACCGGTGATACAGATTTTTGCACAGCAGAATGGATTCTATAATAATGTTCAGAACTACTTTCTACTTTACAAACAGCTTGACAAGAAGGTAAACGTAGTGAGAAACGTACAAAATAAATTTACATTCCGTTCACATACCTTTTTATTCAGATGTTTCTCTGCCACTGTCTTCAGAAATGGAGTCACTAGATGTGAGTGCCAGATTGATAATTAATGAATCCATTATTTCGTCACTAACAGCTTCTTTCCAGTAATTTTTATGCAGTTTTTCTGTGTTACATACACACACTTCCCAGTCATTCATAACTTCACACATAAAACACAATAGAACACGCAGTTGTGACGGAACATTACACAGTACGAAATATGGAAACAGACTGAGTGCTGAGTGGCTAGCTGTGCAGCTGATAACAGTTCGCCGGTCCAGAGGCCACAAATACCATCGCGGACTATGATACAAATAATGTGACCATAAATCGGTACCAAGGAACAAAGCCAAAATTGTCTTAAACACATGCACAATTAGAGGTCAAAATCGAAGTTGAAGTCCGGAAAAGCAACCTAACTGTTTTATTCAGGATATCTGTGTAGCAAAGGTTTCAGATGAGATACAAACTAATGGTCCATCTGCTGCCCCAGGTATTTAGTTACTGTAACAGGCTGCTTAGAATACTGTGTGTACCATATTTCACAGACTATTAGGGGCACTTTAATTTTTAAACAATTTTTTGAAAATAATGTTTTTACCATTTTTATTATTAGATTGCAAAATCAGACTACAAAAATTCTTAGTTTATATGACCCTTAAAAATCTTTGAAAATTGTCATTTGAACCTCCTCCTCCCCCTCCCCCCCTCCTCCTTCTTCTTTTTCTTCTTCCTCTTCATCATAGTTGTTCTCTTCATATATGATATGATCTTCACTGCCATCAAGAGCATTACTTATGTTGCACTTCTTGAAAGATTTGAGGATAATGTCTTCTCTCGCTCTAGACAATGAATGAATGTTTTATCTTCTGACACACTTGTTTGATTGTAGATTGTTTTAAAGCTTCCTTCAGTGTTAATACATGTTGGGTTTCATCTATAATTGATTTGTTCCATTCCTCTCTCATATAAACTTTAAATTGTTTATTGAGACGTCAAGAGGTTGCAGTTGTGAAGCAAGTCATCCTGGAATAACAGCAAGCTCTATATTTCCCTGTCTCAATTTCTCTTTCACAGAATTTTTCAAATGGCTTCTAAACTGATCTAGCACAGGAAGAGAACTCTTCTTTAATAAAGTACCTTTCCTTCTCTCCCACCCTCTGTTAATCCATAAGTTCATACTAGCCTCGTCCATCCAACCCTTGTCATTTACGTGAACAATACTGGTGGTATTTCAAAAGGTTTTGGCATTGTTTTGTGCTTGAAAATTATGATTTGGTTTTTGTTTGCATTCCAAGTCCATGACGCTTCATAAACCTGTAGCATCAACCAACTTCACTCTTATAGTCTGTTAAGTTCCATTGTAGTGCTAGCTTACAAGCGTATATTTGAATCATTTTTGTATTAATTCCAATGCTGTTTTGACATTGTCCTTGAGTTCATTTCAACATGTCATCTTATAGTTTGTCATTTTGCATTCAATCATCTGTTGTCATTTTGCATTCAATCATCTGTTGTCATTTTGCATTCAATCATCTGTTGTCATTTTGCATTCAATCATCTGTTGTCATTTTGCATTCAATCATCTGTTGTCATTTTGCATTCAATCATCTGTTTGCACATTTAGTCTTTCTCAGTTTTTTCAGTTCTGCTTTACTAGCCCACCAGCCATGAATAGTTTTTTCTGTTGATGGAGGGTCAAAATGCCACTTAGCTGCTCTTTTTCCATGTTCTGCATATGCTATTACTTGCAGCTTCTAGCCTATACTGTATGATACCTTTTATTGGTAGCTAGTTTCATAATGGAAAAAATAAAAGTATTGTATTATTACCAGTAACACACATCACTTTCAGTTCAAGTTCATTGGCACTGTAGATTGCAATGACACATGGGCTACACAGTTTTCTGGGTTTTTGATGGCAGAGTGGGAGGGGGCAGTGTTAGAAAGCTTGTGAATCCTTGCAACTCATGTTCATCACATCGGTGCACTGCTGCTGCCAGTTGAATCCAGTATTGCCAGATAGAGAGAGGTTTCCCGTATCATCAAATATAGGCCATTTTTAAGACTGGCAGGAATTTTAAATCAAACACTGGACGTCTTTATATTAATTTTGAGTATGACGCATCTGAATTTTGGAGGCAATTTTTCTGAGAAAAAAGTGTGTTTTATAGTCTGTAAAATACAGTAATATCTGTATTTGTCTGTGCTGTTAAAAATCAATATTCTGTATTAGAGTTGACACCAGCTTTCAACTGTGAAGCACAAGCAGCAGCAGATGAAAACAGTAGTCTCCGAAAACCCATATTGATAATGTTTCGTTGAATGGTTGTAGATGACCCAGCATTGAAATCTGCAGCAATTTATGGTAGGGTCATACTTCTGTCACACTGGGCAATTCTCTTCAGTCGTTGTTGGTTTCATTCTTCCAGGATGTTTTTCTGGCCGCAGCAATGTCAGAGATTTGATATTTTACCAGATTCCTGATGTTCACGGTACACACGTGAAATGGTTGTATTGGAAATCCACTCTTCATCACTACCTCGGAGATGCTGTGTCCCATCGCTCGTGTGCCATCTATAACACCACATTCAAACTCACTTAATAGTATTTTTACATTAATTGGCAGTGAGCAAATATTAAATTAGTTGTTGATCTTCCCTTTCCGAATCCATGGTGTACATAGCCTTGGACAACTGGGAAATTCAGGAAAAACCCTGTAATTTTTGCATCCAGGAAAAAGTGGGAATTTTTTGTTTTAGTTTTCAATTAAATTTTTGTAATTTTGACAGGTAAGAACTGATAGTCTAACAAAGAATTTTACTTTAGCCTGCTACTGCAGAATAATACTGCAGCAGTAAAACATAAATGAGAGAAGAATTCCAAAATGAAAGAGTAGTTGCAAAGAAAATGTTCCGTGTTCAACAATAGAACACAGTGCACACACAAGCGTCTTCCAACAGCAAAATGTATTAAAGGCTTTAGGATGAAGACTGTGCAATACTTCTCAACAATAAATTGCATTCTATGAACATGGCATCACAACTGTTGGCGCTTCTAACAGCTTGGGATAATATTGTGAATAATGGTTTGAGAAGTGTTGTACTTTCGAAGTAAGTTTCCTTTTACAGGAGACGAATTATGTTACGTGTGAGAACAATCAGTGTGTTTGACCCTCATTCAAAACTTAACGCTTTGGGGGCAAGTCACATAGAATAATTTTCAGGTCCAGAAGAGCAGCCATTCATGCCATTATTTAAAATTTTACCGGCTCATTTGTGTTTGATGTATCTTGAAGGGTAACACAGGCTAAAAAAGACCAGGCTTTGAGATTGGTCTTTCATATTTATTTTAGTTCTTTCGTAGATTACAAATTATGCAGTAATGGTGTCAGAAAGTGTAATTATCCTTCAGAACAGTGTAAGGTGAGTTCTTGAGCAATGTCACACATAATTGGCTGTTCTCTTGAAAGATTGGAGTGCTCAATGGAATATGTATTCAGCCAGGTAACCACAAACTGTTCAGTGCACAGCAGTGAAATTTATAATCATGCTTGTCAAAAATATTCGGCTGCTGCAATTTAAGCTGTGCTCTTTTGGATCCTGCCTAATCACACCCTCAGATAAAAAAAAAAAAAAAGCAAAAAATTTTTGATGACCAATATTGCACGTGGAAGCTTAGCTTTCCTTGTAGCAATACTGTATGTATATTAATTTAAACCATAAACTTTGCATATTTGTGTGTCCATGCTTTTTATCAGTGATGTTGCTATTGGCTGACTACTACACATGTCCTGTGCTCTGAATATCTGCTGTCATTAGCTGGCGAGAGCGTGTGACATAAGCTATGATTGACTAACAAAAGTGCTTCACACAATGCAATCTCAATTTCAGTGCTATGGAAGCTACCGTGCTGTATTTGGTGGAATTTGTATTTATACATAATATGAAAATATGCAGTGTACATGTTGTGACACATCAGAAGTCTTTCCAAGATGCGGTGTTTTTTGCTGGGTTTTATTTCCTAAAGTGCTGGGAAGTTATATGCTAGTATGTAAAACTTTTATCATTCAGAGGATTCATAAGTTTTATAGCTCCAATGAAAAGTATACTATCACTTAACATGGAAAAAAATATATGTTCACCAAGGGTGTAGTGTAGTTTCACCCGACAAAAATGTATTTTTAACTGGGAAATTGGGGAATTTATTTTCTTTGTCTGCATATACACCTTGTGAATCTATACTCTTGTTCCAGGAGTTTTTCTTCCGTGAGGGTTCTGATCATATGCTCTATAATTCTTTCATTAAGTTAAACCACTGGAAATGTTGAGATGATACCTCAAATTACAGCATTTCTATCTATACCCTCTCTTCACATTTGGGATTGTGATGTTCATTTTCCAATCAGCAGGTATCTTCCCTCCTTTCCATACCTTACAAAAGAGTAGATCGATTGTTTTCCCCACAACTTCCATGGATTTGATCATTTCTCCATTCCTTGACCGCTTGACTGTGAGTGGCTTGTCAAATTATAGATCTGTGCATCCTGTACAGGGAAGACAGGGACCAGGGATTGCTCAGAGTATTAACTGATCCTCCTAACTGACAAGTTCGAGGTTCTGTCTTTCACTGAAATTGATACTGTGCCATTGATACTTACTTCATGTTTTGGGGAAACCTCCTTTTTCGTGTGTCATGAGGAGACAAATGCAGAAAGGGTAGGGGCCTATTAATTGTTGGCTGTTCAAACATACGGCGAATACTGGTATCCCTTAGTGAAATGGCAGGAAGGAACACCAGGTGCACTCTCTGTGTATGGCTGGGAGCCTAATTTAACATATTGAAGAGGCTATCACGGCAGCCGTTGAGGAAACAAATGCTGGCAACTGCAGATTATGGTTCATGTTGGAACAAATGATGGCTGTTGTCTGGGCTGTGACGTCATATTTGGATCATCCCAGTGTCTGGCAGAGAAGGTTGAGAAGATCAGCGTTGCGGACAGAGTTTCAACAAAGCTCACAATTTGCAGAAGAACAGTTCATAATGGGGAGGGGGGCTCTCCTTGGTATAAAGTCACTGTAAAGAGGTTTGTGAAGAAAAAAGACTATTGCATAGTAGGTGTGATACAGAGCATAGGGCTATAAGTAGGGAGATGCCAAATAAAATGTGTTTAGCTGTCAAGAGAGCAGTGCATATCACCTTCAGTGAATACCCTAGTAAAGTATTGTTGAACAATCTACCACAAAACCGTAACAAATTCGTAGCATATGTAAAGGCTGCTAGCGACACCAAAGTTAGTATCCAGATACTCATGGATGAGACAGGAACTGAAAATTAGGGTTGCAAAGCAAAAGCAGAAATGCTTAACTCCATTTTCAAATGTGCCTTTATGAAGCAACACATATGAGAATCCCCCAAATTTAATCATCATACCACTGAAATATGAGTGAAATAATTGTTAGGCTCCGTTGTGTTGAGGAACAGTTGAAGTTGTTAAAACGGAACAAAGCTCCAGGGCCTGATGAAATCCCTACCAGATTATATACAAACAAAAACCTGTGCTCCACAGTAGTAAAAAAGCACAGGTCATAACTGTTTACAAGAAGGGTAGTCGAAGTGATCCACGAAACTACCATCCAGTATCCTTCACATTGTTCGTTATGGAATCTTAGAACATATTCGGAACATAAACATAGTGATGATGATATATTTCGAACAGAATGACCTCCTCCATGCCAACCGGCATGGATTCCAAAAACAATGATCATGTGGAACAAAACTTACACTCTTCTCACATGACATACTTTTCAGCGTTGGATCAGTGCAGTCAGATAGATCCGTAATTCTTGATGTCTGGAAAGCATTTGACTCAGTACAACATTCACACATATTTTCAAAAGTAAGACAGGGTATCAAGCGAAATTTATGACCGGATTGAGGATTTTTTAGTAGGGAGATTGCAGCGCATATCATTTTATAAGGAGAGTCATCATTGGATGTAAAAGTAATTTTGGATGTGCCCCAGGGAAGTTTGTTGGGGCACTTGCTGTTAATGTTGTATATTAATAACCTAGCAGACAATATTAATAGTAACCTCAGACTATTTGCAGACGATGCAGCCATCTGTAATGAAGCACTGTCTAAAAGAAGCTGCATAAATATTCAGTCAGCTCTTGATAAGATTTCAAAGTGATTCAAAGGTTGGCAGCTTGCTTTAACTGTTAAGAAATGTAAAATCGTGCGTTTCACAAAATGAAAGAGCATAGTGTCCTATATAATATCAGAAAGTCACAGTTGGAATTAGCCAACTCGTGCAAATACCTGAGTGTAACACTTTGTAGGAATATGAAATGTAAGGGTCTCATAGGCTCAGTCGTGAGTAAAGCCGGTAGCTGACTTGAGTTTATTGGTCAAGGGAACCATACCAAATAGGACTAAAAGGTGATTTTGAATGTATACAGAGAATGGCGGCATGAATGGTCACAAGTTCGTTTGACCCACGGGTGTATGTTACTGAGATGTGGAAAGAATTGACATGACAGACTCTTGAGATAAACATAAACTGTCCCTGGAAAGCCTACTTACAAAGTTTCGAGAACCAGCCTTAAATGATGACTCGAGGAATACAGTACAACCCCCTATGTATCACTCACATATGAATTGTGAGGGCAAGATTAGATTAATGACAGCATGCAGAGAGGCATTTAAACAATCATTCTTCCTGTGCTGCATATGTGAATGGAATGGGAAGAAAACCTAATAACTGGTATAGTGGGAGGTATTCTGTGCCATGCACTTCAGTGGTTTGCAGCATATAGATGTAGATGTATATTCAACATCATTGCAAGTTATGTCTGTCCCATTGCGTGAGTCAGATGGATGTAACACAACACTGTCTTCTTGTGTACACTGTATATAATTTACATTTAACATCTCATCAAAGTAAGACTTCAAAGTTTCTTTAATCATATAACATCCACAATGAAATTTCCATTATTGCCTGTTAGATATTTGGAATGTTCTAGTTTTATCATCCCATATATCATTTTCTTATTTCCGTTAACTATCTCTCTCAGTTCATCATTCTTTGTGTTGGCCACTTCTCTTGTTCCTCTGGAACAACTAGCCTTGCTTGATTCTTATTGATTCTGGATTGTTCCTTATTATGATCAGTCTTGTCTCTAAAGTGTTTTCTAAACATGTTGTTCTTATTCAGGACCACAGTTCTAGTTCTGTCATTCCACCATCGAGTTTCCTTCCATTTTCTTGTGCCACTGGTTCACCCACAGACCTTCCAGGTTATTGGAACAAGATTTCCTTTCAGATCTTTCCATTCCTCTTTGGCTGTTTTTGTGTTTGACCTTGGAAATAGTCTTGACATTGTCTTGGAACGTTACCACTTTATCACTGGCCTTCAGTTTCCATGTCCTGATTCTTTTTTTTTTTCCATCTGTGTCCTTCTTACTTATTTTAGCTTATTGAACATAAAGTGGCCAATGAGGAGTCTGTGATCTCTTTCCAAGGAAACACTAGAGGTCACTTTACCATCCAACAGTCTATTTTGCTTTCGTTTCTCTATCAGAATACGTCTATAAGATATATGTGGTGTCTGTTCTTTTGGACATGTTCGAATGTTCAAATCCCAGTCTGTCAAAAAATTTTCAGCTAGCCCCATTGGTACAAATCAATGCCAACTGGCAACTAATGTCTTTAGGTTTAATGATCTTATGGCTTTTTTAATTTTGAAACAGAGTTCCCTACCACAAAGTTCTTTTTCGTACTGAAGTAATGGAGTGTATTATCTTTAGATTTCCCTGGACCACCATCCATGTTAGTCTAGAATATTCTCATACCCACCTCTTGCAGTCCCCACTTGGGCATTCATATCACCCATGATAATTGAAAAACAAGCTCAAGCTGTAAAGAGTTCAAGACAAAAAACCTCATAGCATCTGAGATGGTATTGACATACGTGACTCATGGATACTACCAGCTATCGAGAGTAACATATGATTTAAAACTCGGAGACAGTTTCAGGTACAAGTGTAGGGTGATATCTGACATTGAGCAGAAAGGACATATGTGGACAGTTTCAAAGAGGCAGAGTAGTTGAACTGTAATTGCTGGAGGAGCCTCATTCGCCAACCCATCAAATAATATGGAACTACTTGGAATGGGGACAGTGGTGATGATGGTGGCATCAGCGCAATATGTGAATACTATCCTTTGTGGAAACATGACAACTGATGGGAACAGTCTTCTCTTGTTTGAAACAGCAGGATAATCCTACAGGCTAGACATCTTTTATTACTCTTCGTGATCAAATAACTTAGTTTCAACATGAAATTTAAGCATTTCCTAATATATTTACTGTTTTACAAGCTTGGAGTATAGTTGGCTGTAATTGTCAAAAACTGGCTGTATTTCAGTAAGCAAAATGTATTTCTCCTTTCAAGGCTTGAACTGTAAGTGTGACTTCTAGTGGTGTGTAGAACTTCATACTGTACCTGGACTATAATAACAGTCATTGACAGCTAGTAGCTAACATACCAACAAACAATCAGAATACAAGCATTGTGACACCTTCTGGTCTCTTCACTGTTTTTTATTTTCCTCCACTAACTCGGGTGCCAGTTAACATAATCAGTTGCCGATAATGCTTACAGCTGCTAACCTAATCATTAGAATTGTTTTCGTTATTTCTCTGTGCTGCTCTGAGCAGAATGTCTGAAGCTATCACAGGAAAAGTACAAAAGAATGATGAACTATTGTGATCTTAAATAGTGAACTTAATAGTGCACATTCACAGGGGGCTGAGTAAAACTAACAAACATGGATCCACTTTGCACATGAGAGTACTGGTAAACTATAACTTCCTGCCACTTGCTCTATCTTAATTTTCAAAAGTAAAAGTGTCATAGTGTTAACTATGCAGCTATTTGGTTTGCCTTAAAAATATTCCTCTGTGGTCACCATAATGGTCTTAAATGGGCTATTGTGGTGGTTGTCAGGGTAGGCAAAATCGGACGGTGCATTTCATCTGGGTGTGCCTATTGCAACGGGGAATCATGAAAGTTTTGGGGCACCATTTGAGTTTGTAAGGGGGGACTCTTTATATGCGTAAGGAAAGACGAGGAAGGAATCACAGGAAATAAATTGATAGAAAATGGGAGACACTAGTGAAGGACAGAAGTCGTATGGTTTTGGGATGGAAAAGGAAATTGTTCAAAAACTTTTAAGCTAATAAATTCTCTCTCTCTCTCTCTCTCTCTCTCTCTCTCTCTCTCTCTGTGTGTGTGTGTGTGTGTGTGTGTGTGTGTGTGTGTGTGTGTGTGTGTGTGTGTACGTACTTCTTAGTTTTAAAGTTGGTGAGGAAACAGTATGAGGCTGGCAATGGAATCGCATGAAAAATGATGGGTAATGGTCACATGAAGTTTTTTTCAAGTATAAAATGTCATTGTAAGCATAATTCTTAGCAGACATGTATAGTGTGTATTCCCTGTGTGTGTTGAAAATCTTAAGGGGGGAAATGGAATTTTTTGCAGTTTTATTGATTAATGTTTAGAAGTAATTAAGACTCATATATTTAGGTGATATGTAAGATGTACTTCAGCTTAAAACAAAACTTTGTAAAAGTACTTTCCTTTCCTATTTACAGGAGCAGTTTCTCATACAAATTATGTGTTCCGCTCTACGCTCGTGTTAATCCAGTATTTGGTGCAATACCTGCGAAAACAAATTGACAATCCATCTGTCACACTCACATTGCCTTCGAAAAGAGTACTACAGACAATACGGACTATGTGCACTTTAGAATTTCCAGCAAATTGTGCTGAAGAGAGTGAAGGCATTACTGCTATTTTGTCATCATCAAAGGTGCCCGAGGCAACTGTGAAACATTTGAGTAAGTAATTTTCCCACAGTTTTAATATATATATATATATTTGTGTGTGTTTGTGGGGGGGGGGGGGGGGGTGGATGTGCGAGTTTGTGTGGATTGGTTTTTTGGACCTTTTTGTGACGCCATAATTTACGACCTTTGTAGTTTATTGCTCTCATGTCAAATGAAAACAAAACAGATTTCTGTGCCTGGGAACTATCGAGTGAATTAAAATCCATTTGTATAATTACCGAAGGATGAAATATGTTATTAGTTTCAGATGTTATTTTATTTCCACCTTTCTGACAGTCGAGCATAAATTGCCTTGCAGAAAAATGAAGTTATTTTTGTCGTTTTGCCAAAGTAATTTGGCTTTTATTAATCTTTCCCGCTGAGGCAGTCAATTTATTTGAAATGAAGTATTTAATTCCTCACTATTGGTTGGTTTCTACTGTTTTCTGCATTTCAGGTGCAAGTTTTTATCTTCTAGCACTATGGCACTATGCCATAATAAAGAACCAAACATGAGATAATACACTACTATTCCTCCCAGAAAATCTACATCCGAATCTGGACGTACAAATGTACATTTTAAGCCGAATTATGCATTTTAGTATGGTTCACAAAATTCTGATGATCTTTGAATATCTTCCAATGTCTTGTTTCTTTTATGACATAATTTAAGATCTTTTAATGTTTTACACGTACAAACATATGGGCTTCCTGCATCGTCGTAGCTGTGGAAGCCTGGTGACACCTGTTATCTGGAACTCTCTGGCAGCTGCTGAAACAAACTTATTTCTAACAGGCCACAGGAAAATATTGCAAATTGTTGTTTGAAAAGCATTACTTTCAAAGCAAATTTCCTTTTACGCAAGGTAAACTGTGTGCACGAATGTACAATGAATTTCTTAAATCAGAGCATTTGAGTCTCATTTAAAAATCAACTTTTTGAGGACGACTATTTAGAATAATTTTGAGCCCAGAAGATCAGACTTTTTTGCCATTGTTAAAGATTTTACTGGCACATTTGTGTGATGTACCTTAAAGTGTACCACGCGCAAAAAAAAAAAAAAAAATCAAAATTATATGTGAAATCTTAGCTTCTCTTGAAGCTTCTTAATCTCAGAGACTAATATTATATGTGAAAGCTTTTCTTTTCTTATAGCAACACTATGTATATTAATTTAAACAATTAATTTTTCTTATTTGTGTGTTCATGCTACTTGACAGTGATGTTGCTATTGACTCACTACTTCACGTGTCCTATACTCTGAATATCCACTGCAATCGGCTGGCAAGATCACATGACATGAGCTATCACTGACTTACTTCAAAGTGCATCGCAATCTTGATTTCAATGCTTCAGAAAGTAACATGGGGTGTTTGGTGGAATTTGAATTTATGCTTTCATAATACAAAAATATGCAGTGTACGTGTTGCTGCACACAAGACATCTTTCCAAAACGTGTTTTTTTTCCCCCTGAGTTTCATTTTCTAAAGTGCATTCTATGTCATTGTATAAAACCATAACCAGTCAAAGGATTGATAAGTTTTACAGTTTAGCATGGAAAAAGTGTATTTTCATCTGGGAAACAGTGTATTTCTAACCAGGAAATCGGGGAAAAATCCAGGAACTCTTTTTTTCCTCCTCATCCACGTATACACCCTAGATTAACAAAAACATTGATGGCTGTTAATACATTAGAATGTCTTAAAGTTTTATTTTCAGTGACATAGTAGTAAGATATCTAATACATAAGTTGGATCTACTTCCAAGAGCGGAACAACCCTAATGTATGAGAACTACTGCTACTGACCAATCATCGTGTATTTTATGAACAAAGTACAGTTTTTAGGTTTTTTAGACCATGATCTTTCTACTGAAAATGGTTTAAAAGAGTTTGTAGAAGACTTCTTTTTTTGCGTCGAAAATAGCTACTTTTAGAAAAACTGTCAACATTGCCCTCAGTGTGGGAGCTATTGGAAAGCAGTAGGAGAATAAATTTTTTTATTCTAAGATCCTGCTTTGGTAAGTTTATATGTGCAGAGTTTCAAGTTTATCCCGCAATTTCTTTTGGAAATATAAAGAGGTAAATTTCACATTTTTTCATGTATATTTTTTTGACCAACCTTGCTTCAAATTATTCACATCAAAAATGGTCAGGTAATCCTTTTTTCTTTGTTATTTTACATAAGAGAGCTTAAAAGTGGTACAAGATGGCCTAGTTTTGTTTCTTTCGAGATAATATTGCCAGAAATATTATTTCTCAACTTGCAGGTGCACAGTCGATAGCTGTGCTATTGAGTCAAACAAATGACTATATATCTGAAAGAATTCAATTAGTGATAGTAAAACTTTACCAATGCTTACTGGGAACATGTGCAAATGTTAACACACAATTTCAGGAACTTTTTCTGAAATTAAACCACTCGGTATGGAACGGCCCAAATGTGAAATGACCAACAAACATAAACCTATGGCTAAAAATAGATTCTAAGTATTATCTTTACTTCTGAAGGACTGGTACTTATGGTAGCAGACAAATCCACATAATTATTTCCAGAATTTAAATATCCTGGTGTACAAGTTGCATGTAATAGTTTCAGAGTTCCCTTCTCCATGATGTGATATTACAAGACACACATCTACCACACAAATGCCTCATTAGAGAGGAATTAAAGAACATAACCCCAGTCACCACCATAAGTGTTACATAATGTAAATAGACCTTAATTTTATTTTGCACCATAATGTGAAGTAACATTAAGAGCTATTGCCCATCTTTAATGATCTGGATATTGAGGATACATCTGTCCACATTCTTGTGCAACATGTTCCAAATTTGCACATATTCACCTATTAAAGTTTGGGTGTGCTGATACTTCACAGAAAAATATCTTAGGGCAGATACCAAGTTCTGGGCAGTTTCATTACACTGTTGCTACAGCAGCTTTTGGCCATTCCATAAGTGCAACACATAGTGAAATTGAGACAGCAACTCCATTTTTTCATCGACTTTTGTGGAAGCAAACTAGATTGCTAGCACAGTTGACTTCTATGCACGAGAAGTTCGACTCAAATTCCCATTTGGCAATAAAGATTTAGATTTCCTTAAATTGATCAGGGTAAATGCTGGGACAGCTCGTTTGGTCGGGAAGGGAAATGCCTAATTTCCTGCCGTCTAGGGACTCGGAAGTATTTTTGTGAGTATGTGTGTAGTGAGATGGGTCCCCAAGCCATTTAGTACTTCTTCCATTCTTGTGCTGTAATTTTACACTCTGACCACATCATTTCTCCACATTATTCTCTTGGACACATTCCCTGCTGACAACCTACCTCATTTGTGGGACATCAATTCTGCCTTATCCCTCCTCCCTCTTTGTTCCCTTATTTTACACCACATATTTTGGTTAACTTATGTTCAGTCCCCTTATCTGGTTTTGTGCTGCATCATTTCAGTATTTTTTTTTTTTTTTTATTGTGGAGGCCCTGTGAGAAAGGTTGTTCAGTACACAGTGAGGTGTAAAGCCTGTGTGTGGGGTCATCAGATAACCTTATGGTAGTAGTCTGCTGACCCCACAGGTAGCACTATTCATGCCTGAGCTGTCACTTAACCGTGCATGCTGCGGAGTAGATGTCTGTTTTTGTAGAGGCATTAGGACTCTGGGCACTGGCCACTGCACTAGCCTGCCTTTGCTCTGCCTGGGTGGCACCCATGGGGAGACACTTTATTCGGAGCAGGCAGATATTTGGTATTTTGAAATGACTAAACTTATCAGATGGTGGCAGTGAAGCCCTGGCAGTCTCTTCAGACTGACCACAATTCAGTGTCAATTGCTACAACTCTAGAAACCTTCCCCCTTTGGCTACAACATGGCAGAAAAACAAAACAAAGTGACTTGCAGACAGTTATTCCCCTCAGCTCCTGGTTTGCACCTGAACATTTGGAGGGTCCTTTCCCTCTACTAACCCAATATTTTTGTGGAGAATATGGGAGATGTGTTTGGCAAAATCTCTTCCCTCTGCAATTTATGAAGTAATCCCATTTTGATTAAGAGGGTAAATCATGCCAAGTCCCAGGTGTTACTCTTGAAAACAACTTACTGACATATCTGTTACCATTGCATTCCGTAAGAACCTCAGCATGGTTCAGGGATTAATTTTTCACCAGGAAATAACACTGCAGACAGATGAACACAAACATGTGCACAGGTGAAGGATCCACTTGTTGAGACCCGCCAGATAACAAGGCAAACATCAGTGAATTCATCCTCACTTCTTAGGGAGATTGGCTTCCAGAAAAGACCTACACCATGTGTTACTGCTGCAATGTGAAACCATATTTCCTACCCCTGTAGAGGTGTATTTAATGCCAGCACTTCAGTCATGTGTGCCCGGGGTACATACTGATTTGTGGAGGCTGTGCTCGTCCACTTGACAAAAGTTCACCATGTGCGCTGCCACCTGTCTGTAGCAACTGTGTGAACAACCAACCCACGTGATCCTTAAAGCCTTCTAACGTACAGAGGGAACCCAAAATCCAGAAGTTGATGGTCATGGGTCACCTCTCATATTTTGAAGCTTGGAGAAAATATGATTTTTTTTAAAATTTTGTATTGATGATATTGACCAAATCAGAGTTGGCAGTAGCTGGTGTATTTACTCCCTCATCATTGATGTCCAGTTGTTGTGCAAATAGAATTGACCATATGGGCAATAGACCTTCCTCTCATGGTTCCTGTGGCATCATGTGTGGGAATCATTCCATGCATCCAGTCGGAGAGGCAGCATCGTCGTCCTGTATATTGATGACAAGGCTCTCTTTTTGGGAATCCTCTCTTCAGATTCACACAGATTAGAAATCCACACTAGCCATTGGCTGAAGAAGGAGCCAGAGCTTGTGGGGTCACAGGGCTTCCTGCTCTTCTTCTGTCCATGCACTCACAGCAGATAAGCCCTCACAAGAATCTCTGCTGCTAAAAGTTGTGAAAGAGGGGGAGGAGGAGGATGTTCATTGACATTGTTCCATTCCCACATGTGACAAACACTGAAGTTGGGGTGTGACCTGCCAGGCCTCTTCAGGCCACACACGTTCAGGTGGCTTGCGGAGTATGGATGTAGATGTAGAACCCGAACACTGTCAGTTTGATGATCCAGTGGATCTGCAATGGATGTTACTGTCATCTGCCAGAACTACAAAAACTAATTTCCTCTTGGTCTGCGATCTGTGTTGCTATCCAACAAACACAATTCAGCGATGATCATTCCCTAACTCTTCTCAAGGTTACTGTGGTTTCTTTCAGAACCTCAGAACCATACTTGGCCCTAGAGAGCATCAGAAGGGATCTGTACATTGGTTTGTGCAGATTCATCAGTGAGTGTGCGGCGGGGCGGGTTGTTATCTCGCTATCCTTTAAACAATCAGTCCACCAACCGAGGTAGGTTTCAGGTTGTCTGTCCCTTCACTCTGCGATGTAGATACTGGTTTAGCCGACAAATGCAGTGTTGACAAGAACTCGACTAAATACCTACCACACACAAGCCACACAACTCCAGTCCATGGGCAGTAGCTGAAAGTTAGTTAAACAATCAAGTGTTCGGGATTCTTGCATGACTCGTGTGAAAAAAGTCTGAAATTTCCTTTTAGTTGGTTGATTATTTCTAAAACAAGGAAAATGTCTATGAAATCCGTATTTAATACCCGGACACTAATTATGCAATGTTACTGTCTTTGTAACAAGTTCACGCCCAAAAGCAGGCAGAAGGGATTTAGTCCGACCCAATATTTTAAATGTTCTTAACTGTCTCTGACCCATGACTCTTTGCAAGTTAACACAATCAGTTGTTCAGAAATCTTCTTGTATGGAAGTGCTTGAAAGAATGTCTTGTAATTTGCATGAAATGTGTCAGACAGAGTTTATGTACCACTTGAAATGTTCACACGTGAAATCTCCTAAAATAAATCACTCACAAAGCTCAACCTTTCTCAAAATACTCAACAATGCTTTTCATCAACTACACGAGAACTGATCAAACTTGCAGGTTTGTTCCTCTTGGTACAAATTTGATCAGTGCGATTTAACACAGAAGACGACTCCTGAATGACTATATTGAGTGTCAAGGCAGCTTCATTGGGGAAGCCATTAAAAGTATCTCGCATTGAAGTCCGCACTAAATTTTGTGCTTCAGTAAAACATTGCCAATCTTGGAGATTTTGTGGTCTTTTAAATTTGGCACACTTTTTTCTTTGCTTCATCTACAAAAATGAGAAGAAAGATTAAGGTGTAATGTCTTACATAACTCACATAGGGCAAGCCTGGTGAAGGAAGTTAGGTTTGTTGGTGGTTAAGGGACTAAATAGCGAGGTCATCAGACCCTCAAGCAAGGGATAGTTTATTATGCTGTCTTGTTATCTTGTTGTAGCTTGCAATGGAGCCGGGAGGAGAGCAGGTTTCGGTTTTCACGCTTGCACAGCTGACACTGGCCACTGGGCCGAGCGAGCCGTTGTACTTGCTTAATGCTGTGTGCAGTATGTTACATGTACTCTGTGGATTTGAAGAAGTACTATTAAATATTAAGCGATCTTTTTCATTCTTAGTGTATCAAATTCTAAGGATAATAGAACCATACTGCTAAAATTTCAAATTGATAACTTCACATTTTTCGGCGGTATAAATTTTTACCTTAAACACACAATAAGCATTCTGTCATTGTGAAACCGAGTTAAGTACTGTAATGTATTCATCTATAGCATCAACTGAAACTATAACCTAGAGGATAGGCTCATGAATCAAATTTTCCGAAATTTTCTTTAGTTTTATTACTATAGATTTCTGACTTAATTAACAGTACATTGAAAAATTATTATTTCATTGTGCTTTCAGAGAGACAGAAAGTGAATGGAGGACATAAGTAAAGTGAGAATGTGACATGTTATTACAACTCACAAGGGAACCTCCCCATCGCACCCCCTCAGGTTTAGTTATAAGTTGGCACAGTGGATAGGCCTTGAAAAACTGAACACAGATCAATCGAGAAAACAGGAAGAAGTTGTGTGGAACTATGAAAAAAATAAGCAAAATATACAAAGTGAGTAGTCCATGCGCAAAATAGGCAACATAAAGGATAGTGTGAGCTCAGGAGCGCCACGGTCCCGTGGTTAGCGTGAGCAGCTGCGGAACGAGAGGTCTTTGGTTCAAGTCTTCCCTTGACTGAAAAGTTTAATTTTTTATTTTCAGACAATTATTATCTGTCTGTCGATCCATCCGATGCGAGGTAACTGCGCCGTAGTATGGGGACGCTACACCTAAACAAACGTCGAAACACATGACGTCAGTCGACTACAGGACAGAAGGATCAGGCACTTTACAATTTTAGTGTGGGAGTAGACGTGATTACCATTCCTCCAGGTTGTACACCTCTTGTGTTACCATTAGATGTGTTTGGTTTCCGGCAAGTGAGATACTTTGTGAAAAGATTCTATGATTTTGCGAAGCTGCAAAGGTACACAGAGCAGTATTGTTTACATGATCGTGTGTCAATTATCAAAGTTCAGGCATAATCAGCTTCACTCTCCAAAATTCCAGGACATGTTCAGATTTGCTGGGACATATGCAGGATTTGATGGTCTACACACGGAAAAATTTGAAAATGTTAAAAACCTATGTTTTGACAGAGCACAGCGAAAACTGTGTGTCTGTGAAACTGTTGCATTCATTTGTTGCAGTTTATGCGACAAACTCTTATGTTTTCATCACTTTTTTGGGAGTGATTATCACATCCACAAGAAAGCCTAAATCAGGCAAGGTAGAAGAAATCTTTTTACCCATTCGCCAAGTGTACAAGCTAGGTGGGTCGACAACATATTCCTGTCATGTGACACACATGCCGTCACCAGTGTCATATAGAATATATCAGACGTGTTTTCCTGTGGAGGAATCAGTTGACCTATGACCTTGCAATCAAATGTTTTCGGTTTCCATTGGAGAGGCACGTCCTTTCGTCTACTAATCGCACGGTTTTGCGGAGCGGTCGCAAAACACAGACACTAAACTTATTACATTGAACAGAGATGTCAATGAACGAACGGACAGATCATAACTTTCCGAAAATAAAATAAGTAAACTTTTCACTCGAGGGAAGACTTGAACCAAGGACCTCTCGTTCCGCAGCTGCTCACGCTAACCATGGGACCACGGCACTCCTTAATGAAATGAACCAAGATGATGTGTTTGGGTTTTTGTGCAGATTTGTCTTGGAACTTTATATTTTCACCTTAAGTAATTAATTTAGCTGTTCAATCGATTAGTGATTTTTGTGAAATCTTTATTCTACTAGGTCTTTCTCAGCTTCTCTAAACCAGTTGGGTTTTGTTTTGCAGTTGAAGAAAAAGTCAGATTTGTGTAATTAATATGTTAAGGGTTCATTCTGAGAAGATGCCCATAAAAATTTATCCTTCTTTTTTGCATTGTATCTGAAAATTTTTAGATTTTCTTGTAGAGAGTTTCATTTTTGATGTGTATTATCTTATCTTGGAGTTTTGGTTCTATGATTTTCCTTAAAATGTTTCTTTCTGTTATCTCAAGTTTCTCCATTTGACCTTTGATGTTCATGTTTAGTGTTTCCACTGCATACAGTGCTTCTGGGTTAATTACTGTCTTGTAAAGTGTAATTTTAAACCCCCATGAAAGGGATTTTTTGTTATACCTATCTTCCGTTAGTTGGAAGGCCAGTTCAAGTCTATTTTTTCTGGATTCCATTACTGTGCTTTCCCCAGAATTCCGACTAATTCATTCTCTGAGATATTTAAATTCTTTTTCTATTTCACCCTTTTGTTCTTGAACTTTGAGGTGTTTATGTGAGTTCTTGATGTTTTTCATGGTCTTAGTTTTTTCGAAGGAGATGTGAAGACCTATTTTAGCTGCTTATTTCTTTAATTCAAAGATTTACTCCTGTGCTTCTTCCATTGTTTCAGCAAACAGGGCCATATCATTTGCAAAGGCAATGTTCTTCTTTTTGCAACCCAATCTTATACCACGCTTTATATTTGTGTTACATTCTCTGAATACTTCCTCAAGTGCACAGTTGAACAGCAGTGGTCAGAGCCCATCTCCCTGTCACACCCTCATTTATATTTCGAAGGGTTCTGAAAGTTCACCAATGAATTTAACTTTCAAAAATGTATTTGTAAGGGTCACTTCTATGATATTAATTGATTTGCTATCCAAACTCATTTCTTCCAGGACTCCTGACAGAGATTCTCTGTCAATCGAATCATGTGCTTTTTTCTAAATCAGTGAAGGAGATTACATAGGTCTTTGCCCTTTATTTTTGGTATGTCATAACGTTTTCGAGGTGTAGTATTTGTTCCGCACATGACTTGCCCTTTCTAAAACCTCCCTGATATTCCCCAATTTGTGGGCCCAATTGGGGCTGTGCTCTGTTCAAAAGGACTTTAGAAGAATCTTGTATGTTGTATACAGCAGTGATATTCTTCTGTAATTGTTGGGGTGGATAGGGCGGATGAGAGTTATTCTCCATTCTGCTGAAATCTCTTCTTCTTTCCAGATTTGATCAAAAACACATTGAAGGGATGCAATATCAGTTTTGTCAGCTTTTTTCCATAGTTCGGCCACTATTTGCTTTTCTCCAGGCGCTTTGTTGTTTTTTCAAGTCTGAAGTTACTTTTAGTAGTTCCTCAGTCATTGGTGGTTCTGAATCTGGCTTCTCACTGTTATTTGCGATGGATTCAAAATTTTCAAAGACCGGTTCTCAGTTCAGGAGCTTGTCAAAGTAGCCTGCTTGTATCTTGCAGATTTCCGTGTTGTAGCGAGCAATGGTCCTATTTACATCTCAAAATTGGAGGGTGTGAGCTTTTTATCTTGATAACCTTTGTTTGAACACTGCGTTAAAGCTTCTTGTGTTGTTTTTAGTAAATTCTTCATCAATTTGGAGAAGAGTTTTGTTTTCATGAGTCGTCTTAATCCTTTTTATACTATTATGTATCAGTTGTCTAACTATAATGAAATTTAATCTAATTTCTTTTGTTTTCTGTGATTGTCAATTTTGCCATGCCTGTTTTCATATTTCAATGAGAGCATCAGTGCATTCTAGTGACAACCAGGTGTGTATTTTGCTTTTTATGTTGGGTGCTATCCGTTCGCCCATAGTAGTAGTAGTAGTAGTAGTAGTAGTAGTAAGGTTTTTCTTGATATCCTTCAAACTTTGGCCCTGAATCAATTCTGTTGCTTTTGTGAATTCATCTGATTTTAATATTTTTCAGTGCTGTTCTTTCAACCCTTGATTTATTTCACGTTGCATTTCTCGTTTGAGATGATTTTGAACTTATTTTTAGAGAGGTAGTGGTCTGAATCCAAGTTTGCACCCCTGAGTATCCTAACATTCATGATTGTGAGAAATTTTCTTAATTGCCACACGACCAGGTTGAAATTCCCCTAGGCTGGGATTTGGGGATGTTCATGTCTTTTGTTTTCGTGATAGTTTTTTGAAAGCTGTAAATTTAAGAATTAGGTGGTGCGCTTGGCAAAGTTCTGTTAGCCTGGTACCATTTCTGTTTGTTCTTTTGTGGGCAGGATATTCTCCAACAATTGTCTTATATTTTTTTATGTATTGATCTGTACATAAGTCTCCAAGAAGAGTGATAATGTTTTTATCCAGAATTTTCTGAATAATAACATACAGTTGATTCCAAAAGGCTTCAACTTTTCCTTGTTTTTCTAAGTTATCTTCATTTATAGGGGCATGGACATTGATGATTGTGAAGATTTTGTTTGTGCTTGTGAATGTAAGACTTGTCTTTCTAATGGGGAATCAGTCAACTATTGATTAAGATTTTTTGTCGATTATGAAGGCTGTTCCAAGATATGGTATATTTTTCATCACTCTCGGTCCCAATTTCCCTTTGTATATCTGAAAACCTTTAGAGTCAAAGGTATTTGTATCCATGTACTGCATTTCTTGAATATCTGCTATGAATATGTTGTGGTTCTTTAGTGTACCTGTAAGATGTTTTAGTTTTTCAATCTTCAACAATGAGTTTACATTAGAAGTTGCTGAGTACGTTGATTGTTTATGTTGAAATTTGGACGTGTCTTTGTGCAATGTTGCAGACTCCCCAGAGTCTGAATGTCTACTGACGTAATTGGATTGTCCACCTGGGGTAAAATAGTTTACATCACACACTTCCACGATTGATGAAAGTTATTTTGGGAGTAGCCTGAGGATCACAAGAAGATACAATAAAGATTGAGAGTCCTGGAGGTAGTTCTTCTGTTCTCTCTCTCTCTCTCTCTCTCTCTGCGCCACTGGGAATCTTGAATTTCCTCTTCCGCCTTTGAGACAGTTGACCAGATTTCACCTAGTAACCCTAGGCAGAGACCCTTACCAGGTGCTACCATCCAGAGCTGAGTGGACCCAGATTTGTTCATGAAGTGTTATTCCTCCCCCCTCTTCCCTCATCACTTATGAGACGAGGCCCCAGACTTCGGGCCCAGCAATGATGGAGTTAATTTTTGTTTTATTGAGTATAAAATCATTTAGTATGGAGGCAAACTTTTCCAGTTAATTTGCTGTTATTGTAACATTTAATGATTTCCCTTATCTGTTTCATTCTTTTATTTCTAAAATTTAAAAAGTGTCACCAAATATTAATTGAAATTGTTTGGTGGTGTCTAAATGATTTATTGAAAACAATGAAATAGCAAGTCAATACATTTTGTATCAAAATTGGTGTCTCCATAAAGTAAGACCTTTTTATTCTACTGCCACCACTGTACTATTGTCGCAGTTCCGCACATTTGCACTCGTCTCTCTGGTTCATTGTCTTTCCACTGACGCCATTACAACCAGATTGTTTAGTGTTTACATTTGTTCATGATTGTTCAAAATGCTTAAGAAAATCTCTGAGTAGACCGATTTTGAAGTGCATTCTGTAATATGGTGTTTGAATGCAAAGAATGTTTAGCCAATTGAAATTTACTGTCAACTTTTAAAGATTGATGGTGAAAACTTAATGACAGGTGGAATGGTGAAAAAGTAGGTGATAGAATTAAATGATGGATGAACCAATTTTAGTGACAAAGCACATAGTGGGTAGGATTCTGTGTCAGTGATGGTTTCATTGAGAAAGTGAATGAGGAAATTTGTGAAAAAGATGCTTTGAAGACACGATGCAGAAACTGCAACATGCCATAAAGTCAAAATACCCAGGAATGTTGTTGGACGGACTCATCCTGTTGTGCAGTAATGCCCACCCCATACTGCCAATCAGATGAAGGCTATGCTTCAGCAGTTTGGTTGGGAAACAATGCAACATTTTCCATCCAGCCCTAATCTTTCACTGTGTGATTTTAACTTCTTTGGCGGCTTAAGAAATATGTATATGGACGCCAGTTTGTTGGATGAGGAAATGCGGGAATGGATGCAGTTGTGGATCCATCAGTGGCCGATTGCATTCAACAAAATGGGAATTGATCTAGTCTTGCAGCGGGGCAAATGTTTTAACACATATTGTGATTACTGTTGTATGGAACTATTCCATGGTCCCATTGTGGTGGGTATTCAGTTTTCATTTGACTGCGTGTTATAGTTCTGAGATTAGCCTTCACGGAGAGATAGACAGATGTGGTGAGGAATTTAATTTATAATATGTATAGATGACAGAAAAGTCCTATAGCGCTCTGATCATGATATTTCAGAAGCAGAAAGTTTATTCCCCTGTACTTACTATTTTTGGTGGAATAGTGCTGTTACATTTTGATTCAGCTGTGGTATTACTCATAATATTTCCAAATAGTGTGTAATCTGGATGGTGGTTATTATTCGTTTTTACTTTTATACATATTCTGTGTACTCTTTTGCAGCTGTTCCTGATTCTAATAGTGGAGGTTTTGCATTAACCAGACTCGATAAATCAAGACTGATTTTGGAGCAGCTCACTACCCCACAGTTCGATACAATGGAGGATCGTATGGAGTCCCCCAGTGCAGATACTACAACATCTCCGGGAGGCTCTGCTGGTGGCTTGGCAGATGCACCACCACCTGATACCACAGCAAATTTACAGGTATGTCAGTATTTAAAGCAACAGTTCTGTCTAAATATGTCCAGAATGTGGTGGTGGTGGTGGTGGTGGTGGTGGTGGTGGTGGTGGTGGTGGTGATGATTGGTATTCTTGAGCACCAGATGCTGTTACATGTTCCCTGATTTCCAAATGTGACTGCTATGTTGGCTGTCATTTTTACCTGTTAGGCATCAGTAGTGTTTGCTAACTTAAAAAAAATATAAGTTTTCCAAGTGTCACTTGTGGAACATAAATGGTGTTCCATCAAGTGAGGTGATTTTGGACACCAGGTGGATTTTGGACAGTATGGTTTACTTGATCTTTCCTGCTGCATAACACTGAATTTCCACTCATTTTCACTTCTGTGCACAAGTTATTTTAAGCACGAGACTGTATTTGTTGCATTCTGTGACTTTTATTTTGGGTTGATTGTTTACCTAAGTAAATGCAAATGTATTTGATGAACAGCCCCATTGTTGAAAGCTATGCAGTATCATCAAGTGAAAACTTTCAATTGTTGTGACTAGCACTAAAGTATTATGACTGCAGTTTTCAATGAGCTCAGTAGCCTGTGGCATTGACACGATTCCTGTACAAGTTTGTTGAGTTTTTCATGTAACGTTATAAATAGCAGTGGTTTTTACAAAACTATGTACTGCCTGGGGTGATTTCAGACAATGCCGAGAACACACAAAAGCAGAAAAGGTGCTAAAGTACAGTGTAATTATGACTCGGAACTTTTAGATAAAGCTGTTCATGATATTCATGGTCATAAATTATTGTCTAGAAAAGTGTGTTATTTATACGGTATACCCATATTGATCCTACAAGATAAAGTACGGGAAATACATTCAAAAAACTTGGGAGGCCAACCAGTACCAAATGGGAAGAAGAAGAAATGTTGAAGCAAGACGTCTTCAGGGCTGCACATTGGGGACTCCCTTTCCCTAAATTGGGTATTAGATATTTAGTGAAAGGCTACCTTCATAAATCTGACCAAAAAGAGAAAAAATTCTTAACTGTTTACCAGGAGGAGAATGAGCTCATTTATTCCTCAATTGGCATTCAGATCATCTCTCCATTTGCTTAAGTGAAAATATTAAAAGAGCTCATGTGGAAGTGACAATAGACAATTGAGATGCATTTCTCCAACATCCAGCAAATGCTGGAAAATCTCCCACGTAGCATCTTAATCAACTATGACAAAACCAATGTGTCAGGTGATCTGGACAGGCAGCAGATAATTACAAAATGAGGAAGTAAGGAAGCCGAAAAAGTGATGGATTCATCAAAATTTAGTGTTTTGATAATGAGAGCAGCAAGTTCCAATGGTAAACAGTTTCCTTCACATGTCTTTTATAAATCTGAGCATTTGTGGGACATGGTGCAAGAAGGTGGCCCACAAGGAGCCCGTTTCAATAGGAATAAGTGTGTATGGTTTGATCTTCTGGTATTTAAAGACACATTCCTTAGAATCACATTGCCCTATTTGAAGAAGCATAATGTGCCAACAGTGATGATCAGGTCAGTTTATCCTGTCGCATAGCTTTATGTTTCATCGAAGAGTGTGAGCGGAACAATATTTCATTCTTTCTCTTTCTCTCTACTAGCATCCACCTCCTTTAACCATTGGATTTAAGCTTGTTCAGACCAATGAAAGCAGCATGGCGAGTCATATTAACTGAATGGAGGTAGTACACTCGTGGGACCATTTTCAAGGATGTTTTTCCATTTATCCTGGAACAGACACTAAGATTTCAGCAAATTCTGTTGAAAACATCAAGAGTGGATTTCACACCATAGGCTAATCCCAATTGATCCAGATCATGTCTTACAAAAATTGCCTGCTATCGAGGAGGACCAGCGAAGCAACACAGAGATATGGACTTCCAGTTTTGAAGAAATGCTCAAAGAAGTTCGTTATCCTCCAAATAAGCTTTGTTGTTCCTGCTGCCGCAAACTAGACATTCCTCCTGGGTAATCAGTTACGGGCTGTGACTTCGAGGAAAATAGTGTGGAAACAAGTGATAGTGTGTGTAGTAAGAGTGAAAATGAAAACGACTCGTCGTCCAATGAGGTTTTACTGTTGAAATGGAAAGGCTCCAGGACGACGACCACCTTCCTCCAGACATGTGGAAAATTCAGGGCCTTAACGACAAAGTGACAAACTGGCTGGCAGAGTTTTTTAGCTCCATCATGGTCCTGTACCTACCGATTTGTCATATAGTATCACAGTAGCAATTTTTAAGGGTAAAAGTGACTGGTGACTGTACCAACTACAGCCCAATCTGGCTTCTCTCCCACATTGTGAAGATATTCAAATGAATGTGGAGAAAATGATATGATATCCTGTGAAAAGCCAGATATGAGGCTGATCAGCAACCATCTTCATGAATTTCTGTCATTAAGAGATGGCCATTGCACCCACTGAAGGCAGCTGAATGTATGCATATTGACCCCACCCTACCAGTAGCTTTGCATGTCTGATTGGATACTGCCTATCTTTGTCTAGTGCAGTGTACCATGATAGTCTGATTCGTAGTGGAAATACTGCACAGTTCATTCAGCACTGTAAAGGTCTGAAATATGTGGAGCCCTGCTATTTTTCTCACCGAATTTAACGCCCATTTTGAACAGAAACGAGACTTACAGTATCTATCTCACATTAGTGCTCGTGAAGCTTTAGTGTCAGTATCTATAGAGCTACCTTCCATGCGATGTTTTCTGTGGCGGCAAAAGCATCAGCCATCATTTCCTTTTTTTTTCTCTTCCCCCCAACCCCAGCTAAAAGCATAATGTCCCTGATAAATGTAGACTACAAATATTATTTCTTGCAGTATTACAGTTTAAATCTAATGACAAATGTTTGTATTGATCTGGCTCATGATGTGTGTTTTTATTACACAGCCAGAACTGTATTTCACATTTTAAGTAACTGGACGATGATGGTTTATTCTCCTGATTATTGTGATGTGGAGTATTATCAAAAAGGTTATTTTTTGGAGCTAATACTAGAATAAGCTGTGATGCTACATAGTTTTGAAAATTTTTGATGTCAATTTCTGGATGATATGAAATTTTTCTTTTTGAGTCATATGGGGAGTGCACCTGGAATGAAACCTATGTCATCACCTGTACTCATAACAATGAATTGTTGACTCGCAGTTTTGTTTGTCTGCACTTGTAGCACACTGACTGCACCGGGGTGTATACGTAGACAAGGAGAAAAAATTCCTGGATTTTTACTGGATCTCCCGGGTGAAAATATGCTTTTGCCATGTTAAGTGGCAGTATACTTTCCCTCGGAAATGCAAAACTTATCCTTTGATAGGATATGGTTTTATAAAGCAACGTAGAATTTCCCAGCACTTTAGAAAACGATACTTGGGGAAAAAAAACACGTTTTCGAAATATCTTTGATGTGCAGCAACATGTACGCTGCATATTTTCGTATTACGAAAGTATAAATTCGAATTCCACCAAGGAAAAGTTAATGGTTTAAATTAATATACATAGGGTTGCTACAAGAAAAGCAAAGCTTTCGCATATAATATACAGCTACGACGAAGCAGGAAGCCCATATGTTTGTACGTGTAAAACATTAAAAGATCTTACATTCTGTCATAAAAGAAACAAGACACCAGAGGATACTCCAAGAGTGTCAGAATTTCGTGAACCATACTAAAATGCATAGTTCGCCTTACAGTGCACATTCGTATGTCCAGATTCTCAGTGACGTAGGCCTCGACTAGATATGAAGCTTTTCAGTGTGGTTTTCTGGATGTAAATTTTCTTGGAGTACCAGTACTGTATTATCTCATGTTTGGTTCTTTATTATAGCATAATGCCATATGTGCCAGAAGATGAAAACGTGCACCTGAAATGCGGTGAACAGTTGAAACTAGCCAATAGTTCATTTTGTAGCGCACATCTTTCTGAAGAATCTGATACATAAAAGATCTTCGAGGAAAAAACGTGTGTATTTTGTAATGTATGCCATCAAACTATTTCAGGACAGTGCAAATTAAAATGTCCTGTGGCACCTCTCCTGCTTCCAGTCGGCCATTTTGACATTTGACATCCTGCCCCCCCCCCCCCCCCATTTTATTTTATTTTATTTTATTTTTAACCCTCACAATTAATACTGGATAGGATTATTTGTAACCAGGAGAACAAGAACTCTTCAGAAAAACTGGAATCTTTATTGCCTGTTACCTAATAACTTGCTCTTCTGTGTGACACAAAATTAAATATAGGACAACTAAAACCAGTAAAGACAAGGGACAGGCAAGACAGTACACAGTTCTTCAATCCTTGGGTCCTAGCGATTTTTCTCTCTAATCTTGCTACAGCTTTACATGGTGTGCTTTCCTTTCTGCGAAAGGACTATTACCTAGTTCATCAAACGTTTTGCTACATGAAAAATAGAAATGTTGTCTAATACTGAAAAAGCTGTTAATACAATAGTACCCAAGACTGGTGTGGTTTCTCGATCCGATTAAGTCTAATTTGTCACTGTGTGCTGGAGAAAACAAAATAGGCCTTTCTTATATTTCAGCAATTGTAACACACACAAAAAAGCGAGACTGTTTTGGTAATAATGATCATTTTTATAATACGTCAGAATATAATTCACGAAGTACCAATACGAAATACCTATTTGGCCTGATACAAGCAAGAAGCTTTACGTTAGGAAATAGTTTCACATTTCATTCATACACTCCAGTTTCTCAGGCACGGGACCGATAAGTAGTAGGACGAAATTTTTGTATAAATTAGGAATCGTCATATTCTTCCATAATTTGTGTGATGTCCCCGTTTCTTCTCCTTCCTAACAAACAGTTTTGTCATCACTAATTCTGTAACTGTTGCTACCACTGTCAAAACTCGTTTTCTGGTTAACTTCACTAACCCTGCTACAATCACCGGTTTAGTTATCCAGCGATTATTCTCCGGTTAGGCGTTAATACGTGTGCGTCCAATGCGTTTTCCACGCTGCTACTAGAATGGAACTTAAGTGGCTGCTAGCCAGGGACTAAAACTGGTCCTGTCTCATGTAGTGATCTGGCCAAAAAATTTCTGTCAAAATTTCACTTTCTTGGATACACCGAGAAGATAATACGTTATCTTTCTTACCTGCTAGTCGTTTATTTCCACTCTGGTAGTCTGAATCTATGGATTTCACTAGTAATTATAACGACGCTGAACATTTGCAAACCGAATCAACCACATAAACAAGCAGCACTTGGCATTCACCGGTTCGGCTTTATTCCGCTCAGCTCGTATAGCCCCGTCCCATTTTGTCTGCAGGAAAGCTTATTTCTAGATGTGACAAGGATTCCCCAGGCAGAGACATCACATACACTATGCACGCATTCAAGAATCAACTTGTAATTGATTCAGAAATCAACTTAGAATGTGTTCAAAAACCAGCAGGGGTGCGTTTCAAAATCGTATGAATAATTGATAGACCGACTGCTATGGATGCTAGGTGCTTTGTGAAACAAGGTTTTTTTTCCCCTCAAGAATATGAATTTGCCCCCTCCTCCCCAAAATTGCTGCCCAGTTCAGATACCCTGGTTTGCCCTCACTCTCCACTAGATCTGGGCCTGCTGCACACGTGTGAATCTGCCAGCTTGGGCGCACCAGTAAAATTTTTCCGGGTACAATGTGGCTGGTTGCTGCTACTGCTACTTACACAGCCAACAGCAACATTTCTGTAGCCATAAGTGGGAGAAGGTACTACTCATACGCGACTCAACTGCGCGTGTGCATGAGCCCGCTCGTAACTGATTAAACAGTTGTGACGACACGCTCATCAAAGGCAATTTGTTGTTATGAAGCGTTGCATAGTCTTCCGAAAGCCTTTGACACATTTTTCTGTTGGCAGATGCTTGTACAAGCACTGTGTGGTTTTATATGGTGCATTTCCTTTGCAATTCAAGTTTTATTTTTGTTTTTTTTCTCTCATTCATGTTTTAATGCTGCAGTATTATTCTGCAGTTGCGGGGTACAATAATATCCTTTGTTAGAGTAACGGTTCTTTCCAGCCAAAATTACAAAAATTTAACTGAAAACTAAAACAACGAAAAATTCCCGGAATTCTAAAAAATTCCAGGATTTTTCCCGATTTTCTCCCGGATGAAAAAATTCCCGGGTTTTTCCGGATCTCCCGGTTATCCCGGATCGTATACACCCTGCTGTACTCGTAGCACACTGTCACTTTGCCATCATTAATTTACAGTATAATATAGATTAAAAAGATTAAATTTAATCTATATAACTACTGCCGATCTAAATCTGATGTTTCATTCTTCTTAAAAACTGTGTCCCTTTTTCAACTGTCTCTGCTCATCTGCATATAAAGACTTATTTATTCTGGCACCTGCAAAACTATTTTGCCCTCTTTTTGGATGCTTGCTTTAAATCAAGATGCCATTTACATCTTTCATGTAATTGGAAAAAAGAGAACCTGTTGATTTGATGCGAAGGTACTTTTTTCTTTTTAATTTTTCAGCATATTGTGAATTTGTGATAATAGAGTACTTACATGACTTAGTGTTCCAGTGGAGATTCGGAGTCTTCATCAGTGTAATTGAGCTAAACAGCCATTTAAAGGAAAAAAAGCCGTTCACGTCCCCTGAGATTTTTTTTTAATAAGAGGTTTGACTGTATATTGTTTTCCTCAGATCTCTTTCGAAGTGAAGATATAGTCAGACTCTCTTTGGGGAGATATATTTAGCCAGTTGCTTCTTCACGTATTTACATATACAGATTGAACAGTTGTCTTTCTTGCCAAATTTAACAGCTGATCTACAAAGATATATGCTTAAAAAATTCAAATCATTAACTCTCCCTTAAATGAAAAACAGTAGTATAATGCTGTCAGAACTTTGAGACTTTTACAGATATCAGACACACAAAAAGCATCTCTCTTCTTTTTTGCATTTCTTTTCAGCTGTGATATTTCTGACAAGAATGCAGTGAAGCACCAGCATTACAGTAGATAGGATTTTTGTTGACATATAATTAGTGAATAAACTATGTTTGATGCAATTACTAAAGGGGTTATCAAACAATGGGAACTGATCTTGACATTTGCAGGAATTGCAGAAGAAACAAGGAGAATGTAGCTGTTCAAGAAATTTAAAATCACATACCCACTTGCCTATTAAACTTTTTAGCAGTAGTGCAATGCACTCAGCTTGAATGATACATTGTTGTTGTTGTGTTCTTCAGCCCAGAGACTGGTTTGATGCAGCTCTCCATGGAACTCTATCCTGTGCAAGCTTCATCATCTCCCAGAAACTACTGCAACCTACATCCATCTGAATCTGCTTAGTGTATTCATCTCTTGGTCTCCCTCTACGATTTTTACCCTACACACTGCCCTTCAATACTAAATTGGTCATCCCTTGATGCCTCATAACATGTCCTACCAACCGGTCCCTCCTTCTTGTCAAGTTGTGCCACAAACTCCTCTTCTCCCCAATTCTATTAAATACCTCCTCATTGGTATGAGATCTACCCATCTAATCTTCAGCATTCTTCTGTCGCACCACATTTCGAAAGCTTCTATTCTCTTCTTGTCCAAACTATTTGTCGTCCATGTTTCACTTCCATACATGGCTAAATTCCATACAAATACTTTCAGAAACGACTTCCTGACACTTAAATCTATACTCGATGTTAACAAATTTCTCTTCTTCAGAAGCACTTTCCTTGCCATTGCCAGTCTACATTTTATATCCTCTCTACTTCGACCATCACCAGTTATTTTGCTCCACAAATAGCAAAACCCCTTTACTACTTTAAGTGTCTCATTTCCTAATCTAATTCTCTCAGCATCACCCGACTTAATTCGACTACATTCCATTATCCTCGTTTTGCTTTTGTTGATGTTCATCTTATACCCTCCTTTCAAGACACTGTCCATTCTGTTCAACTGCTCTTCCAAGTCCTTTGCTGTCTCTGACAGAATTACAATGTCATTGGCGAACCTCAATGTTTTTATTTATTCTCCATGGATTTTAATACCTACTCCGAATTTTTCTTTTGTTTCCTTCACTGCTTGTTCAATATACAGATTGAATAACATCGGGGATAGGCTACAACCCTGTCTTACTCCCTTCCCAACAACTGATTTCCTTTCATGTCCCTTGGCTCATATAACTACCTTCTGGTTTCTGTACAAATTGTAAATAGCCTTTTGCTCCCTGTATTTTACCCCTGCCACCTTCAGAATTTGAATGAGAGTATTCCAGTCAACATCGTTAAAAGCTTTCTCTAAGTCTACAAATGCTAGAAATGTAGGTTTGCCTTTCCTTAATCTATTTTCTAAGATAAGTCGTAGTGTCATTATTGCCTCACGTGTTCCAATACTTCTACGGAATCCAAACTGATCTTGCCCGAGGTCAGCTTCTACCAGTTTTTCCATTTGTCTGTAAAGAATTCGCATTAGTATTTTGCAGCTGTGACTTATTAAACTGATTGTTCGGTAATTTTCACATCTGTCAACACCTGCTTTCTTTGGGATTGGAATTATTATATTCTTCTTGAAGTCTGAGGGTATTTCGCCTGTCTCATACATCTTGCTCACCAGATGGTAGAGTTTTGTCAGGACTGGCTCTCCCAAGGCTATCAGTAGTTCTGATGGAATGTTCTCTACCCCCGGGGCCTTGTTTCGACTTAGGTCTTACAGTGCTCTGTCGAACTCTTCATGCAGTATCATATCTCCCATTTCATCTTCATTTACATCCTCTTCCGTTTCCACAACATTGTCCTCAAGTACATCACCCTTGTATAGACCCTCTATACACTCCTTCCACCTTTCTACTTTCCCTTCTTTGCTTAGAACTGGGTTTCCATCTGAGCTCTTGATATTCATGCAAGTGGCTCTCTTTTCTCCAAAGGTCTCTTTAATTTTCCTGTAGGCAGTATCTATCTTACCCCTAGTGAGATAAGCCTCTACATTCTTACATTTGTCCTCTAGCCATCCCTGCTTAGCCATTTTGCACTCCCTGTCGATCTCATTTTTGAGACGTTTATGTTCCTTTTTGCCCGCTTCATTTACTGCATTTTTATATTTTCTCCTTTCATTAATTAAATTCAATATCTCTTCTGTTACTCAAGGATTTCTACTAGCCCTCGTCTTTTTACCTACTTGATCCTCTGCTACCTTCACTACTTCATCCCTCAAAGCTAACCATTCTTCTTCTACTCTCTTTCTTTCCCCCATTCCTGTCTTGTGCTCTCCCTGAAACTCTGTACAACCTCTGGTTTATTCAGTTTATCCAGGTCCCATCTCCTTAAATTACCACATTTTTGCAGTTTCTTCAGTTTTAATCTACATTTCATAACCAATAGATTGTGGTCAGAGTCCACATCTGCCCCTGGAAATGTCTTACAATTTAAAACCTGGTTCCTAAGTCTCTGTCTTACCATTATATAATCTATCTGAAACCTTCTAGTATCTCCAGGGTTCTTCCATGTATACAACCTTTTTTCATGATTCTTGAACCAAGTGTTAGCTATGATTAAGTTATACTCTGTGCAGAATTCTACCAGGCAGCTTCCTTATTCATTTCTGACCACCAATCCATATTCACCTACTATGTTTCCTTCTCTTCCTTTTCCTACTGTCAAATTCCAGTCACCCATGACTATTAAATTTTCGTCTCCCTTAGCTATCTGAATAATTTCTTTTATCTCATCATACATTTCATCAATTTCTTCGTCATCTGCAGAGCTAGTTGGCATATAAACTTGTACTACTGTAGTAGGCGTGGGCTTCATGTCTATCTTGGCCACAATAACGCGTTCATTATGCTGTTTGTAGTAGCTTACCCGCATTCCTATTTTTTTTAATTCATTATTAAACCTACTCCTGCATTACCCCTATTTGATTTTGTATTCACCTGAAAAAAATTGTCTTGTTCCTCCTGCCACTGAACTTCGCTAATTCCCACTATATCTAACTTTAACTTATACATTTCCCTTTTTAAATTTTCTAACCTACCTGTCTGATTAAGGGATCTTACATTCCACGCTCCAATCCGTAGAATGCCAGTTTTCTTTCTCCTGATAACGACGTCCTCTTGAATAGTCCCCGTCTGGAGATCCGAAAGGGGGAATATTTTACCTCTGGAATATTTTACCCAAGAGGATGCCATCATCATTTAACCATACAGTAACACTGCATGCCCTCGGGAAAAGTTACGGTTGTAGTTTCCCCTTGCTTTCAGCCGTTCGCGGTTCCAGCACAGCAAGGCTGTTTTGGTTCATGTAACAAGGCCAGATCAGTCAAACATCGAAACTGTTGCCCCTGCAATTATTGGAAAGGCTGCTGCCCCTCTTCAGGAACTACACGTTTGTCTGGCCTCTCAACAGATACCCCTCTGTTTTGGTTGCACCTATGGTATGGCTATCTGTATCGCCAAGGCACGCAAGCCTTCCCACCATCGGCAAGGTCCATGGTTCATGGGGGGGGGGGGGGGGGGGGTGATACATATCACACATTAATACAGATTTCTATCCCGATTTATGAAAGCTATTTCAAATTATAGTACTCACTGGTGACCTGCACTTGCTTTGCATGGGTAATACTAAATATCTATCGCTGGATGACTCACCTGGTGCAGCAGTAAATTTGTTGATGAGCCACAACATGGAGTTATGATTAAAGGTCAGACAACAATGTTAGGTAACTGAACATCATCGCTTTCATATAAATTAAATGAAATAAACTGCAGATGCCACTTGCTGGCATACTGCAGCACTTAAAGGTGTGAACGGGCTGCCCAACCGTAACCTGCTAATAATGCAACCTGTGCATCAGTGGAATTATAGCTCCACAGCCACTCAGCTGCATGTCTTGTACAAGATCGTTGTCACTTTCTTTTCCTATGTCTTGGTATTCAGCAGAGATCTCCCTTGGTCTATCTACCATCAATTTGCCTACCAGGGAACATGTTCCGCAAACCTCATTTCATCTTAATTATATTGTCCTAGCATGTTCCTCAATCTCTATAGTTTCCTATCTTTCCTATTAATTCCAGCATGCACCTGTGCATTGCTTAGTGAGCATCATTCAGTTTTTGAGTGGTTTTTGCATTAAATGTCCATGCATCATTGTCATAAGTCAAAATTACGAATTCGTACTGTTTGTAAATGTACCTTTTCAGATGCCTAGATTATTTTACTCATTTAATAACTGATTTTCAGACATAGTTTCAAACTTTAAATTTTTGCATTTGCTGTCAAAGCTTATCTGCACTAGAAGCAATGCCATCAGCAAAATGTAGGTGGTTGAAGTACATTCCATTAACCTTTATCCATTCCTTGTTTTATCTGTTTATATGTGTAAAATGTTCTCAAAGGTTGTTGAGATAGTTTCAGTGAAATGAGATCTCTTAGCCGGACTCCCCCCCCCCCCCCCTCCCCCCCTATCTACATCCATACTCTGCAAGCCACCTGACGGTGTGTGGCGGAGGGTACCTTGAGTACCGCCATTGGTTCTCCCTTCTATTCCAGTCTCGTATTGTTCGTGGAAAAAAGGATTGTCTGTATGCCTCTGTGTGGGCTGTAATCTCTCTGATTTTATCGTCATGGTCTCTTCACGAGATATATGTAGGAGTGAGCAATATACTGCTTGACTCCTCAGTGAAGGTATGTTCTCGAAACTTCAACAAAAGCCCGTACCGAGCTACTGAACGTCTCTCCTGCAGATTCTTCCACTGGAGTTGTTTTCGGATTGCATTTCCTTAGGATTCTTCCAATGAATCTCAGTCTGGCATCTGCTTTACCGCTGATCAACTTTATATGATCATTCCATTTTAAGTCACTCCTAATGCATAGTCCCAGATAATTTATGGAATTAACTGCTTCCAGCTGCTGACCTGCTATGTTGTAGCTAAATGATAAGGGATCTTTATTTCTATGTACTCACAGCACATTACACTTGTCTACATCGAAATTCAATTGCCATTCCCTGCACTATGCGTCAATTCGCTGCAGATCCTCTTGCAATTCAGTACAATTTTCCATTGTTACAACCTCTCGATATACCACAGCAAAAAGCCTCAGTGAACTTCTGATGTTATCGACAAGGTCATTTATGTATATTGTGAAAAGCAACGGTCCTACGAGACTACCCTGCGGCACACCTGAAATCACTCTTACTTCGCAAGACTTCTCTCCATTGAGAATGACATGCTGCGTTCTGTTATCTAGGAACTCTTCAATCCAATCACACACTTGGTGTGTTAGTCCATATGCTCTTACTTTGTTCATTAAACAACTGTGGTTAACTGAATCGAACGCCTTGTGGAAGTCAAGAAGCACGGCATCTACCTGGGAACCCGTGTCTATGGCGCTCTGAGTCTCGTGGAAGAATAGCGCGAGCTGGGTTTCACACGATCGTCTTTTTCGAAACCCATGCCGATTCCTATAGAGTAGATTTTCTTACCTGGATTTTTTTTCCTCATTAAAAGATAGGTCACTGCTAAGGTTGAAAATCAAAAACAGTTGACACACATTCTTCTTGCCTTGACACATTAGCTGGAAGAGGCTCTCTCTGTTCTATGTTTGTTACTATCCTGGTGAAGTCTAATTGAAGATGTAGTAGCATTGATGGCATCTTCTTCAGTGTAATAACATGTGTTGAATAAGTGTCTGGTTTCTCAAAGGATGCTAGTACACATTTTACTGAAATTGCACTCAACTTTCTCAAAACCTAGAAATTGCAGACAAAGCAGGCATTGTCATCGTTCCAATCTGTATTTTCATTTATGACTTGCAAAGAGTCTGGTGTACTATATCCACTTCTAAAGCCCAGTTATTCCTTTATCTGATTAAAATCCAACATTTTTTCTATGTGGTTGTGATAATTTTTGTGAATATCTTGTTCATTATCGAGAGGAGACTAATAGGTTTGTAATTTTTATTGTTTCTCCTATCCTATGAATTTGAATAAATTGTTCCAGTTTGTGGAGGGGTTTCCACCACAGACATTGTGTAAACAGTTATACAAATTTCTTTTTTACCTCTTTTTCTTTAACTGTAATCCTTTGTATTGAAACATCATCTCCACGTGTACTTCCTTTCTCCATACCTCAAATGGCCTTATGCACCTTGTTTGTCACTGTTTTTGCACCATCATTATTTTTGTTGTTAACTATGCATGTTTCTTATTCATCTAGTGTATTATGCTAACATGTAAAGAAATCTTTGAATTCTTAACAATTTTATTTCTTTGTTAATCACAGTGCAATCTTCCAGCTTAACAGATTAAATGTGATATCTGTAGACCATAAATCTGTAATGGTTTTTTGTCTGTATCCATATTGATTTCAGTTCATTCTCTTAGCAAATTTTCATCGTACTTGCTCACAGCCTCTTGAAAGCATTTCCAAATAGTGTTATTAAATTCTGAATATTCTCTCATGTTCTTGTTAATATTTCTTCAAAACTCTCACCGACATGATCACATGTTGGAAGTGAGCTGGCATATAACTGGGAAAGTATAATATGGGATGTTCCTCAGGGTTTTACACTTAGTAAATTTTGTTTCCTGCTTTACATTAATAATTTGGTTTGTATAATATTAAGAACTGCAAAGAGAATTCAGTTCTTATGAAGGGTGTACTGTTATTATTAGTGTTTTTACTTGTATCATTTTAATTTTGTAGTTTCATTATGCCAACTTTTCTTATCTGGATTTTTTTAGTCATTAAAAGATAGGTCACTGATAAGGTTGAAAATCAAAAATGGTTGACACACATTCTTCTTGCCTTGGCACATTATCTGGAAGAGACTAGATTGCAGTGTCTCTTCTGTGCATCCAGCTCTTACAGATGTTAAGTAATCCTAAACCTCATTTATATGCTCTGCATTTAGTTGCTTCCACAGTATATATTGGTGACCACTGAGGTTTCCAAGTACATTAATTCCTATATCTAGTGCAGCAATAATGATACAATGTTGTTTAATTTTCTTAAGGTACATATTTACCCATTAAGTTTTGATACGTCTTAAATTTCATTGTTGAATTTTAAATACTTTGTTACAGGCCTTTTACACTGACAGAAATATATGGATTTTGAGATCGCTGGGGGCTGGTGAAGTTTTGATTGATGTTTGCATGGCACTGCCTCACATCAATCGTTACGTTTTGAAAGCTAAGGAGTCTTTGAGCAGAAATACAATTTTGTTACCATTTTTGCCTAATGAGACTCTGCTAATTCGACAGAGGTAAGTTTCTGTGTATTTCATTGGAGCAGGAGACTGAAAAGTCTTAGTAATATGGCATGATTACAGTCAATTGTTGTTCATCAAAACAAAATTATTATTAGCCAAGCCTAGTCACAGACCCACTAAAAGACGTTTTGTCATAAGTAACGGAAAATCATTTTAGTTGCTATGGCACTTCAAGATTGCTTAAATTATGGGGAAAAAACTGAGTTAACTTTCTTCATCAAATTAGCATAAAATTTTAAGATGTTTACCATTTCCTACAGTCCTCATGCAGAAAGGCACACTACTTTCACCAAGATGGTGGAAAAGCACAAATATGAGGGCTGTAAATGTGCTTTGGGTGCCCAGAGATCACACCAAAAGCCATTGATGTCACTTGCAGCAATATGGTAGACATCATGATGCACACTGTGCAGCATATTCTCTGTATTTCCAACTTCAGTCTTCCATTATCTCTTAGTCCCAGTAATTTTATGTGTGTCCCTGAATCTGTCTGCTCAAATAAAACCTTGTGCCTGTTCATAAAAAGATGTTCAGCCAAGGCACATTTTTCCAGATTTGTGTGCTTGATGCAAGACTGGTAATTTGGTGCAGTGCTGGGAAACACTTTTAATAGATTTCCCCACAAAACTTTTACCGTATTCACATGGATTCTAAATAACCATAACTGAGTCTGTGACCATCCTTCAGAAAATTCCCTCATTTTAATGGGGATGGGGGGGGGGGGGGGGGGACAGAAACAAGTTTTGATCAGTTAACTGTTCAATCTTTGTTCTATTTTACTGGTGATTGTTGCTCCACAGGATGACTGTATACTGAATATCTTGTTTTGATTGAGTAGGTGAACATCTATGTTTCCCAGAGACTGCTGACCTGATATGATTTGTCTGATAGCCATTATCATAGGAGCAGACAGATTGCGTATATCCTTTTGTAGAAAAAGTGATAATTATATAATACGGTTTTTGCTCTGTGTGTCATATGCTCACAGTTCTCAGAGCCAGCACCATATCAGACAACAACCATCTTGGCTCCAAACGGAACTTTTTTTGTAGCTTTGTTAAGAGAGCTAGTGCTCTCTGGAAAATGCACAAGACTATCTTGAGTAACAGGAGAGGATCAATGTACAGAATTCAGTTATTCTCTGGAGCACAAACCAGTAAAGTAGTATGGATCTTAGATACAGTTTCACCTTAAGAAAATGAGATGATGTGCCTTGTGAAGGATAGTCATGGATTCAGAGCAATAGGTATATGTAATTTTCTGTGTAAATTTATTGGTGGTTACATGATGAATTTCTCGAATCATTTTCCAACACTGCACTATAAAAAAGTGCCATGCAAGTACAGAAATTTAGGAAAATAAGGAGTGATTAAATACAGCCTTGTGAATAAACACAAGATTATATTTGGGCAGATGCGGGTTCTGCCCCACTCTGTGAATTACTGGAACTCTGTCATCATGAAGACCATAGAAATTGGAATGTACATTAACAAGTTGAAAAGATATAAAGATTTGGAATTAAAATTCCTTATAGAGTAAGACTACGTACATGTGCACTTACGAGCCAAAAGCTTAATAGCTTGTTTGCCAGTCTTTTGAATGAAATAAATCCCTGTTCTTCTTACGCTATGTGATCAGAAGTATCCAGAAACCTGGCTGAAAATGACTTAAAAGTTCGTGGTGCCCTCCATTGGTAATGCTGGAATCCAATATGGTGTTGGCCCACCCTTAGCCTTGATGACAGCTTGCAACAAGTTCAGTGAGGGGCTGGAAGGTTTCTTGGGGAATGGCAGCCCATTCTTCAGAGTGCTGCACTGAGGAGAGGTATCGATGTCACTTGGTGAGACCTGGCATGAAGTCGGCGTTCCAAAACGTCCCAGAGGTGTTCTATAGGGGATTCAGGTCAGGTCACTCCATTACAGGGATGTTATTGTTGTATAACCACTCTGTCACAGGCCTTGCATTATGAACAGGTGCTTGATCGAGTTGAAAGATGGTCAATGTGGGGGGTGGCCGGCTGGCCTCGGCCGTTTATCCTGTCAGTGGGGAGGTGGCCATTCTTTCAGCAGGGCCTGAGCAGGCTCATGGGGGCAAAGGCTTGCTGGTTATTGGGAGCTCCAACGTTAGGCGGGTGATGGAGCCCCTTAGGGAAATAGCGTACAGTGCTGGAAAGAATTCCAACGTGTACTTGGTTTGTCTGCCAGGGAGGCCTCATCCAAGATGTGGAGGCGGCTTTGCCTGCGGCTATCGAGCATACGCTGTGCAGTCGTCTGCAAGTAGCTGCTCACGTCGGCACCAATCATGCCTGTCGCTTGGGTCTGAGGCGATCGTCAGTTCGTACAGGTAGCTGGCGGATTTGTTGAAGACCGCTGGCCTCACATGTGGCGTGCAAGCAGAGCTCTCTATTTGCAGCATCGTTCCCAGAGTGGACCGAGGTCCTTTAGTTTGGAGCCAAGTGGAGGGTCTCAACCAGATGTATCGTTGACTCTGTGCCGGTCTTGGCTGCAGATTTCTAGACTTGCACTATTGGGTGCGGAATTGTAGGACGCCCCTAGATAGGTCAGTGGTGCACTACACAAAGGAAGCAGCTACTCAGGTAGCAGAGTACTTGTGGTGTGCACATGGTTTTTTTTAGGCTAGGCAGTAGTGTGTGGTGTCCTGATGAACACCCAACAGTCAACGTGCAGGCAGGGAAATCAGGACGCGCTCAGTGTACAGACTGATGCTATCAAGATATTTGCAGTAAATTTTCAGAGTGTTCGGAATAAAGTTCCTGATTTTACAGCCCTCCAGGAAGTGTGTGGCTCGCAAATTATTCTCGGGACTGAGACCTGGCTGAACCCTGAGATAGGAAGTTCTGAAATATTTAGTGAGGGTTGGAACGTGTATCAGAAAGGTAGATTAGACACCGTAGGAGGTGGTGTCTTCATTGCAGTTGACAAAAATATTGTGTCTACTGAGGTCGAAGTAGAGTGTGATTGTGAAGTTATCTGGACACGTTCAGCAGGGCTAGGAGAAATAAAGTTAATTGTTGGGTGTTATTACCAGCCACCAGGTTCCACAGTGACAGTTCTAGAATCATTCAAAGGGAGTCTACACTCTGTATTGCAGAAGTATCCGGATCATGCTATATTAGTCTGAGGCGACTTCAACGTACCTAGTATAGACTGGGATGTCTATGGATTCATTACAGGTGGTACAGGCAAGCCGTCGTGGGAATTACTTTTGAACCCATTATCCGAAAACTGTCTTGAGCAGCTAAATCGACAGCCAACACGTAATGGAAATATTTTAGATCTGGTAACCACGAACAGACCAGACCTCATTGACGGTGTCAGTGTTGAGACAGAGATTAGTGATCATGATGTTGTCATTACAACTATGGTTACGAAAGTTAAAAAGTCCGTCAAGAAGGCTAGGAGAGTATTCTTACTGGAAAGAGCAGATAAGCAGTTGTTAGCATCCCACTTAGTAAATGAATCGACTTTTTTACTTCCGGTACGATGGACGTGGAAGAATTATGGGCAAATTGTTAACACATTATAAATCACGCATTGGAGAAGTATTTGCCGAAAAAGTGGGTTATGGACGGAAAAGACCCACCGTGGTTTAACAGCGCAATTCCGAGAATGCTCAGGAAGCAAAGACGGTTGCACTCGCGGTACAAGAAACATCGGGAGAATGAGGACAGGCAAAAGTTAGTAGAGATTCATGCTGCTGTAAAAAGAGCGATGCGTGAAGCATTCAACCACTACCACTGCCATACGTTAGCAAAAGATCTTGCTAAAAACCCAAGGAAATTCTGGTCTTACGTAAAATCGGTAATCGGGTAGAAGGCTTCCATCCAGTCACTCACTGATCAGTCTGGCCTGGCATCAGAAGACAGCAAAACGAAAGCTGGAATTTTAAATTTAGCTTTTGAGAAATCTTTCACGCAGGAGGATCGTACAAACATACCGCCGTTTGAGTCTCATACAGATTCTCTTATGGAGGACATAGTGATAGTCATCCCTGGGGTTGTGAAGCAGCTGAATGGGTTGAAGATAAATAAATCACCAGGTCCTGATGGGATTCCAATTCGGTTTTACAGAGAGTACTCTACTGCATTGGCTCCTTACTTAGCTTGCATTTATCGCGAATCTCTTGCCCAACGTAAAGTCCCGAGTGACTGGAAAAAAGCGCAGGTGATGCCTGTATATAAGAAGGGTAGAAGGACAGATCCTCAAAATTTCAGACCAGTATCCTTAACATCAGTTTGTTGCAGGATTCTCAAACATATTCTCAGTTCGAATATAATGAATTTCCTTGAGACAGAGAAGTTGCTGTCCATGCATTAGCACGGCTTTAGAAAGCATTGCTCCTGCGAAACGCAACTCACCCTTTTTTTCACATGATATCTTGTGAACCATGGATGAAGGGCATCAGACGGATGCCATATTCCTTGACTTCCGGAAAGCATTTAACTCGGTGCCCCACTGCAGACTCCTAACTAAGGTATGAGCATATGGGATTGGTTCCCAAATATGTGAGTGGCTCGAAGACTTCTTAAGTAATAGAACCCAGTACATTGTCCTCGATGGTGAGTGTTCATCGGAGTTGAGGGTGTCATCTGGAGTGTCCCAGGGAAGTGTGGTAGGTCTGCTGTTGTTTTCTATCTACATAACTGATCTTTTGGATAGGGTGGATGGCAATGTGCGGCTGTTTGCTGTTGATGCTGTGGTGTACGGGAAAGTGTCGTCGTTGAGTAACTGTAGGAGGATACAAGATGACTTGGACAGGATTTGTGATTGGTATAAAGAATGGCAGCTAACTCTAAATATAGATAAATGTAAATTAATGCAGATGAATAGGAAAAAGAACCCCGTAATGTTTGAATACTCCATTGGTAGTGTAGCGCTTGACACAGTCACGTCGATTACATATTTGGGCATAACATTGCAGAGCGATATGAAGTGGGACAAGCATGTAATAGCAATTGTGGGGAAGGCGGATAGTCGTCTTCGGTTCATTGGTAGAATTTTGGGAAGATGTGGTTCATCTGTAAAGGAGACCGCTTATAAAACAGTAATACGACCTATTCTTGAGTACTGCTAGAGTGTTTGGGATCCCTGTCAGGTCGGATTGAGGGAGGACGTAGAAGCAATTCAGAGGTGGGCTGCTAGATTTGTTACTGGAAGGTTTGATCATCACGCGAGTGTTACAGAAATGCTTCAGGAGGAAAGGAGGCGTTCCTCTCGTGAATCGCTACTGAGGAAATTTAGAGAACCAGCATTTGAGACTGACTGCAGTACAATTTTACTGCCGCCAACATATATTTCACGGAAAGACCACAAAGATAAGAGAGATTAGGGCTCGTACAGAGGCATATAGGCAGTCATTTTTCCTTCGTACTGTTTGGAAGTGAAACAGGGAGAGAAGATGCTAGTTGTGGTATGAGGTACCCTCTGCCACATACCGTATGGTGGATTGCGGAGTATGTGTGTAGATATAGATGATGCAGTCGCAATCCCCGAATTGCTCTTCAACAGAGGGAAGCAAGAAGGTGCTTAAACATCAATGTAAGCGTGTGCTGTGATAGTGTCACGCAAAACAATAAGGGGTGCAAGCCCCCTTCATGAAAAACCTGACTACACCATAACACCACCGCCTCCGAATTTTACTGTTGGCACTACACATGCTGGCAGACGACGTTTACTGGGCATTCACCATACCCACACCCTGACCTTGGTTCGCCACATTGTGTTCCGTGATTCATCACTCCACACAATGTTTTTCCACTGTTCAATTGCCCAGTGTGTTTATGCTCCTTACACCATGCAAGGCAATCATTTGGCATTTACCAGTATGATGTGTGGCTTATGAGCAGCAGCTCAATCATGAAATCTAAGTTTTCTCACCTCCCGACTAACTGTCATAGTACTTGCAGTGGTTCCTGATGCAGTTTGGAATTCCTGTGTGATAGTCTGGATAGATGTCTGCCTATTACACATTACGACCCTCTTCAACTGTCAGCGGTCTTTGTCAGTCAGCAGGTGAGGTCGGCCTGTATGCTTTTGTGCTGTATGTGCCTCTTCACATTTACAATTCACTGTCACGTTGGAAACAGTGGACCTAGGGATGTTTAGGAGTGTGGAAATCTTGTGTACAGACTTATGATGCAAGTGACGCCCAATCACCTGACCACGTTCGAAGTCCGTGAGTTCTGCGGACTGCACCATTCTGCTCTCTCACGATGTCTAATGACTACTGAGGTCACTGATATGGAATACCTGGCAGTAGGTCTCACCTAATATGAAAAACGTATATTTTTGGGGGTGTCCAGATACTTTTGATCGCATAGTGTATAAGGGAGCTGACATTTAGTTGATAGGTTTATGGAGCCATGTGGCATTAGATCTCAATGCATAGTTCATGTAATTCACTTAAATAACAGGCCACTGATTTGCACACTCAGTAATAGCGCCCGATAAGGACCCAGATGGGTTCAATAGGATTTACATCAGGCGAATTTGGTAACTGAGTCATCATGAGTTCACTATAACGCTCGTCAAACCACTGTAGGATGGTTCTGGCTCCAAGACATGGACAATTATACTGCTGGAACATGACATTGTTGTCAGGGAAGACATCGAGCATGAAGAGATGCAGATGTTTCCCAGCTGTCAGTGTGTTTTCAGTTACTAGCACATGTGCCATGCACCCACAGGACAATGTCTCCCATAGCCCAGCTCTTTCCGTGTACGCTCACAACAGTAGCACATGAACGTTCAACCAACTTCCCCATTTTCGAGATATTCACTCACAGACCCTGTGTAATGATGATCTACTCTCTGTCAGAGTCGCTTATTTCAGTAGATTTCCCCATTTGGAGCCCATATCCTCACTAGGGGGATCCTCTGTCTGTTTCTGCTCTGCTTACGTACTTTTGTTACCATTTCATGTGCCTGCAGTTCCACCAACTGCCACCCAACATTGCGGTGGGCAGTGGTTGTAATGTTTTGGCTTATTAGTTTATGTTCTCAGTTAACATCGTAATGAGAACCAAGATATTGGGGCCAGTGCGGGGGAACCTGAACAATGTTCCCATCTGTGAATTCCAAACATCTCTTGACAGCCTTTTTTTCCTGTCGAACTCAACTGCGGTACTTTGTAGTTACTAAATTCTGTTATCTGTAATGGTTATGATATTACTTCAGATTTTTGGCTGTTTGCTGTTACAGACATGTACCACAGAAACTGTAATCTCATAAGCATTAAAACTGTTTGTTGTTGTACAGAATACTGTACTGCAAATAGAGGGATAGAAATTGAAATATTGGTGAAGAACTAAGTTGAAATTCTGCTCTTATTTTTGGTTCAGTGTGTTTTCTCTATAAATGTCTTGATGACTTTATCAGAATTGCCACAAGTATACCCTTTCTCATCAGTAGTGTTGTAATGCTCTACCTGTAATTTATTTATTGGCTGTAATACATGAAACTCCCAATAAAAAGAATATAGGAAGAAATTATTTTCAGCAGAGTCAGTATGATGGAACTAAAATGGAAACACCAAAGATTATTGAACTAGTCAAATATGTTTGCAAAATAGTAAAGAAAAGATATTGAATAGTTGGAAGTATATGAAACATAAGAATAAAGGGTGATTGTTAATGTATTGACCACATTCCTTTATTGTGCAGGTTGAAAGGTTCATGGATTGAGAACAAATGAAAGAAAAGCAGAAGGAATTAAACATTTGTTTGTAATCTTCTGAAAAAATTTTGGCTGTAACTTCAGAATAGTAGAATGCACTGAAAAAGAATGATGGTTGTACATTGGCCAGCACAATGATGACATGTGAAAAAAGGGCAGTTTGTTATTATCTAGTAGGTTTTCATGATTTGTATAACAGAATTAAATGTTTGATATGTTTCAGATTACCCTACATCTACATATGTAATTCACAAGCCACCATAGCGTGTGTGGTGGAGGGTATCTTGTAACACTGAATGTCATTTCCTTTCCTGTTCCACTTGCAAGGAGAGTGATAGAAAAATGACTGCCTATATGCTTCTGTACGAGCCCTAATTTCTCTTATCTTCATGATCCTAATCCAAAAAGTACATTAGCGGCAGTAGAGTCATTCTGCAGTCAGCTTCAAGAGTTAGTTCTCTACATTTTCTCGGTAGTGTTCCGAGAAAAGAATGTCATCTTCTTTCCAGGGATTCTCATTTCTTATTGCTTTGCAACATTACTCTGGATGTTTAATTGATCTGACTTTGTCAAGGAGTACACTGGTTGTTTTTCCTACTCATCTGCACTAACTTACATTTTTCTGCATTTAGAACATGCTGACATTTATTGCATTAACTAGAAATTTTGTCGTCTCATATCCTCCTACAGTCACCCAATGGTGAAATCTTCTCATGCACCACAGCATCGTCAGCCGACAGTTGCAGATTGCTTTTTACCCTAACTGTCAGATCATTTATATACATAAAGAGCAAGAGCAGTTCTACCACATGTCCCTGTGGTACGCCTAATGGTACTCTTATCTCTGATGAATGCTCGACATTGAGGACAGTTTGCTGGGTTCTTTTACTTCTGAAGTCTTTGACCCACTCACATATCTGGCAACCTATTCAGTATGCTCGTACCGTCATTAAGTCTGCAGTGGGGTACTGTATCCAGAAATGTAGGAATTGGAATCGACCTGTAGCCCTTCATCCATGGCCCACAAGATTCCAAATCTGTTCTGATTTGTGGAAAGAAACTCTTTTGCCTGAAGGAAATTCGTTATATTCGAACTGAGAATATGTTCAAGAATTCTGCAGCAAACTGATGTTAAAGATACTCTTGTGTAATTTTGTGGATCTGTTCTTCTACCCTTGTAAAAATTAACTATTATAGCATACGTGGAAAGTTAAATATCCAACTTGCTACATTCCTGATATGTCACCAATGGAGGCTGACACCTCACTGAGCTGTGTTGCTGGCAGTTTGAAAGAAAAGGCAGCTGTGCCACAGACTGCGCAGTTCTACACTATACAATTATTAAAACGTGATATTGCACCTTGTAAATGCAAAAACACATTCAGAATTTAAGAATTAAACTATGAAAACCACAGAAAAAGCTAAATATGTAATTGCAGGTGTCCTAGTTTGTCACAGGCAGCAGCTGGAAACTGACTAGGGAGAAGGAAACGGTTGGAGACAAAGAACAGTTTACTTGATGTTTGTGATTAAACACATTGAGTAGCATTTAAAGAAACTTTCAGGGATCTGTTTCCTTTGTAGGAGGAGCACAAGGAAGTTATGCTTAATTCTGCTTCATGTGGTAAGGAAAAGAGATACATAACAAGAAGTCTAGGTTAAGTTAAAAGTGGTAAAATATGAGGATATTAATGATATGCTGTTCAAGCAAAAGTATAAAACATCTCTTAACATGTAGGTGATGGAATTAATAGTATCCATTAGAGCCCTGTAATGGCGCGGCCCAACCGCGTGGCCCGCACGCTCCTATGGTGTGCGATAGAGTGTGTCAGTACACATCTCCAACACCTTGGGCCGCCATTTTGCAGAAATTTTAAGCTCTTCCCACTATCACCCTGCCTTCCTCCATCAGAAACAAGCAGAAAGGCCTGGGTGATACCCTTATCTTCTCAGAATCATGAGTGCTACAATCCCAACTTTACTATAAGGGAGCTGGATCATGCTCTGTTCATCCCGATCCTCTGAACCAGGGCCATACGCTGTCAACATTCAGATGTTGCAGCACCTTTCTCTTGGGGGCAAGCACTTTGTGCTTAATACATACAATCACATCTGGGCAGAGGGCGTATTTCCCAGATGTTGGTGTGAAGCCACCGTCATATCTGTACCTAAGGCTTGTAAGGACAAAAACCTTCCTTGTAGCTACCACCCCATCTCTCTCACCAGCTGTGTTTGCAAGGTGATGGCACGTATGATTCATGCCCGGCTGGTATGGTGGCTCGAGTCTCACAATTTACTAACGACTGCACAGTGTGTATTTTGAGTGCGCCATTCTCGTTACTTTGTCCACCCTCATTCACTTCCTAAGGACACTATTCCAGCCTCGCTCTATCACCTTCAGTTTCACGACCTTCGCACAGAATTTCGCGATAGTACATTTGTGTACACTGGTGGCTCTCGGACTGACCATGGTGTCAGGTGTGCCTTTGTCATTGGAGCCCACGTCTTTAGATATCGGTGTCCGGCACACTGCTCAGTATTTACAGCTGAGCTCTTTGCCTGTATCAGACCACAGAGTACATCTGGTGATACAGCCTTTTCAGTTGTGTCCTCTGCTCAGACTCTCTTAGCACCCTGCAAAGTCTGTGTGTGCTGTACACTGCCCATCCATTAGTGCAACGGGTCCAGGAAAACTGTCACTTGCTCACTCTTGGTGGAGTCACTGTGAAGTTTATGTGGGTTCCTGGTCATGTTTGTCTGCCAGGAAACAAGGTTACTGATGCTGCTGCCAAGGCTGCAGCCCTTGTGCCTCAGCCCACTAATTCCTATATTCCCTCTCTGTGTTGCTGTCTGCCAGCAGGTGGTGTCCCTTTGGCATCACCATTGATCCTCCCTTCATGGGAATAAACTCAGGATTTTTAAGCCTCTCCCAGCGGCTTGGATGACATCCTCTTGGCCCTCCTGCTGGGAGGAGGTCATTTTAACTAGGTTGCGTATTGGGAACTGCCTTTGTAGCCATCATCATGTGATAAGTGTTGCTCCCCCACCACTTTGTACACATTGTGCACAAGTTTTAACTGTCTGCCACTTCCTGAGGGAATGTCCGTTTTTTAACCATTTATGTTCCCGCTTGGGTTTGCCGTCTGAGTTATCAGCCATTTCAGCAAATGACGTATGGGCTGTCGACTGCGTTTTACTTTTTATCTGTCAAAGCAATATGGTGAAGGCCATTTAATTTTTAGTTTTGGACTTCCATTTTTGTGTGGTGTCTTTTGTAGCCCTTTCTCCACATCCCTGTTTTTAGCTGTCTTCTCTTACATCAATTGGAATTGATGTTTAGCCATTCTTAACTCCTCTCTGTCTTCGTGTTCTGTAGTTTTGATGTGGGCATGTATGACCCCAGTCGGGTTTGCACCCTAAAACAAAACAAAACAAAAAACAATTGCAAATTCATCTTGAGTGTCCATTGAATGATGATAAATTCTCTGTTCGCCATTTATATGCCAGAGTGTATTCTATAAACAGGCTATTGCTAGACATTTGGCTTTCAAATACTCTTTCTTCTTGTGTGTTAAACTCCTTCCTCCATAAGGACGCATTAAAATTTCAGAAACACCAAATGTCTCGTCTCTGGCAGTGATGCATGGCACTCCCTTCACAGCTGATTACCTTCCCCTTCCTTCCCTAATGCGAGCTTGTGCTCAGTCTCTAATGACCTCGTTGTCGATGGGATGTTAAACAGTAATCTCTTCCTCCTCCTCCATCGGTACTCCTTTGTTTGATATGGCGCTTTTCTCCAATATTTATAAATTTTTACTAACAAAATGTTCATGCAAAACTGATCGCTTCAAGATAGATGAGTCACTATATTTTCCAAGAGCTCCAACATCTATGTAAGTGAACTTATAATGCACAGTGTATAAAGCAAGTAAAATGTGGAAAAATTATTTTTATAATTATAGTAAAGTAAGTTTATTACGAGAAAAAAAGGGGCATAACATATTTTATGTCTATCTTCCGTGGCTGGTTGGTCATGAGTGACCGTCAGCTGCCTGACTAAATTGGCTGCTTAACGTTGTTGCTGCCTAGCACATTATAGCCCAAACTGCTAAAGCTGTCTGCCAATAAGCATTTTTTTGTTTCATTTGTTATGCTGTAAATCAAGTAAGGCAGTGCTCAACTTGAATGGCTTCAGTACTGCAGTGCCTTTGCTAGGTATGATGGTGTGCCTGTGATTTCTCCCACTTCTGACAGATAAAGCCAGTCAGAGGAGGATCTATATTTCAACATGTACTCCAAAATAAGGTACAACTTTAGATTATTGTCATTGTTATAGGTGAAAGAAGCAATGAGAACAGAGAAATCGCAGGACCAACCAGGGATCGAACCCAAAGCCTAAGTTTTGTAGTATGGAACTTAAGCCACTGAGCCACAAAGGTCCATTTCTGAACAAACATTAATAAGTTATATATAAAACACAAACTCTACTTAGCCAAGGAAACAAATACTTATTCTGTATAAGTAAAAAAGCAAATGCGGTGGTATTATATGTTGTTTGTTATTTAATTTAATAGCGAATAAATTTGTTTGAATGCCCTACTTATTCAGATAATTATCCAGACAGAAATGTATTCAAATAATACTCATTTCTTTCCACCACTACACATTTAACTTTTTAGTTAATTGTAAACAAAGTTGATAATTATAGTCTGTTGAAACACTCTAACATAAATATTTTTAATTTGCCCTCTTCAAAATATGTCTAAATGGCAGTGAAATTTTAGCAGCTGACTGAAAGCGAGCATTAATTCATCAGCTGTTATTTCACGTAAATATACAGTTCCACAACTGAAACAACGAACTTCAATAACATTCAATATTCGATTATCACTTTAATTTTTGTTATACTGTGGTAACACTTGGTGAATCTTAGATATACGTTGCACACCATCTCCATAGGAAATGTGGGAAATTGACAGATAAAAATAAGTTCTAATACTAAATGCACCATGAGTGAAGGCCATGTAATAGGGAGTGAACTGCCAGTTGCGTAGTACCGCATGCGTGTGCATGGCGAGTGATGTAGACGAGTGCTGTTCACATGGATTTGCTACATGGCTGCAGTGCTCTAGTATCTGCAATAAGAATTTAAACTTTTATTTATTAGGTACAAGAGTTGTTTAGATACACAAGAAGTAATAAACATTCTTTTTAGGTAGTGTAGACAGACTGAATAGCAATAATGTGTAAAAACAAAATTACCATTGTTATCAGTATATATCTATTATTGCTGCATGCCATGTAAGCCAGAAGAGGCGTTTAATGTTTAGTGCATAATATTAGGGAGAAACTCATTGTGGTGTTGCAAGACTACAAAGATGATGTCTGGAATCATTTGGAAAATGTGGCTGATGTGTCAACTTTGCATAAATGCATCATATTACAGTGTGATTAAAAGTAACCAAACCTCCACTTGGCTTACACCTCCATTTCAAATAAGGAATTGCTATGTGGCTCATTGTTTGTTAGCATTGGTTGGCTGGCTGATTGATTTGTGTAGGAAGACAAAACAATAGTGGTCGTAGCCGAAACTCAGCTTATTGCACGGTTTCTCTTCCTGTGATTCTAGTAAAGCCATCCAGTACACTTAATGAGTAGCAGGAGACCCTTTACTAGTTCTTTATTGGACACAGTTTCTTAAGGAATTAATTACCAAATATTCTGTGCCTTTTGATCTCCGATGCTTCACGTTGGAAGATCAAGTGTGGTTGCAGTTTCATCTCCCTCACTGCGTAGTTGACACTTAGGGATTTCTTCCTCTATACCCATTGTGTGTAGGCATTTCTTAAAGTTTCTATGGTCAGTTATTATTCCTTCCGTCAGTTTGTCTCCTGTTCAAACCCATGATTACAGAACTTCTCTTGGAATATGGCTTTTGCATCATTAGTTTGCCATGTTTTTGTTTTTATATCTTAGTCCAGTACTCTAGGTGCTGCATTCTGATCCAGCTACATAGTTTTGATTTTACCATTGCCTTAGTTAACAGGTTACAGTCCAACAAATGGAATCATAGCGCCTGTCCTGGCCAGCCTTTCAGCTTGTTCATTGCCACTAATTCTTGAGTGCCAAGGACTCATAGCAGGTTTACCCTGTCACTTTCCCCTAGCCTCAAGAGTCATTCTGCAATGATCTTTGATCTTGTTACAGGGTCTGGCAGAGATTTCAGAGCCATTTGACTGACTAAATGACTGTACATGGCATAATTCTTGCAGCACGTACACATATTTTCCTAAGTGCATACACTCATAGCAGATACTTCCACCTAGAACACTGTGGCCATGGCACCCATCTAGTGCATATAAGAGCTCCTTTCACCTTGTGACATACATTCTTTTTGTCAGGAGTCTTTGATAGTTTAACTTCTCTGCTCACTCTACTAGTGTAGTTTCATTAAAAAGCTTAAGATTCCAGAACATGCCATAGATATGTTTCCTTGTGGACACTACTACAACAGTTTCGTTGGATTGACCCTTAGATCCTCTTTCCTGCACCAGTTTCGTACAATGTGCATTGTGCATTGTTCTAACGGTACTAGCAAATTTGCCAAGTATTACTATGACTAAATCATCTGTGTATCCTTGGCAAAATTAACCTCTAACCTCTAGTATATCTACATCTACATACATACTCCGCAATCCACCATACAGTGCGTGGCGGAGGGTACCTCGTACAACAACTAGCATCTTCTCTCCCTGTTCCATTCCCAAACAGAACGAGGGAAAAATGACTGCCTATATGCCTCTGTACGAGCCCTAATCTCTCTTATATTATCTTTGTGGTATTTTCACGAAATGTACATTGGCGGCAGTAAAATTATACTGCAGTCAGCCTCAAATGCTGGTTCTCTAAATTTCCTCAGTAGCGATTCACGAAAAGAACGCCTCCTTTCCTCTAGAGACTCCCACCCGAGTTCCTGAAGCATTTCTGTAACACTCGCATATCAGACCTACCAGTAACAAATCTAGCAGCCCGCCTCTGAATTGCTTCTATGTCCTCCCTCAATCTGACCTGATAGGGATCCCAAACGCTTGAGCAGTACTCAAGAATAGGTCGTATTAGTGTTTTATAAGCGGTCTCCTTTACAGACGAACCACATCTTCCCAAAATTCTACCAATGAACCGAAGACGACTATCCGCCTTCCCCACAACTGCCATTACATACTTGTCCCACTTCATATCGCTCTGCAATGTTATGCCCAAATATTTAATCGACGTGACTGTGTCAAGCGCTACACTACTAATGGAGTATTCAAACATTACAGGATTCTTTTTCCTATTCAGTACAGTGCTTTTCAAACTTTTTGAGCTTTGGGTGCATTTAAAAGGCCGCAAATAATTGTTGGTGCACTATATACACATTTGTGAAGAATATTTTACAACAGTCAATACAGGAAATAAATACTGTGATAAAATAACAAGTCATTTTATTTTGAATTTTGCATCCAGACTACAGAAAATACAACTTAAATGAATGAAAAACATGCTACAATATGAACAAATAATTTTTGTATAGAAAATGTGAGAGTTCATGAAGCACAATTGTCACCCAAATGCGATGGCAGAGCGCCGTGTTGCCTCCTACCCTGCTAAGACGAAAGGCAAGAGAAGCTATTAAGTGAAATGTATTGAATTGAAATAATACAATAAAACTAATGATTAATTTAGATTGCAGAGAAAACTAATAAATGAACTGTACCTTACGTGTACTCTTTCTAGTGTTTAAGAGAAACATGAGGCTGATGTGTCCTCGCAATTTCTTCAATGTTTGGTGATAAATTTGAAAGACAAACTCTCATTTCCTCATCAATACATTGAAAAGTTCCTCTCTTTTTACATTTAATTGTAATGATGGCAGAAAATCCTAATTCACATAAACATAATGTCAAAAATTGAAGTAAAAGATTCAGTCATTTTAGATATTGACAATATTCTTCTTTTATATAAATCCAAAAGGCTTCAAGAGACAATTCCTTATGCTTAATCACCAGTCCATGATTATAGTTCAATTCTTTTATCTGGGCGGCTCGCGCATGCCCGCCCAGACGCGGGAGATTGCTGCGTTGCCAGTTCCACACGACGCACGCGTCAAGAGAAGCAGCGCCATAGTATAGCATAGTTCGCAAGCTTACGTTTAGGGGGGAGCGCGCAGTTCATGAAGTAGAGCCTTCACGGCCGCATTAACCCTTTCGCTGCAACAAAGACGTGTGCTCCCTGCAGTCCGCATTATGCGCGATTTTGTCACTGCACTGCTCGCCTGTGCAGACACATGGTGTTCCGACTGCTTTGACACTTATCATTCGATCCCACAAAAACTATTTGGCCCAAAAATTTGATTTTTACACATCTTCTTGACTGATAACTTCCCCCATAAATGACTTAATTTTGTTTCGATGTTCAACGCAGTTATTATGCAGCATTAAATATAGTAAACCATTGCACGAAATTTTGAAGAGTTTGCAGAGGTCAAAGTCCATAGCGTATACTTTCCATATGGTAGATTTTAGTTGCCACAATATTGAGAATGAAATGTGGACAAGTGCTTTAAAATAAAGCCAAAGGCGCACGGTGTAAATAAAACTTTTATTACAGTCGCGAAAGACTGAATATTTCTCAATATTACATACGACACCTATGTGGTACTTAAATTAAATGAGATATTGTTATACAGTAAATTTTATATGAAATTTAGGTATCTTGTCCACATTTCATTCTTAACATTGTAGCAACTAAAATCGAACATACGGAAAGTATACGCTATGGACTTTCAACATCTGCAAACTCTTCAAAATTTCGTGCAATGGTTTACTACATTTAATGCTGCACAATAACTGCGTTGAACATCGAAACAAAATTGTCATTTATGGGGGAAAGGTATCAGTCAAGAAGATGTGTAAAAATCAAATTTTTGGGCCAAATAGTTTTTGTGAAATCATATGATAAGTGTGTCAAAGCAGTGGAAACACCATGTGTCTGCACAGGCGAGCAGTGCAGTGATGAATTGTGGCGTCAGATGCGCAGAACGGGGAGCACGTGTCTGCACCAGCGAAAGGATTAATGAAGAGACAAAGCACTAGAAATTTCAAAAAGCTGCATTCAAACGAATAAAATTCGTGAAGTAAGACACTTCGATATTGTTTTTAAATAAAGAAAATATTATGCACCACACAAGGTTTGAACTCGTAACCTTTTGCTTAGTGGCCCAATACCTTAACCGTTACACTAACGAAGCTCGTCTGGCAGTATAAGTCCATGAGGAATGTAACATGTCACGCAAAATACTGACAAACACAATTGGTACGACTATGAATTACTCATGCTTCGTCGAAGTACAATAGGAAATAAACAATTACCGCTGTTCTTTATTTCGAAGAAGCGGTTCGTGAGATTGATACAAACACCTTTCCTTACTATCGCCTGAATTAGGAGTCTTATTGCTTGTTTGGTTTAATTAATTAATAGAATATGAAGCAATTGATATAAAGAATGCTTTTTCCAAACTTTCTATAAAAGAAAGTCTGTTACCAAGACATTGCTTTTGTTTTATTACTTTAGTTATGACTGAACGTTTCTAAAACTGGAGACTCTCGTCCGAGCTCTGCAGTGCAGTCGAGATCTGACAATGTCATTCTCTGTTCATTGGCTGACTGTGTTTTGTGGCGTCAGATGCGCAGAACGAGCTTAAACTCGGCCGCCAACATAAATGACGCGCACTTTAGTAGATGTAGCTGCCAGTTCTTCTTCTTCTTCTTCTTCTTCTTCTGCTGTTAATGTTAAGCCGAAATCACCTGAGGTTTCCATGAATGGGTTTCGAATCCAGTCGTACTGTTTTGTATTGAGGGATGGAAAATATGAACTCAGTTTCTTTTTTAAACTTATTAATGATCTATAACTATTGGAAGTATTTCATTTATCCAAGTGCTCCTTACCAATGGGAACATTTCCAAGTTACCTGAAACAGCTTTTCTTTTCCATATTTGTAGTTTTCTGTGAAACACTTTAATTTTTTTGGTGGATGTGAGAATATTTTCTTCTTTCCCTTGCATATTAGTGTTCAAAATATTGAACTGCTGAAATATATCGGCCAAATACAGCAATCTGGCAGTCCAAAATTCACTCGGAAGGAGGTTGCAAAAAGTAAATGTTTCATTTCTTCAAAAAACACGAAGTTCCTGTCGTACCTCATACACACATGTAAGTACTTTCCCCCTCGACAACCACGTGACTTCTGTGTGTAGAACCAACCGTCTGTGTTCTGACTCCATATTGATACAAAGTTTTTCGAATAAACGTGTTTTGACAGGTCTTGTTTTAATGAAATTTACCATAAGAACAACTTGCTGTAAGACTTCTCTCAATTTTTCTCCCAATGTCCTTGCTATTAAGGCCTCCCTGTGAAGGAGGCAGTGAGTTACGATAACATCTTCATTTATTTTAATTTTTTAATTTTTACACAAAACAAATAATGTTCTTAACACAGCCTACCACTGAAGGGGTGTGACCTGTACAAAAGACTGTACACGACTTCCATATTAACTGCCATTTATTAAGATAATTATTTAAAATGTTGAAAATGTCCTCACTTTTAGTAGACACACTTAATTCTTTGCAAAAAAGAAACTGATTTACTATTTGATCTTGATTAATGAAACGGACAAATGCTAATAGTTGTGATTGGTTGGTAATGTCTGTTGATTCATCAACTTGCAATGCAAAGTTTGAGTGCTTGAGTTTATTACAGCATACATTTTTCTCAATATTAGTAGACATTCGTATAATACACCTGTTAACTGTATCGTTCAACAAAGGAATCGTGCTTATTTTCGTAGCTGCTTCATTTCCTAGCATCGCCATGCTCATTTTTTTTGCAAACGGACAAAATAAGCGACTCGCCAATGATATGAGTTTTCATACTCTTTACTATTAGTTCAGGTACTTGGTGGGAAGCGATCAAAACTTTATCAGAGACAGACATTACACTTTTAAAAGAATTTGCTGCCCTTGTTTGCTGTTAAGACAATCTCTTGAAACAGCTTACAGGTTTATCTTGTCAATAAGAATGCAATGTTTTAAAATGTTTGCTCAGTTCACTAAGAAGCAGAGATTCATTTGCTATTTTATACCCACATAATAAGCCTAGTGGTAAAGGATAACCCTCACTCCCAGCTCAAGTGAAACTATAGCTTAAGTAGCTTTCATTGTACTTACAAGTAGGCCGCTCTTTTGCAGTTTTCCTTGCACTTAGCATTTATTCATTTCCAGAATCAGTTTCTTCAATGGCATGTGCTTGTTTTTCAGAAATCTGCCCATTTTATATGATTGTATTTTGCATATAAGATTCGCTTCTAGTGCTTTGAAAATAAGCAGTACACTGTACACAAATCATGAGCCCCACATACAGCATGACACCTCACTGACACATCACCTGAAAGCTCTGCGATAATGTGGAGCACACACCAGTGGAAACATGTTTTCCTTCTGGGCATGGAATCTTGTGCCTCCAAGGGTTAACAGTGCTGCCAACGATAATTTTCAAGTTCTGTTAACCTTGCTGGAAGCTTCTGTCTTGAATCCACTGGAGATCACTAAACTGCAGTGGAAATGAAGCTCAGAAGCAAGGCTTCATGAACAGTGATGATCATGTTCACATGTACTACTCATCTGCAGCAAAGAACATGAAATGAAATTCTTTTAGTCATGGATAGCTCGAGATCAAATAGTAAGCAGCTCTCATACATAATTTCCTCTCCCAGTTTCTCATTTCAATAATATTTTATTGACAACAGGAAGGCATCCATTTTCAATAAAATATTATTAAAAAGTGACTGGTTGTGTATGTTGTTTATAATTTTTTATACACTGTCACAGTACCTCAATAGGTCATAATGACCAATAATAATAATGATAATAACAATAATAATAATAATAATAATACAATACAATATAATAATAATAATAATACAATACTAGCAAATACAGAATACCCCAGAAGACATGACAATGTAGCAAAAATAATACATCAACAACTTGCCATACAACATGAACTAATAAAACAACATGTACCCACATACAAGTATGCACCACAAAATGTACTGGAGAATGTTGAATACAAATTATACTGGAACAGAACCATTATAACAGATAAAACAACACCACATAACAAACCTGACATCATACTCACCAATAAAAAGAAGAAATTAACACAACTAATCGAAATATCCATACCCAATACAACAAATATACAAAAGAAAACAGGAGAAAAAATTGAAAAATACATCCAACTGGCTGAGGAAGTCAAGGACATGTGGCATCAGAATAAAGTTGACATAATACCAATCATACTATCAACTACAGGAGTCATACCACACAATATCCACCATTACATCAATACAATACAGCTACATCCAAACTTATATATACAATTACAGAAATCCGTAATTATTGATACATGTTCAATTACCCGAAAGTTCCTAAATGCAATATAACATATACCGTACAGTTAAAAGGAAGTGACGCTTGATCAAGGTCCGCGTCACGTCCCATTTTTAACCAGACTTAACGTCTGAGAAAGTAAAGAAATAATAATAATATGCAATTCACTTCCTATGTACTGTTGCAATGCCACTTGGAGTTAGGCGGAATAGGTTTGCAGTCATTGGGAACAAGAAACCTTCCGAATTCTGTGGACAACTCGTGATCACATGTGTAGCACACAAGGCTCAATTTCAGCATGCCTACCGTCATAAAAGAAAAACATCCATAGTCAAATCAACTGCTAAACAAAAGTACGACACAATCAGATAATATTCGTAAGAGTTTCCATCGGAAAAATCCGTCAGTCCTCAAATATTTTTTCAGCCTTTTCTCCTGATTCTGAACATTTTTATCTCGCCAGAAATCCGTTAATACTTGACAACACTGTGGATTAACTCAATGTTTATTTACAAATTTCAAGGGCGACACATGTGTCATACCGTTTGGTTATGGAAAGAAAGCTTGGAATGAGGCGTGCGAAAATAATTTGCACAGGGCGAGGGGTGGTGAGAGTGGGTATGATTAGGAAAATTTCACAACCAGTGCTAGTCATCTTCCATCCACAGATGCCTGTGCACCTGGTACTGACCAGTGACTAAGATAGTTATATTTCACACACAAAAGTGTAGAGGGTTCGCTAAAAGCACATTATTTCTATCAAAAATTGTGAAATTAAGTTCATGCTGTTGTAGTGCAGTTATAGTGCAAGGAGTTGAAGAAATTGGCATGTGAGGCATTTATTAATTATGAATGACCATGAAGCATTATATTGTAAGAAACTTGCAGTCCATGGTTGCAGTCTTGGACTGCAAGTTTTTTTGCAATGTATCAAATAAGTTACTGTGTTGGCCACGCCAAACTTTACCATGGATGAAGTGTTACATTTATAAATGCAGTTACAGTCATTATTAAATGCATTAATCACTCCCACTACTGCATATTGTTATGATTGTAGCAATGTGAAAATTATCTAACCATTCTGTTTCTCCAGACCACAGCATTGTGCCATCTGAATAATTATTTTTCTCGCCCCACTGCGAATTACACTTTCCCTAGAATTCCTTACACTTCTCGGTGGTGTAAGGGATGACCTCGATAGGCTAGCAATGGCTTTATCATCACTCATTATTTTGAAATACCTTTGCCCAGTACCCAAACAGGTGCTACTGTTAGATAGCTAAGATCAGCAGCAATGGAAGAGAGAAGACAGTCGGTATGAAACGTTCTGAATACTGTCGACACTGCAAGAAGAATAAGCTACCTTATTTCTTAAGCAAACTGAACTATTCGACATAACTTAAGGACTTGTTCCATATTATACCTGTTGTGAAATGGATAAAACTGAGTAGCTATATGTTCTTTTATATGGCCATATGTTTTCCTAAAATATTGTAGGGCGCACCCTTAAGTGTTTTAGGGCACACCAGTGCACCCTGGCGCACACTTTGAGAACCACTGCTTTAGTATTTAATGTTTCAATGAATTGATTCACCAATAGGTTCCACTGTAGTGGGGACAAAACCTCTCCTTGGGGACATTCTCTGGTGGTGTTGATCACCAACAGCATGTTCTTCTGCATCTCTAACCACAGATTCCAAAGTCATATTATTAAAGCCCCTCTCGCTATAGAGGAAATGTAGCAAGCAATTTCATGAAAGTTCAGAACTTTTTCCACCTTCCCAATAAGTTGAAGTGCTGTGTCACATGGTTTGCCTGGTTGATGTGTGTGTTGGTTTGCATGTGAAGGAACCTCAGTTAACCTCCTTTCACTAACATGCACATTAACCAGTTTTTCTAAGGTCTTTAGGAGAAGGGAGGACAGATTGGTTAGTTTTGTATCCTTAGCCTTGGTATGATTAATTGTCCCTGGCTTTGGAATGAAATCTACCTTCACTGTTCTCCAACAGATAGGAATGACTCCTGCTGTTAAGCTGACTCCAAACCCTCTTCCTAATAAATTAATTAATCCCTGTCGTTTGGATTGCAGTAAAGCTGGGTCTAGTGAACTGACTGGTTGAAACATCCACCCAAGGGACTCTTATAGATCATAGTCTGTTTAACACCAATTTCAACCTCAATAAACATGGGGTCAGATAAGGATGGCTTCATTGCTACATGCCATTGTTTGACATAACTGCCTATTAAAATGAACCCAAAAGTTACCTCAATTTCTTCTTCCCTTTGTCTGTTCTTGAAGATGGGTTCCTTACCCATATTCAAGACCTCTAGATGGCTCTCCAATAGGTATTCAGGTAAGCACTCACCTCCGGTGTTTGTGTCGCTGCTTCTTAACAAACAGTTGTTCATTAAGCTGTAAGCAGCTGTGTACCATTCTCCTGAATTCCTAGGAAGAAACAGCACTGTCTTCATAAGGAATGTAAGCTGAGGCCAATACAATTTCCCGTTGTGCTTCCTTGCTAATGCTGTTTCATCCTGGTAGTCACTAAGTTCCATCATTGGCATGAAAGGAATTCAATTCTTGACATAAATGTATGTTCTGTAGTTGTTTTTTAGATTTCTAGCTTAAATCACGTAAGCCCAGTTCCTCTGATACCTGATACACCCCCTTTATATAAATAGGGTTCCTGGATCAGGGCCATGTCCACTTCCTGTCTTCAGACGATGACTCAGGGTGGCCTTGTCCCTTTACTGTGTTGAGGTTTATCTGTAACACTTGTAGTCATCAGCTTGCCACCATTATCATTTCCAATGTCTTTAATTATCCTGCCAGTAATGTGCAAGATTGCTAAATACAGTTCCTGGTCCTGTTCTTGCATAGTCCTCAGGAATTCATCAGCTATTTCTGCCATAAGGGTTTGGCTGTTAGATACAGCCTTCCATCTAATTTCTCTCTAGTTCTCTGAAACCTTCTGGTTCTGTGCACATATTTTCTGAAACAAAGTTTTTGGAGGAGCATCCTTAAGAAGTTTCAGTATCCAAATTAATATCTCTGCAGCCTTGAAGAGTTCAGCTGGTTCAGCTGCTGTCTTGACCAGAAACTTCGCCTCCTCCCATGGAGATATTTGGGTCACTATTGCTTTGAGCCAATCCAGTCTGCTGTTCCCATCCCCTCAGGAAGAGTAGAGCACCTTCGCCCAGATAGACCTTTCTGATTATGGGGCCTCTACTCCCCCCCCCCCCCCCCCTCCACCCAATCTTATCAAAGAGAGCATCTGAACTAGTGCCTCATGCTGTGGGGTGATGTTGACTAGTGGATGATAATTGCTATCCTAAAAACAGGGACTGCAGTACTGCTTGTACACAATAACCGGACAATTTTAATGGTGCTGCCAGAAGTGGAGAAAATTGGTACTAGCTGAAATATCTTGGTTTATCTCGGAGCACTGCCAATGTTAAGCTGCTCCCAGTTACAAAATACTACTGCAAACATTGTTAGAGATAAGGGTAACAATGCCAGCACTGTACCAAGGAGGCTACACTACCTTCCCCTCACCCTGCCTTTCACCTTGGTAGTCTTAATGTGGGGGTAGGTCGTGCTTCCTGTCATTCCTGACATCCATAGCACAAATTGCCAGCTTCTCATGGACAAACAGTACGTATTATGTCTGATGTAATTGATACTCTGAATCTAAACTGGGAAAACGATGAATGCACATAGTTCTGAGCATAAAACTAAACATTAACAACAACAACAACAACAACAACAAAGCAAAAGATGCTTCTTGAAGTGTCTTCCAAAACTTATCAATTAGCACCATAGAAATTAAATACTTCTTTAGAAAAATTACTGTGGCAAATCTTCTTGAACACTGCGGTAAACAGCACAGTTTTACAAAAGTCAGTAACTGGAAAATAAATAATGAATGAAATTACAATGAAATCAGACCATTAGCTGCTTGCAGGTGTTGATAAATATCAACAGGGACAGTTGAAAATGTGTGCCCCAACTGGAAGTCAAACCCGAGATCTCATGCTTACACAGCAGACGCTGTATCCGACTGAGCCATCGAGGACACAGAGGATAGTGTGACTGCAGGGACTTATCTCTGGCATGCTCCCCATGAGACCCACATTTCCAACTTACTGTCCACACACACTACATTTGTAGTGCCCCTGGCCACTATACTCATTACTCAGGGCAGTCAATCTACCGATTACCGTAAGAGTTTGAGCAATGTGAGTGCATCTGCACTGAAGAAGATAATTGGCTGGTAAACCTTATCTATATGAAGATATATCTGTTCTTTCGGACATGCCCGAAAGAAAAGATACCATTGGTGATCTTGCAGCTCTCGAAGAATGAAATCCAGACCATTAACTGCTTACAGGCATTGATAAATATCAATGGGGACACCTGTAAGCAGCTAATGGTTGGGATTTCATTGTACTTTCATTCTTCGAGAGCTGCAAGGTCACCAATGTTATCTTTTCTTTGGTACATGTCTGAAAGAACAGGTACCATATTCAGATAATGAATAATGAAGTCGCTTGCTGGATGTTATAACAGGTAGAACAAAAGTTAAAGTTCAGACAATCCACTGTAGAGCGCATTTGTTGTGAATGAATGCTAAGTCTGTGCTGAGCACAAGTAATGAAAAAGTGAATGTTCCTAGTTACAGTCAATGAAACAATGACAGTCTAGACATGCTGAGCTGGCAGAGTCTGGTCCCTGGGGGTGCATTGTCTTGGTTGAAGAGAGCGGTGGATGGTGGACTAGACAGCGACAAAGGCAGTGCCTCTAGTGAAGTTCATCACTTCCGGGCTGGCAGTGTCCCTGCTGCCTGCTGTCCCGGTGCGAGCTTAAATCCTCGATGTAAGGAGTACTGCATTTTTGTGCTTGGCTGGGCCGTGGAAGCAGAACATAGTCTTGAATGATGCACTTTGCGCATGATGATTGAGATTTTGATGTGGCTGCCAGTGTTGCCTTTTACTGGTCTACTCCAGAGGTTCCCAAACTTTTGTTTGTCATGGCCCCCCTTCTGCCGAAACGAAAACTTCTGTGCCCCCCCCCCCCCCCCCCACAAAAAAAAGATTTTTATTAATTATCAAGAAACTATTGAAAAATTTGTGATGGTGACGTCATGTAACATGGTGGGCTGTTAATGTATGGAGTCGCAGTTATTACATAATCAGTCTAGTCTTGTGATTATAAGCCACTCCGAAAGTAAAGAAAGTCCTTGGTAAACAAGGAAAAATATTTGCGACATTTGCAGATTAGTGGATGCGGCTATTATTTTAAGTTTAGTGTAGCTTATTACTTTCACTCATTATCAAAAATAGTCACTCAGTCACGGTGTTAACGAACATCACTGATTTGTACGCCTATAGCGCTCCCCATTGTCATTGCGCATAGGTTGGCATTTATGTCAATGACGACAGCAACCGAACAGCGACAAAGGCCCAGTTCCCAGAACCAGACAAAAAATAAAAAATTAGTTTTACGCAATAATCGTGCAGACTACACAGAACTTTAAAAAATATGAATAAAACAACTTCCTTACCTTGATTACATTCCCTTGCTGCACACCATTTCTTCACCCATATACGATTTTAGGACTACTCTTCGCTTGCCGTATCTAGGATAAACTTTCGCTGTGTCTTCATGCAGAAGAAATACTATTATTAGTTGAAATAACATACCACACGTAACATCAGAATCCATAAGGATCACACGCAGTATTTATATTTAAATCAGATTCACTATGTTTATTTTATATTATTTCTTCGAAATAATTTTTTATAATTTTACAGTATTACCTACATGTAAGGATAGTTAGGAGGAAAATAACAAGTTCTCTTATAATGTGACGTATTTATTATAAAAATATTATTTCCACACACATATGGCAAGAAACAAACAAATAAATCCATGTGAAGGATGAGCTTGCATATTTTTTACAAGATTTTGAATTCTTGGCTGAATAGTAGAAACTGCGCAACATAAATCATTGGCAATACTGAGTTTGCTTCTAAGCTTATTTTTTATCGCCACTACTGCTGAAAATGCTCTTTCGTACAAATAAGTGCTTGAAAATGGTAGATACAGTTTCAGTGCTTGTTCTGCTGTGCTGGGATACACCATGAGATATTTCACCCAAAGTAAAGGCTTATCCATTTTCTCAAAGTCATACTTCGCTGCAGAATCATTTTTAATTTCTAAGACTTCCCCTTGTAGTCTGTCTGGCAACACATCCATGTCAACATGAAATGGATCCATCGCTAACCTATGATAAATTTTATCATCACAACTGTTAGGGAAGTATCGTTTGAATTCATCAGTGAGGTGCTGCAAATGGTTTGATATTTTACTCTTAGTATCAGTATCTTTAATATCGTTTTGAAGTCAGGCTTCTTCCACGATTCCAAACAATCTGGGAAAGCAGGAATAATTGCAGGCTAAAATTTTACGTTTCCATAGTTGCAAGTTATCAGTAAACGCTTTGATGGCACCACGATGAAAAATTATGTTTGACTCTCCACCTTGTAATTTCAGATTCAATGTGTTTAAAGATTCGAAAATATCTGACAGATAAGTCAATGCAACATGAACACCGAGCATTCTAAATTCCACATACAATTCAGTTTGTTTGGTATTTTCCAAAAACTGCATCACTTCGTCTCGAAGTTCAAATAATCTTCCTAGCATATTTCCTTTTGAGAGCCAGCGTACTTCTGTATGAAGTACTCTGCTCAGAACAAACACTTGTACTTGTTTCGCACTCATGTCGTGCACATTTTTCTGGTGACAAAGGGCATAACCCTGGCGTCCAAATTACGAACCCGCCAGTTCATTTGAAGCGTATACAGTCTATTAAAGTCACTGTAATCGCATCACATGGGTATCCGCGAGTTGACAGGGTAATAAAACGGCATTTTTGCAGTTACGCAGTATAAGTGATTATTACTCTGATGAACATAGCCTACTACGGCTAAAAGTTGTAACATGATTATGTTCAGTTCATGTGTACAAATGTACGGAATAGTTAATACCTGACTTTCCTGTTTTCCAATTGTCAGAAGTAAGTTGTTTACAAATCTGATATATTAGAATTAACGCATATCGCCTTCGTAATTTTGAGAATTTCTGTGTGTGACATTCTAAACGTGACATTCTAAATGTGATCATCAGAAGCTGTACGTTCTAGGATAGGTTATTGAGATAGGATTGCAGGAAGTGGGACGCCAAACGATTGCATTTAGCACCATAATCTATCATTAATACCTGCTCATTCATTTTTATTAAAATATCAATACTAAAAAGAAATATTAGGTTTATAGCGCTAACTCCACCCGCAACCCCCTTGCAACATCATCACGCCCCCCCAGGGGGGCGTGCCCCCCAGTTTGGGAACCTCTGGTCTACTCACTGACTTCTTGGCCCTGCCACGGTTTAAAAGGAGCTGCGAGCATTTGAATCATGTGGCCGGCAGACATGCAGCTGCTGGTGTTCTTTGTTAGGAATGCCACAGTAGTACTATAGATCTGTTTTGCCATTTATCACCTCGGATTTTTCTGTATCCAAATATTTTGAGTATTGGGAGTATTTAACTACTCCCTTGTTTTCTTGTTCCTTTTCTTTTAAGTGGAAGGGGTCTGTATACCCCCTTAATTCTGAGGCACTCTCTTTCCTGGAGGTCTTAGGTTTGAGTCCTTTCAATTCCTTCCATTTATGTTTTGGAAGGCTTCTTTTTCTTTTTATTCTTTGAGAAATTTTCTCTTCTGAACCCCAGTCATATATTTGATCTTGATCCGGTCCAGTTCGTGGAGTGGTCTGTCACCCAATCTGGCTGTTGAAACAGTTTCCATCAGTTCGAGCCCTGATGCTTGGGTGCTTGAGGTCTCATCAAGTCCGTCAGTTTTTGTTTTGTCTTCTGTGTTTACCATTTTGGTCCCACAAGAATTGAGGAAATACGGGTCGACACTAGCAAAGCCCCGTGCAGTTCAAGGCTAATTACTCAGGCAGGTTGCCTGGTATCCCGGGTAGCCGAGCAGTTCTAGGCGCTACAGTCTGGAACCGCACGACCGCTACAGTCGCAGGTTCGAATCCTGCCTCGGGCATGGATGTTTGTGATGTCCTTAGGTTAGTTAGGTTTAAGTAGTTCTAAGTTCTAGGGGACTTATGACCTCAGCAGTTGAGTCCCATAGTGCTCAGAGCCAAGCCACACACCCCTCGGCATGGATCACATCATACTTTGGGAATGGATGTGGGAGAGATGGGGCATTTGGGACATGTTCCATCTGGTTCATCCACTCGGACCTGTCGAGGGAGAGAGACCTTGGCAGTAACTGCTCTACAGCTGGCATAGCCCTCAGATTCATACGAATAAGCAAGTCTCTTCATCCGTACAGCCGATGCTGAGACAATTCGGTGTACCCAGGAGAGGCTTTGTTGCCATACTAAGGATTTGAGTGTCAAATGTTTTCTGGGGGGTAAGTTTATCCCTCTTGCATGGATACGTTCAGTGGGCAAAGGCAGTGAGTCTCCTTTGGATCTGACACTAAATTGATAATTTCTAGTAACCAGTGAACTATTTTTATTAGAGTTCAATTAATATTTAGTTTGATGCACTGGCCAGTGAACTACAATTTATTATTATTTTCATGTTGCTATTATAGGAGGTGGAATCCAAAATTTTCGGGACTGGTGCTGCCATCTGGAAAGTAGTAGTAGTAGTAGTAGTAGTAGTAGTAGTAGTAGAAGATCTTTGCACTGCTAGGTGGTGAAAGCTGCATATCTGGTGAGTCAGTGTGCGGAGTGGCATTCAGCTGGGAGGACATATTGTGTGTCCTCAGTGATTTCCGTAATACTCTGTGTATGGTGTGTGGTGATTTTACGATGGATCCGGGAACAGAACAGTGTGTGTGTGTTGTAACAAATTCTGTGCGAATCTCGGGAAAAGTACTACGGAGAACCTTGCAATGATTCAACTGGATTTACGGTTATGACCCAGACACAAAGCAACATTCGTCCCAGTGGAAGAGCCTGGGCTCTCCAAGACCCAAAAAAAGCGAGACGTGCAGAGCAAAGTGAAGAGCATGATCATCGTTTTCTTTGATACCAAGGGAATTGTGCGCAAAGAATTTGTCCCACCCAACCAAACAGTGAATTCTGCATACTACTGTGACATTTTGCAACGGGTCCGTGGAAACGTGCAGCGATGACGGCCCAAACTTTGACATCGAGGAAACTGACTGCTGCATCGTGGCAAAGCACCCTGTCACACGTCCTTGCTCACCAGGACCTTTTTGGCAAAAAACAACATGAGGGTTGTATCCCACACTCCGTACTCACCAGATTCGGCATCTTGGGACTTCGCGGTATTCCCAAAACTGAAACTCATGTTGAAAGGCTGTCGGTTCGACACTCTAGAGAGGAGTCAAGAAGCATCACTGGCGGAGATAAACACCCTCAAGGAACAGGACTTCCAGAAAAGGTTTGACCGGTGGCAGAAGTGCTGGGACCGGTGTGTTCGTGCGGATGGGAACTACTTCGAGGGTGATGGTAACCATTAGTCCAAAGGTAAGGTTTTCAACAGATGGCAGCACCAGTCCTGAAAATTTTGGATAGCACCTTGTAGTGAAATCATTCCTCCCTGCAAACCATTATTGTATGGGCAGAAGATTTTTCATACTGGTATGCATAGTACTTCCTATTTCTAATATTAATGTCTTAAGTAAGCAATCAGAATATTGTAATAATCATGTGCCAGGGCATTGCCATCTTTAGCAATGACTGACAGAGCTCACACTATGAGAAGCAGCAGGACCATACTGTTTAACTATTCTACCTGTATGCTTGCTATAATCATTACTCAGGTTGTTACAGTCTGTTCACCAAATGTTTTCCAAAATGACATGCAGTTATCAGAATTCAATGTACACAAGGAATTACTTGACTATGATGCGTGTGTGATGTAAGAGTAGTTACAAACAATTTTCTATGTGTAGACATGTTCTTCATACAAGCTGTGATAAAATACATAACTTCATAGAACATTCTGTTAGTGTGTGGAATATTTCAACATTATTTACCAAAATGGCAAAACACTTTAAATGAGTATGCTGTGAGAGTTAAACAGCTTTCTTACTGTCTGGATGCCACCTGTATTGTTCTCAGTGCTGCAGCACACAGGCTAAAAGCTAGTTATTGCTCAAAAAAGATATCTGAAAGTAGATTTTCAGTTCTTAAGATAGAGCTATTCTTTCTTATGCTACAACCTATACTTTAGAGTGTCAAAATTTAGTAACAGTTGAACACTTTGTGAAGAACTTGATTTCCAGCTTTTCGTGAGCAGATGCTGTACCGTTAGGCACACTTAACAGCCTGACTGAAAGTCTGTGTCCCTCAATATTCTCTCCCACATGCTGACCATGTATATCCAGAGGTTTTCCCATCAAGGGCAAAAATTGAGTGTTTGAAAGTTGTTGCAAAGTTATTAATTTTGATGTGCTCCTGTAGTAATTCAAATCTACACAGCCCCTACTCCACATAATTAACTTGATGGTGTGTTTTAGTGTAATTTGGCACCTCTGTATTTCTGTAAGATACTGTAAATGATACTAAGTATTCATATTTGGTGTAATTATTAGAGGTATTCTGATTAATATTGGAGAATATATTGAAAAACAATTTTCATTCATATGGCAAACATTCTATACATGAAAAACTTTATTTTGAACGCATTTTAAATTTAATTTATTGAGGACTTGCACAAATTATAAATTATTCAGTAGAACAAAAACCAGTCCATGTTGCAAATCATTACTTTTTATTCATTCGGTGACTTGTTTTGGACCGAGACCCATTTTCAAATCATCAATTCCTGAAGATGCCAAAACTGTACACACATTTGGCATCTTCAGAAATGCCATTTTCGATCTTGTTGTGATGATTTGAAAATGGGTCTCACCTCGAAACTAGTCATCAAATGAATAAAAAATAATAATTTGCAACTTAGTCTGGTTTTTTGTTCTACTGACTAACAGAAGTTGCTGACCAAGCTACTTCAGCATGTTGGAAGTTTTTATAAATTGTAGTGTATGAACTAATATGAAATATGAAATATTTTACAGTTTGAGTTTACTGGAGAACGATTTGAATGTGTTACATAGTACACTGCAGTTACCACTCCTGGAGCCACTGACTCCTGACAAACTTGAAAAATTAACTATTCTGACAATGGCAAGTTTGTACATAGCTGTATCTGTAGCAACTGCTGCAACAATACATGGGATAATGATGTCTTCAGTTCCAAAGCAGTCTGGTAAGAATTTATTTTGGAAAAAAACTGAATTATTAGTAAATTCAAGACACTTATCTGAGTACTTTTTTTTCATCAGATTTGGTTTATGGTGTACATACATATATTCTTTTGTATTAATTTTGACTTTGAGTTGGAACACAAAAATAGTGTAACATCACAGGACAAAAAATTAATCACCCCATTGCGCACGCACATGCGAATCATTAAGCCTTTACAGATGATGCAGTGATGGCGTCACATGCTTAACCTTGTTTGCATTGCCCCTATGTGAGTACAGGGAAGTAGAAGTCATCAGTGAGACATTTATGTTTCCAGTGGACATCGTATGTTAGCATGGGTAAATTTAAGGACTGACAGAGTGACAAACAAGGGCTGTGTCCATGGCTATATGGTTTGTGAAGTTGTTGGATTTGTTGGTGTTTCGTGGTGGACTGTTCAATGTGTCTACAAGCACTGGTTTACCATGCATGGCCACAAAACATGTTAGAATTATAATTGTGGTCAGAATAAGATCTTGACTGAGAGGAACCGAAGACACATTCCACGGCTTGTGAATCAAAATTCCTTCCAAACCTGACAGGACATTGTGACGGGAACTACATGCAATGACCGTTTGGAGTCAGTCACCTCACAAGAGGTGATTGCTCACATAGGTACATAAAGCTGTGTGTCTTCAGTGAGCCAGAAATCATCAAACATGTACAGTAGCTGACTGGTGGAATGTAATGTGATTCAACGAATCATGTTTTTGTCTATATTCAAATGACATACGTCATCGTGTTCTCCAAAGGCCAAATTAAGTGTTTCACCCTGTGTGTGTGTGTGTGTGTGTGTGTGTGTGTAAGGTCAAGTTCAACCCGGAGGTGGGTCTGTGGTGCTTTGTGGGTGTGTTTCTTTCCATGAATTGGACCCCACTCAGGTGACCACTAACATGACCCAGCATGTTTATTTAAACATTCAGAATGATCAGACATTTTCTTCCAGTCAACATGTGTGTGATGAGTATGCTATTGATACCCCTGTTTTTCAAGGTGACGATAACAACAACAATCAAGTCCAGGGGCAGAATTACGCACTGTTAAATGATGCTTGTTACACTTTCTCCAGTGGTGACTAATTTTTTTGTTCAGTGAGCTTCTGTAATTTTTTCATGCCCGTTTCCTTTTACGATTCGTCTGTCACTTGTAGATAATACTGTTGTTTTAACAGTTATTCATCTTATTTGAACCTGTTGCAAAATCTGTTTAAAACCAATTTGGAAAAATTTAATATTTTCTGTGACTGTTATTTCAGGTACTGGCACGCAGAGACCTAATGATGATGAAATTGCGACTGATAAACATGCTGTGGCGATTGTGGAGAGAGCACTGGATTTCTTCAATTATGTGTCATCTTTGATGAAAAATTCATCTAAAGCTGGTGGGCATGTAAGTATTGAGATTGATTAATACTCTGCACCCTTTTTGAATAAACATCTGAATCAGTGGTTTTGTTTTACAGTGATTCTGAACTATGGCGAGGTATCCTTGTATTTATTGTCTGTATCCCTTAATTTAAGATTTACTATACAGAAACTTAAAGTAAATTTGTAATAATTTCTTTTGTTGGGACTTGAATGTCACCTGATAATTCTGTCAGATTTACGTGACTCTTCCAGATTACAGGCTCTTGTTAAGGATCTTTCCATGGGCTTTGGATGTCTTGTTACTGGAGTGTCTGGAAAGCAAATTACTGGAGGTTTCTCCTGTTTGGTCCTCTTTGTATTTGGAGCTACCTTTAATCTTATATAAGCTGGAGCTAACTTAAGTTGTTGGTAGACTTTGTGGACCCTACCTGAGTCTCTTGTCTGTATATATTGTCAAGGCTGAGATGACATTCATATTAAGTTTTACAAATACAGCAATGTCATTCCTCAAGCAGCAGCTTCCTGCAATGTATCTTACGTCTTGCTTTGCCCGTGTCCCTTGTTCAATAATGAAATCTCATTTACATTCTTTGGACATTTCAGTTAGTAAAACTGTCTTATCTCTGTACATTTCCTCAATAATCATCAGGGGCACAACAAAGCCCACTTTGGTAATCACTTCATACTTTTGACTGATAATGGAAAAATTAAACACTGACAATTTTTTTGGCCAAGATTTGACAGAAAGCTGGGAAAGACCAAAGAACCCGCTGAGACTGGATCGACCAGCCAGAAGTCACCAACAGCGGTTCGCCAAGTGCAAACAAGAAGCTGATGACAAGAGGAACACAGACAGTGGAGATGTCACAGCAGAATAACAAAGCCCAAATGAGTAATCATAGAGTTGAAAACCTAAGACACAGGGAAATCTGAGATCAAATAAACAATGTGCTGGTAGAAGAGCACTGTGAATATACTACAGTGGTGCTGCTTTCTTTATAGTACATCCACAAGCACTAATTGACCAGCACTGCAGTGGTGATACTAGTGCTCAAAGATGTAACAGTGCTCTCTAGTGGCCATCATTGAGTTCCATGCCCTCCGACAGGCTTAAAGATCACTGGGTCGTCATACCACATCATCCCCCAGAAACACGTGCATAGGAACGGATGGGACTTGGGCAGTGTTTCTGATGGAGAACTGGTGGCACAGTAGGTGTCCTGACACGAAAGCCAGCTGTCTGGTGTGAGTAACTGGTAGCATCATTAAATGTGCTGGGATGCGTCAACATGGGCGACAATAGTAAAGACCTCCACCTCCATGTCTGTGTTCACAGAAACTCTCGCTGGTGTACAGGACCGAAAGTCATACTTGTGTTGTTGTGGGACTAGCTAAGGTCGGCTTTCCAGGTTCGTTTTCACCACCGGTGGTGGCACAGTCAGCTGGCGCGGGTGGAGTTGGTTGCTATGACAGCGTTCCAAACCACTTGGGAGTGTAAACAGTTGTAAAGTGCTGCCCATGGATGGTAACCACTGTAGCTAATGTCCACCCATCTCTTGCCCCCTACAAGCATGCTCACATTGGATATGTTTGATTCTGCTTGAGGTACAGAATTGTTCAGAATCTGCCACTGTCATCTGGGGCCCATTGTTTGACATGCTTCATGGAGGCCCTTCAGTGGAAAGTATGTGAAGGAGTGCAGTAATTGTTGCATCTTGTGGACACCATACTGATCACATAGGGGTAGTTAGGTTAAGCCTCCATCACAGCGAGCCACATAAAGTAAAGAAATGGGCCCACAAAATCCAAATGAGTTTGGTCACTGGGGGTGGGCCAGGGAATAAAAGATTGGTGTGTATCAGCCTGATGGGTTACTCCCAGTGCTCATGATGTAGGAGTTGTAAAACTTTAGGCCTCAGGGCAGTTGGGATGATGACTTGGTGAGTATATATATGCCTCAGCGTCAATCAGGAGAACATTGGTGATGACTGACAGATGGTGAGAAAGGCGAGCCCACACCCAGAGCTCCAGATTGACTTTTTTTTAAAAGTATGTGGCCCACTCATAGAGAATGTAGTGCATAACACACCATAAGACAGGATTACAGCACACAGTTGCAGCAGGATGAGCAGCCATAATAGAAAACCCATCCAAGGTTTGTTGCCATTCCATGTCTATGTGGAAGCAGGAGATTTCCAGCCACTGGAACCATCGTGACGTGCGTTCCAGAAGACTGAACTGTGGTCTGACTAGTGCTACCAGCATTTGTGGTCCATCATTAAAGTGAACTTAGTCCTGAAAAGGTAAATGTGGAACTGTTTAATGGGAAACACATTTGCCAAAGCTGCTTCTTCAACCTGCAAGTAGTTTTTTTGAGTGGGTGTTAGTGTCTTTGACACATAGGCAATTGGTTGCTCACTACTATCATCATTCCTATGCACTAACACTGCATGGATGCCATACATAGAGGCTTCCGTAACTAGAACCATTGGACATGATAGTGAGAAAGGGTGTAAAGTGTGGTGCTGAATGTAGAATATGCTTCAGCTGCATAAAAGCATGCTTACAGGCAGCTGTCCACTCGTACTTGGAACACCTTTCTTCCACATTTGGTTTCCCGGATGCATGATATGGATCACTTGTGGATGGAACTTAAAATAATAATTTACCTTTCCCAAAAAAGCTTGCCTCTTCTTTAAGTTTTGGGGGCAGGGTAGAGAGTTAACAGCTGTGACATTGTGGTCAATAGGATGGATCCCTTCTTTGTTGTGCAGGGACCCAAGATACTCCTCTGGCTACTGATAAAACTGGTATTTGTGTAAATGACACATTGGGTCAGCATCATATGCTGTAGCAAATAGCGCGCAAAGGCTTCGCAGGTGGTCCTGACATTTAATGTTCGTGACAGTAAGTCATCAAGAAAGTTCAAGCTGGTAAGGATGGGGTTAATTGTTCCAGGTATCTACGAAAAATTACTGGAGCAGAAGAGATCCCAAAAGGCAAGCACTTTTATTTGTATAAGCCGCAGGTAGTGTTGGTAACCATGATGCATTGTGACTCCTCATTGAGCAGGATCTGCAAATATGCATCGGCAAGGTCTGTCGTAGAAAAATATGCACCTCCAACAAGCTCTGTGAGGTAGCATTCAGGATGTTGTATAGGGTAGGTTTCCACTTACGCCAATGTGATGGTGATTGGTCTGAAGCAGGCCTGGAAAAGAGAGGCTTGCGAGCCATTCTCCTCCAGTGAGTGCTTCCCTGTTCAACTCTACTCGCACAGCTTACGGTTCACTTATTTATCAGCAATCAAGTGGCGCAGCCTCTCTTAGACTATTTCCTCAATGCATAGGCTCTCACACCTTCACTCACTGTCAGATTTTGTAGAGGCATTGCTGTTTTGGTAGTCAACTTGCTCTTGATGTTTATTCAGATTTACTCACCTTAACATTGTCCTATTGCTCAGGTTGTTAGTTTGGTTATTACTGTGGTTATTATTCTGGTTTTGTTTCCGGCTCTTATTGTGTTTTCTGTGACAAGAATTTAGGAAAGAAAGAATTCTGAAAAATATTTTCAGTGAGGAGTGGGAGATTTTATTGTACACTATTCCTTTGAACAGCCTCAATACTTAATATGTAAAAAATGCTGTAGTCAAAACAAAGGTAGTAATCTTGCTCAGTGTTTCTCTTGACTCCCTGAAGCAACACACAGACGTTACACCCATAACGACCAATGTACTTTAGTGGTTAAGAAGAAAGGGAGTTTATCTGCATCATATGCAGTATGCTTAAAGTTAGCAAATGGTCGGAAATGCTTCAGTGACAGAATGAATGTCCAGTAGAAATGGCAAAATCATTTGGTTATGATGATGCCGCTAAACATTTTAAAACAGCAGATTTGTTTATGAATATTAATGGATTCTAGTGTAAACTAATGTAGAAAGTCAAATTTTTGATATGGGACACAGCATAAACAATTTAGTTGCAAAGTCTCTGTATCAGGCTTTGTGTGTGGATGAGAGTACTCATTGAACAGATTTCAGTCAACTACCAATTTTTATCTGTGTTGTTATGGATGACTTTTCTGTATATGAAGAGTTTTTCACTTTGGTTCACTGCTTAGAACAGCAGGTTTGGGTGCTTTTAATGTAGTTAAAACTGGGTTTACAAAATTGGTGGTTTTAAAAAATGCCCTGTAATTTGTACCAATGGTGCACCAGTTTCATGGGTAGGATAAACGACTACATTGGTCGGTTAAGGTAAAATGAGATTAACTGTTTAACTTTCTGTTGCGACAAAAGTGTCCACAGTGAAAGAGGTAATGAAAACTAAAATTATAATACATGCAGGAAATTGATTAAAATCTCACCGAAAATTGAAACAATTTTAAGGAAGAAGTTGAGGCAGAACACACACACACACACACACACACACACACACACACACACACACACACACACTCTTCTTCAGTCTGAAATTCATGTGTTGAGTGCAGGAAAATGTTTGTTGTTTCCTGCTCTTAGAAAAGAACTTTTGAAGTCTGAATAAAGAAGTAAAACCTGGAATTTGAAGGTAAGCTGAAGGACTCACTTTTCTAAAATCAGAATTAGGATTTCTGGCAGATTTTACAGCTCATTTAACTAATTTTAATTTACATTTGCAAGGAAAGGAAAACATTATTTCTTACATGCTAATAGACATTGAAGGATTCCCATGTGAAATTATGTTCCCCCCCCCCCCCCCAATAAAGTACATTAAATCAGCTCAGTATAATGCAGTGATGAATGACTTGTTGGAGCTTCAGCTTCATTCTGCTAAAACCCAAATTAATGTTATAGACCATGTTGACACCAAGTTAAATAAGTCTACCTAAATATTTAAATATATCTAAAAACAAAGATGATGTGACTTACCAAATGAAAGTGCTGGCAGGTCGACAGACACACAAACAAACACAAACATACACACAAAATTCAAGCTTTCGCAACAAACTGTTGCCTCATCAGGAAAGAGGGAAGGAGAGGGAAAGACGAAAGGATGTGGGTTTTAAGGGAGAGGGTAAGGAGTCATTCCAATCCCGGGAGCGGAAAGACTTACCTTAGGGGGGAAAAAAGGAAAAAAGGTCGGGTATACACTCGCGCGCGCACACACACACACATCCATCCACACATATACAGACACAAGCAGACGTATTTAAAGACCATTTATTTAAATATATCATTAACGTATGTACAAGAGTTTGAGACAAATAGAACTAAAAGTCTCAAAGTTTTAGCAATTAATATCTTACGAAGTTTGCGTGTAGGAAGTAGCTAAGGCTTACGATCCACGATGACTGACATTCTCCCCTGAAATTGGCCGGTGTGGCTGTTGCAGGCTGTGACAGCACCACACCAGTGGAGTTGGTGGGGGAAGCACTCACTGGAGAGGAATACTTCACGACCGTGCTTTGGCAGGACTGATTTAAAGTGTCTGCGTAGCTGGGGCAAGCCATTTGGTTTTGTTACTACTATCAGGGGCAGGACTTAAGTGCTGGATTTAACAAGTTTAATCACCCCAGACTTTTGAAGGCTATAGTTGATGCTTAATGGCCATCTGCAAGGAAACTGGAATAGGTTGTACCTGGCACAAACATGGCATAGTGTCTGAATGCAAGGAGATATGAACCTGCAGATCTATGGCAAACTCAGGCCAGGTATGAATAGATATGCAAAAGTGGCACAAAAATCATAGAGTTCTTGGAAGGGAACTGTCAGAGATAACCTGAACCTCATCAGTAATGGAGAATCCAAACAACGAGAAGGCATTCAAACCCCAGCTGTTGCTGGCTGAGTGCTTATTGACAACAAACAGTGGGGCCAGCTGTAGGACCTTCTAGTGGATGGCAGTGATTTTGAATTGACTCCGGAGGAGAATCGAACTGTCACTATATGCGACCAACGTATGGGAAGGTGGGTGGGGCTAGCTCTGGGGACTCTAGACAAGCATACAGCTGTAGGTAGGTTCCAGGAGGATAAATGTTTAATACTTCTGGCAGATGCAAATAAAAGTGATGACATTATCTTAGCTTTTGGAACTACTTTGTTTCTTCCTCAGAGAGGTGAGATTGATGGGGTGGGAAAGGTTAGAAAGGAAAGGCAAGTCACTCAGACCCCAGGATAAGAGGTATTATCCACCTGTAGTCCTCACTCAGTCAGTCTCTATCGATCAAATTCAGCAGTTTATTAATTAAGAGTACTGTGATATTATGTGATATATCCCTGATTTCCTGAATTTCAAAACCACAGGTCTCTTATTATATTCCATTTCAAACATTATGTTCCTGGAGAACAACGATTTGTAAGTTTGTAAATAACATAGAACATAATATGCCATGATGTTGTCAAAGATGAAATAATTTATCTAGTAACCTTTGTGCCAAAGAAACCTGAATGAATGCAGTTATGAAATGGATGGATGGATGGATGGATTGGGGGGGGGGGGGGGGTAGCATTGTGTAGAGAGATTAGAATAATGTAAATGGTATAATTTTATGGTGGTAGCAGAAGCTGTTACAAAGTGCATGGACATAACTGGAACATGTTCATGGCAAAAATGAGTATTTTACTCTCAAGGAGGAAAGCATTGCTACTTTGTGGGAATCAGTTATCAACATCCATGTTACACCAGTTAATGCTTAAAAATGTGAGGGACTCAAGAATTGACCCAATTGTTGGCCTGAAACATGATCTGTGAGCAAGGACAAGAATGATGCAGTGAAAATTCAAGACTACGAAAATTAGATTCTTCCAAGCAGGGAGATAACATTGAAAATACAAAGAAGAGAGAGAGAGAGAGAGAGAGAGAGAGAGAGAGAGAGAGAGAGAACTAGTCTCATGAAGACTACTGCTTATTTTCATAGTAGATTGATTGCATTTTCCCCAAATTTCTGAAGTTAAACATCTTGAATTGGTGATATTGAAGAATGTAATCTTCATACAGCAGTGAATATGATTGGCTTGTCCTGTTGCTCAGGATCCTTTTAGCAGGAATCATTTATTTGTGTTATTTTACATGTTGCAGATACCAAGTAATCATGCCATGATAGGTATTATGGTCCTGCTAACAGGACTTCACAATCAGCTACATGTCTCAAACAATTTCCCACTTCCTAAAGAAGAAAGAGGGAAGTCACCCAGAAAAGCAGCTGAAAAAATGAACTTGACTAAACTGTAAGTAGGCCTAAGTTGTAAAAGTTGTAGCTGTAGTTAAAATAGATAAAGGAACATTATCTTTAAGGTCACTGGTCATAATTGTAGTAGTTCATAGATGTGTTTGATCATGTGTGTAACCTAAAGAATATGGTGAAATTTTTTCATCTCACATTGGGTACCTATGTTGATGGTAATTTGATACTGTTCAGTAGAGAAGTCTCTCAGTGGAATGTTGAAGTGATACAGAGATTGTGTTCAGGGAAAGACACTTGTGACTCGTGTTTCTGGAACTATAAACAGTGAAGTAATGAAATTTTGATGAACATGTTACTGTGTGAAAAAACTATATCAAGGTTGGCAAACTTCCATCATCGTTCATAAATTTAGTGGAAAGTTCTGGTAGACTGTAAATATCTTAGGAGTAAAGGAGATCACTCATCAAATAGCAGAGGTGTAGAGTCATCAACATGCTTACATAAAAGATGAGCAAAACTTGCTAGTCCTCAGAAGTAGATCGTTTCTCAAGTTAGAGGCACGTGCCCCCCCGCCCCCTCTACACACCATGCAAAGCCTATCTTGGATTTATTTCCGAAAACAGCAACTCCCTTCTCTTTTGTGTCTGCCAGTCAATGACTATTTGGTGAGTGGTCTCCTTTACTCCTAAATTATTTGCAACATTAAGGACTTAATCACTAACTTAAACCTCTCAGTAATGTCTTTGGTACTTGAATGTTGACATAAAGTGGCTGTCTTGAATTTGTGCTGCAAACTCTTTTGGCTTTTTAGAGCTCCTGGTGATGTAAATAATTTGCACAAACAAGTGAAGGTGTTATAACACGTTACACACTCAGTGGAGGTGTAATAGCATGTGTATAGTTGCATACTCCAGTCCATAAAATTGTGTGAATGTTTGTTGGTGCTCAGCTATTGCACTGTTTTTGTATCCACTTGTCTTATGGTAGACATTTTAACAGATATATTTTACCATCATACAACAGTTTTACAGCTCCACTTAAACAGTGCACAGGAATATTAAAATTTTTGTGGTGTAATTTCTGTACCAATATTTCAGTTGGGAACAGTTGAGCCATTGTCAAGGCAGTTGTTTAAATCAAAATGAAATGCAAGCAAACTGTTATGTACTGTAACCAGCATATTTCTTGTTTCTCTAAGATTAACATTGTGTTTCACTCTAGTGTAATTTTCCAGTGTATCTGAAAATTTGATCTGACACACACAGCTCAAATACTCTGTTGCAGGGGTTGATATTGATTTAACCTTGTCCCATGTGTGTTTGAAGGCTGGGAACTCTTACTAATGAACTGAAGCAATAAAGGAGTGGTCAACTTTCCCAGACCTGGCATTAAGTAATATTTATAATCTTTATTAATGTAGAGGAAACTTAATAAGCTCTATAATAATCAGTTTACATACTGTGTTCTTACTTAATAAACTGCTGGTTGACTGGCTAGGTCATTACATAGTATGGTTGGAATACAAAAGGGCAGCAGATGTGAGTAAAGTGTTTGGTTGCAGTAAATACATTTCTGACTGGACTTCCTTTCTTGTGCACTTCTGTGTGGCATTAATGTGTGAATTTGCCAGGTAAATCGTTGTTTTCACTAAAATTGGAAGTAAAAACCATGAAGAATGTGTAATGTTTTCTCTACATCTATATGAAAATGGCATAAAAACAAAGATGATGTAACTTAACAAACGAAAGCGTTGGTATGTTGATAGAGACACACACACACACACACACACACACACACACACACGTCTGCTAGTGTCTGTATATATGCAGATGGATATGTGTTTGTGTGTGCGCGCGCGAGTGTATACCTGTCCCTTTATCCCTATAGGGTAAGTCTTTCCGCTCCCGGGATTGGAATGACTCCTTACCCTCTCCCTTAAAACCCACATCCTTTCGTCTTTCCCTCTCCTTCCCTCTTTTCTGATGAAGCAACCATGGGTTGCGAAAGCCTGAATGTGTGTGTGTGTGTGTGTGTGTTAGTGTCTATCTCTATCAACATACCAACACTTTCGTTTGGTAAGTTACATCATCTTTGTTTTTAGATATATTTTTCCCACGGGGAATGTTGGAATATTCCCCCCCCCCCCCCCCCCCCTCTCTCTCTCTCTCTATATATATATATATATATATATATATATATATATATACAACAGTTATTTTGGGATCTGAATTGTTTTCTCCTTTCTGTTCCAGACAACAAGGTTTCAATGTACTGTCTGTGGCTGTAACAAGTTCATTGTTGAAATTCATGAAGTCACTAATGAGTGATATGATGACAGAGTGCTTGTCTTTGGAGGATGACGCTGGATCTGATCAGCAACCAGCAAATCTAAATATTATGGGAAATTACACAGCATTGCAAAGAGTCCTTCGTCTCCTGTGTGGCATTCCTGTTGCCCAGTTATTACTTAACTTGGCAACTGTTAGTTACAGAAAGGTAAAATAAGTTTTAAACATTTTTGGAAGGTTACTGTCAACAGCCGTTAAGTAATGTATAAAATGTATATTTGAACCATCAGCTGTTTTTATTTTACACCCAAACATCTACCAGTTTCGGTCTTCGACCATCTTCATGGATGAAGGGTTAAAATGGTTTAAGCCATCGTATTGCATTGGTCATTACTTACAATGTGTAATGTATGCCATGAATGTAAATATATGACACAGGACTTTAAAAGCAAACATATACATTCTAAATGTATACAGTGCAGTGCCATATCGCTCGTGTGCTGACTATGATACCACATTCAAACATGCTTAAATATTGATAACCTTCCATTGTGGCAGCAGTAAGCAACCTAACAACTGCGCCAGACACTTGTTGTCTTATATAGGTGTTGCCAACCACAGTGCCGTGTTTTGCCTGTTTACATATCTCTGTATTTGAATATGCATGCCTATACCAGTTTCTTCGATGCTTCAGTGTATATATTTATCCTCCCAAATTGGTATATATAATAACTACAACATTTCCAGCATGTCACCATTAATTCTATTCCTTTTAACAATTGCAAAAATGTGAAATAGTACTGAAATGTTCCAAATATATATTTTGTGTGTACCATGAGTGTCCAATTAAGAATGAAATTTGACAACTATTTGTAGACATTCTTAGACAAAAATGGATCAGAATTATGAATGAATTGGGCCTCATGCTGATATGTTTTGAGGAGTGCCATGCATATTTAATCAGATTTTGGAAATGAGGAGAAGAAAACTTTTCTACTAGTGATTGCAACTTGAGAACATTGTCACGGTGGTGGACTGGAAACTGCAATGATATGCCCATGCTAATTTTCTCTGTGAATGTTCTTTAAAATGCTTTCCGTTGATGGAAAAATTCTCTCAGTTCATTTATCATATGAGCTTGGATCTGAAGTCTCTCTACCTCCTTGTCAGGATGAGCTTGAAATGCAGCAATTAATGATTCAGAACTTGTATAACTTGACAAGGATGTAGGAGGATGGCTTGTGTCCACGAAATGGAAGAGATGTGTGACACATTAAAAGTATTTTTCATCTTCAATTTTCCAGGATTTGATGGGTTTACCCAAAGTACATCAGTGAAGAACATTGATCTTTTCTCACGTAGTCGAAAATTTCCTTTCAATTCTTGAAGGCAAAAATATATGCACAGATAGCAATGGACCATCCACACTGATTATGGGCATTATGTGTGGATGTGTGAGTGCAACTGTGGACTGTGCAGTCAGTGCTGTATAGTTTCTCCCTTCAGTGAAAACATCCTTTGAGCTCCCATTCCTTTTTCAAAATTAGACTTAGGTGCAATGTAAATGCAAGATTCTGGAACCCTAAAAATGTTCTGCTGTGAGTTTGTAATAGTCATTGACCACTTTAGTTACAATCACTTCATTTTTGGTCTGTCTCTCAATAAAATTTTGTAATTTTTCCTGACACAATTTTATGCCATCATTTTGAAGTGTCCAGTTCCACTATCAGAAGCCGTAAATTCTTTTGTACCTATATTGTTAGCAATATCTGGAATTTAGTCGCGCCTGATGGTATTGCTGAATCTTACTGACCACCCTAGAAGCTTCTTCCTCTGTGTCATGCACCTGTGGAATAATCAGAGGCCTACAATTTTCCACCTCATAATGCTGGTCCAGAAATCTGTGACCGAGTCTTAGAATCAGTAGATCTACTGGTTGAAGTCTTCTAGTTAGATCTACATCAAAGGACTTCGATCACCTCTGCAAATTGTAAGCTCTGCTTGCACCTTGCAAGCAAGGCTGGCAGGCTTCATCAGTTCCACCAGCCACGTGGTGGACCTGATCATGGCCACAGAACCTAAGCAACAGGAGTCATTGGTGCCGACATGAGCCACAACTTGAAGATGATTACACATTGCGCACTTGGTTGCTGCAGGCAGGGCCGCCGCCTCATCTCGGGATGCATCCCCTCTGCAGACATATCAAGCTCACATTGCACCTCTTTCTAGCCCTGTCCTCTGTTCCCCTAAGGGGCTCCGTAAGGTGCCTAGCATTGTAACTCCCCCTGTTTGCCTGCCTGGACCCTGCTGATGGAGCAACCCTTTGTCCACTCTTAGGGGAAATGCGTGAGGGCAGATGGGCAGTCTCCACATTCACCCTCCACCTCCACCTCTAGTACTGCGAACGAGTTGCACACTGCCAATGACCTTGACTTGAGCACTGGTCCCTTCAGTTGGGTATGCTCTAAGGTGCCTCAGCAGCAGAACACGTGGCTGAACTGAGTGACGCTTGTGGTGCATTTTGCAGTGCGTCAGTATCTCTGCCACCACTACACCCCAAGGCAGCAGCCTGCAGATGGCTGAGCATGGCCAACAGCATCTTCACCTGTTAATGTTTCAATGTTGATTGAACGAAATGAAGTAAACTTTTTGTTCTTGTGTGTGCCATTTTTATCGTCATACATGCTGTGTATTAAGGACAAGTTTTTGTTAATGGCTGCCCTGTACAAGGGATGCACAGCTTATTCTCTCTGAACGCCCTATCACCTTGTAACAGTCAGTTTGGTATGAGCTCTCTTCCTCTGCTCCTTGCACTTCCATATTGCAGCTCCAGAATGAATGTTTTAAAAAATCTTAACCCTTTGACAAGGGTATGCAGTAGGTGAAGGCACTACAGGTACAGAATTTAGGCATGGCGCATTTCAGCTACTGTGACAGCCCACCACACTCATAGCGTTAAACAAACCCTGCATTTTGATTCTCTTAACAACTCAGTTGTGTGACTAATGAAAAACTTTAAACAAACGAAAGGAGAAATCTCTTTGGGATCATTTTATGATTTTTTTTTTCCTTTACAGGAAGCAGAAGAAAGTAAACATGTACATTATAATAACAGTTGCAGTATGCTATTACATATACAATACTGGTGACACAAGAAAGAGAAAATGTTGTTAAACAGAGGGTGGACAAATAAATATTATGATTTAAAAATATGTTATTAGTGTTAACAAAGAATGTAATAGCAGGGCAAATAATGACAAATTAAGAAAATTGCTAAAGCAGTTCCAAATTAAATGAAATGTAATAGGGGAAAGAGAGTGAGGAAAGGGGTGGACAGAAAGGGGAGGGGAAGAAGGAAGACCATGGTTTAAGAAGGTGGAGAGGGACCAGTAAGGTTGTGAAAATGAAATTAAGGAAAATGCATTACTTAGTCGGGAGTGGAGGAAAGTAGAATATAACATGGGGTTCTGGGTATGTGAAAGAAGAATGATGTTGAGGGAAGAGGAAATTAAGTGTGCTGAGCCAGGGCTATAAGGGAAGGGCTGAAAGAGTTACGTTAACATGTCTCATTTGAGTGTAATTTATATGTTTTGTAACACTCTGGTTTTCTTTTTAAGGCATGTGCTTTGAAGAGAGTTACATCTGTTGCAAACCAGGAGGAATTTGTACCTGTGGAAGCATCTACAGATTATGATGATGATTTTTCTGCGGAGAGTGGTGAGCAACCACAAGCTGACAGATCTAATGAAGAATCATCTCAGAGAGATGAAACAAACAGGGAGGACACTCAGCATGATAACCGTCGTGGAGAAGAAGGTATTTTCATGAAACGTGATAAAAATTTAAATCTGTACAATTTAAGATATTTATATTTTTGCTTAGGGGATTCAGATTAATGCTTTTTATTTCATCATTTTGTGTACTTAAGCAGCGAAATTTTATTTGGATAGTTGTCGTGCTGGCTTTATTACCCTACAGATATAAAGTATAGCTTAGCAAGAATTCAAAAGGTTGTCATTTTTAAGTACAGATAAAATTACCAGTTTGTATTGTGATTTAAAGAAAATATCAAAAATGTGTTATTTGACAAATGCAACAGGATGACCATACAGGAAATTAAAGACGATTCCTTGAATAATGTCTTTTGTTGCACAAAAAAAAAAAAAAAACTGAAAAAAAAATAGCTTCCCGCTTTTGGCCAATACAATGTACTGAGAGGTGGTGTTGCTACATCTGGTTGATATTGCAGAAACTGACTAAACTGGTGAAAAATAGTTCATTACGGTATCAAGTTCTTGCACAGCTACAGAAAAACTTCTTGCAGGTGAATCCTCCTTTTCATCATCATTGTTGACACCTGTGCCATAATATATTTTATCTGGTCCATATACAAAAGAATTCAAATCTCACTTTTATCTATCTTGCATATGGAAGTCAAACTCCCATTGTGAGAAACAGTCCTACACATTGTCTCCTTTGCTAAAATATCTGTGATGAGTTTCCATTCTGTACAGAAATCTACTTCAACTGCAAATAGTTTTATACCAAATCCAGAATTTACAAAACAGCTCAATGCTGTCTGTTCAGTCTCAACATAGTGTGTAGCCTGTAAAATGCTCATTTTCTTGACTGTCTTTCTCTCAAAGTATGAAATTCTGTGTTATGCAGCAATCAAAATTGCTTTCACAGATTGGATTATCCTCCTGATGTGCAGGTGACTTGGGCTGTTATGATAGCACGAAAAACACAAAATTAATGTTCATGATAAATGAATTGCCTTGTGGTGTAGAGTCATAAAAACAGTGTTTTTTGCTCTGCTCCAGTCTTGTCACCTAAACTGTTGGGCAGTCTTCCAAAAATGTCTGCAGTCATCTGTACATTACATTACAGCTCGAGTGAAAGGTAGTGTTTACGTAGTCTTATAGCATCTGATTGTACAGTTTCCCATTATTTATCAATGGCCACAACTTTTTCTCTACGCATTTTGCCTCCTTCACATATTTCCTATTTGAAAAGAATAGATTTCTGAGAGAAACAAAGTGTAAAAAACTCCAGTGAAACAAAATGTTTGTATCATCAGTAGCAAAATATTGTTCTTCCAGTATTCCACAGCGTCACGTTTTCTACGTAAATCTGACTTTTTTTGAACTGATCTACCCTTTCATTCAGTGGTCTTAATCTTCAGTTCCGAACTGGAACATGGTTTCTTGCACCTTTTCCTGCAATAAATTGCCACCTGTAGAAATGTTTCACTCCCTGTTTTGTGGAACCTGTTTAGGAGAATGGAAATCTCTGAGTGATGACTCACAAACATTTTTAGTTTTCAGAATGTTGAATTTCAGTATTTGTAAATGCATTTCAGCAGACTGCATAAAAAAAGGTGATGACAATTTGCACTTCTTTGCAATGGTAGTGAGTTTAAAATCATAACTGTCCTCAACATCAGGAATCTATATGTGCAGAACAGTAAATTTTCTTCATTTACTGACATTATAATATCTCAGGTGCTGCATGACTGAACATTTTAATGAACAATAGACTGTGATAATTGTTTCATTTGTACCATAAAATTGTTTGATACTGCTGGACATTATTTTAGTTTAATTTTTCTTATATATGCTGCATTTCAGAAAATGATTCCCATTTCCAAAAGAATTTTTTGATACATTATGGTGAGTTAAATATTGTACTTAATGTGTGAGCTGTTGCTTCATTATTGAAAATTCATTGTAATATAAGCAAGTGAAAATTTATAGTTACTGATGTCCTACAGATTTGCACCCTCGGAAATGTGTAAGAAATTTTACTTTACGGTATCTTTAGAACAAAAGCAATAATTTTTTGCATTTTTGGGTTAGAATGAAGTTTCCACGATGATGCAGTGCAGCAGTTCACACACAGCAAGAATTAAATTTCAATTGTGGCTTAATGAAAAATACATTTGAAATTTTGATTGTCTCCTGAAACACATTGTACATGAATTAAATAAAAATTACGACTCGCTGAAGCAAGTCTTTTTGATATTAAAAATGAAACTGTTGTTTCTAATAGCAGATTTCAATAAACAGAAAGTATTGCAGTCACACGATTATTTTTCAAGGCAACATATGTGATATTAGATTATGTGGTTACATCACACAGTACATTCAGGCGTAGGCAGCAGGTTTTGTGTGTGTTTTTGCATTCTGATTGTGTAAAAAAAAAAAAAAATCAATTTTCGCCATTGTTACTTGGTCTCGTATCTCTCTCTCTCTCTCTCTCTCTCTCTCTCTCTCTCTCTCTCTCTATCTCTCTATCTCTCCATACTTAGTTCTTTGTTCCAACAGAAGGATGTTGATGAGTTTTGAAGTATCTCCAAACACATTTATGCTGTACAAATATGCATATTTCATGTTCAAACCTTAATGTGCAGTTACCTGCAAAAACAAATAATTCATACCCTGATGATTGTGCAACTGTTTAATGTGGTCTTATTACTTCACAAAGACTGATGTAGGTCACTCTACTCCAGTTGAACTCACTGGGATGGAGTATGAAAATATTGACCAAAACACCTATGACCTACCTTTCACCTGAAAGAATAAACTTCAGATACTGCCATTTGCTTTGAATATGACCTGTTCAAAAATGTAAAAGGAAACCCTTCCAGCCGTGTTAGGAATTTTGAAAAATTTGGCTTTAATTTCTAAATTGTTTCATATTTATTTCTTAAAAGCAAAATTTCTCACCAAAGTCGTGTTTGTTAGAAACAAGTTTATGAATATTGTTCGTATGGCAGTAACACACAGACTGAAGGAACCAGTTGTCAAATCTGGGAATTTATTGAAAATACATTTGTTCATTTGGAGTTTTACGATAGTTGAGAATACCATGAACTTTGGAACATGATAGATTTTCCATAATAGCACGTGTTAACATTTAAATAAACCAAGTGATAGCTATTTGTCTGCTAACCGAATTGAGCTGTAGTGTCAGTTAGCTCTGAGGAAGGACATTGTAAAAAAACTTGACTGTACATGAACTGACTATCACTAATCCTTCTGTTGTTTGTATTCCACTCAGAATTTTGGAAAGTTGCCAATGATCCATGTTTAAAATGCTCCTTTATCTGTAACTTAAGCTTCAAGGGTAAATATTTCTGGTCCTGTGCTGAGATACTACACACATACATTGCCTTTGTTTCTTGGTATTATTGAACTAATCCCACTGCAAGTTTTCCCATATCATATTAGTCACACCTAAACAAAGTAGACACGACTTGGGATGACGATCATCCCACTCCTCCTCCCCCACTATCTTGAGTGTTCCATTGTTATAGTTTGCCCACTTACCTTTGGGTTGTACTTTGTTTTCCTTTCCTAGATTATTTGTTCTCTTCCTTTTTCACGTTGTTTGTGTTTAATTTTTCCTTCTAGTTTTCTTACAGGATTTTAGTTTTTTGTTGTCCTTAACTATATGATTCTTCTTGCCTTGTTTGATTTATTTGTCCATCTTTGCCTGATCTACTCTTCTGTAGTCATGCTCTTCTACCCTTTTCTCAGCTGCTTGTCTACCGTTTCCGCCATTCCTTAAGCTCTAGAGGTTCAACTGTTGTTCTTCCCAATGCTGATTTTCCTTCCCATACCTTCATTTAACATTATGTTCATGTTGTTTTCCCTCTCATAGCTCTCAATGTAGATGCCAACTTTCATAGTCAGTCTCCTGTTTTCCTGCACTCACTGTTCACCATGCATCTGCCAGGCAGTTGACAGAATGTTCGTGTGATCGTCATGTTCCAGAATTTTCCTTTTATGTTACTTAAGATAACTAGACTCATTAAGTCATGATACTGGCACAACTGTGTGGGGATTTTTTTTATGAAGACTCTTAGTAGTGTAATTTGATCATCTTTCACCAAAACCATTTGTGACCTAATAAACATGCATCAAAACTGCTGTGGTGGTTTCTGATTAATATTAGCAAGTAAAAGCTGTGGAGCTCAAGATGATGAACATCAATTTCTTCTCCATCTATTGTTATTCCTCTATGGTCATGCCATTTTCCTTGTAGATACTTTGCTGGTAAACTAGATGTATAAAAACCTCATAGATGTTTCTATGTATGCAGTGGTGAATGAATAATTGTGTTGGATGAAATCTGAAGCCTATTTGCTGAGGATGATTGATATTAGTATGAAAATATTTAATTTTGAGTTTTAGCTGGTCAGCCAAAAGAGCGATGGTTTCACTTTTCTTTTACTCTTCCTTCGTTTGCTGTTATTTTCCAGATGAAGACAGTGAACCTATATTGGGTCTTTGGCTTGAGGAAACCTTGGCCCCTGAATCTTCAGTTGCTGCTTTGTCAGAAAGCAGTAGAGAGAAACAAGATGGACCAGGTGCAACTGGTACAGGAGGTACAGGTGGCCCATGTCACACACACATTCCATCAAAGGGACCTGATGCTGTAAGTGCCTTCTAATGCCAAAAAATATAACTGATATTATTTGTTGGATTGTTGGCTCATTGATTTAAGCATGAAACTACAAATCCAAAGGTTCAGTATACAATATTGGTTGAGCTAGTTCACAGTCGAAGGAAGACAGGTCCTTCCCACCTCTAATAGGACTGTGCTAAGTAAAACTATAGTGATGTTGCAGACATTGTAGGATACAAAATTGGGAGTATGTTTAATAATCATGTGCTCCTATGATATGGACTAGTAGGTAGTACATATATTTATACCTTACTTACACAAGTGGCAGCTTTTGTAAAGTAATGCGAATTCATTACTATTTCTTGATATTATAGTAGCAATTTAATATGCAACAAAATATTCTCTCTTTTATGTTTACTGTAAGTAGTTGGTTCCTCAGTCACAGCTGTTTTGTGATGTTTCTTATATTTCTCACTGCAATTAGCCCAACCACAAGTAGAGTTTTAGCTAAGATAGTTCTTATTAGTGTTCATTGCTTTATGAGTACAAGGATTTGTGAAAAGTTTTACCTTAACGTTTTCTCTTTCTTGTATTTGGTAATATTACACCTGATTATGGGCATATGTTAGCCTGAAACTGGTCTTGATATTGAAAAAATAAAAACTTTTTACAGCTGAAGTGATTTGTTTTCAAATTCACTAAAATGCTCAGTTGTGGATGTCCATTCAACAGGATTAACCTGTGACTACAGATGTGAAACTACAGACGCAGAGTCAAATTGACTCTGTATATTCTGTGTGTCTTTTACTCCTTACTATCACAACTTTTCTTTATTTTATGTATTATTAGAAGAGTTAAGAAGACTTAGGGAAGGAAGTTACCACATTTGGTAAATCAAAGCCTATTTAACACCAAAATATTTCTAAGGCATAAAAACTGTTGCTAGTGTTATAAAAATATGCAGTTATCAGAGAGGAACTTCACATAATGAATCATTCATTCCTTAGAAAGCAGTAAGCATTCTTTGTCACTATATCAGGTATAAATAATGAAAAATAATACTCTGTTAGAAAAAAAATGTTATATCAGATACAATCGTGACACACAGGTGATTAGCACTGTCCACAGATTAGATGATTATAACATTTTCGTGTTGTATGTGTTTCCCTTTTTAGTTTCTTGGGACATATCGTGCAATATTTTTTAGTTCCATCTTATCTCCAGCTGATACTGTTTGCTCCTCTTCTTGATGAAGAATCTTCATGATTGATGATCTCACATCATCGTGAATATGAGGTTTAGTGGTTAAAAGATATTTTGTTGTGTTTAAATAATTAAAATCTTTTCCTAAGGAAATAAATTAAGCATGACTCTTTACAGTTTTTTGTTATGCGATCAAAGATGTGGAGTTAAACTGACTGTAAAATGTGATCAAAAAGTCAGTATAAATTTGAAAACTTAATAAACCATGGAATAATGTAGATAGAGAGGTAAAAATTGACACACATGCTTGGAATGACATGGGGTTTTATTAAAGGGGGGGGGGGGGGGGGGAAACACACAAAATGTCCGACAGATGGTGCTGGACAGCAAAATGTCAGTGACTGCGCATGACAATCGTATATAAAAGAAGCTGTAATGAGAGAGAAAATCAGATGCGCCAGCAGTCACAGCATGTTGACGTTACCTGAAAAGGCGCTTTTAGTGAAGCTGTATTATCAGAATGGGGAATGTGCTAGTTCAGCGTTATGATCCTATCGCCATAGGAAGGAGATTCGAACGGGTAAAGGTCTGTGGACAGATGCAGCTGTGGCGAGAATGATTTCGAAGTTCGAAGCCACAGGTTGTTTAGACGATAGACCCTGTAGTGGCCGACCGAGCACAAGGCGTAATGCTGCTGAGACAGTTCAAATGGCTCTGAGCACTATGGGACTCAGCTGCTGAGGTCATTAATCCCCTAGAACTTAGAACTAGTTAAACCTAACTAACCTAAGGACATCACAAACATTCATGCCCGAGGCAGGATTCAAACCTGCGACCGTAGCGGTCTTGCGGTTCCAGACTGCAGCGCCTTTAACCGCACGGCCACTTCGGCCGGCGCTGAGACAGTTCAGGAAGAAATGGAGACTGTAGCGGGTTCGTATTTGCATGGGGAAGTCAGCGCTCGTGCAGTCACACATCCCACCGGCATTCCATACACTACTGTTTGGTTGGCACTGAGGTGCACCCTCCGATGCTATCTGTACAAAATCCATCGGCATCATGAACTGTTACCTGGCGATTTAGTGAAGCGGAGGGCATTTGCGGTGTGTGGGCGTTTCAAAAGATGGCGGAAGATGACGATTGGTTGAGTAACGTGTTGTGGACCAACGAAGCTCATTACACGCTCCGAGGGTCTGTCAACGCCCACAACTGCAGAATTTGGGCTACCGAAAATCCTAGAACTGTCGTGGAAACAGCATTGCACGACAAGAAAGTCACGGTATGGGTTGGATTTACCACATCTACTGTTATCAGGCCACTTTTCTTCGAGGAAATGCGTGATTCTGGTTTTGTAACTGCTACCATGACGGATGAGAGGTATGCCAATATGTTACAGAATCGCATCATCCCCAGCCTGGCTGATAAACACCTTCTGGAACGTACGATATTTATGCAGGATGGCGCTCCACCCCATGTTGCTAGACGCATGAAAGATCTCTTGGGCGCGTCGTTTGGTGATGATCGTGTGCTCAGCCGCCACTTTCATCATGCTTGGCCTGCCAGGTCCCCAGACCTACGTCCATGCGATTATTGGCTTTGGGGTTACCTGAAGTCGCAAGTGTACCGTGATCGACCGACCTCTCTAGGGATGCTGAAAGACAACATCCAATGACAATGCCTCACCATAACTCTGGACATGCTTTACAGTGCTGTTCACAACATTATTTCTTAACTACAGCTATTGTTGAGGAATGATGGTGGACATATTGAGCATTTCCTGTAAAGATCATCATCTTTGCTTTGTCTTGCTTTGTTATGCTAATTATTGCTATTCTGATCAGATGAAGCGCCATCTGTCGGGCATTTTTTGAACTTTTGTATTTTTTTGGTTCTAATAAAACCCCATGTCATTCCAAGCATGTGTGTCAATTTGTACCTCTCTATCTACATTATTCAGTTTTCAAATTTATACTGACTTTTTGATCACCTGGTACATCACTAAATTCAGCAACAAAAAAACCCACTAAGAAACAGGTACCGAACCTCGTTGCTGCACAGTGCAGACTGAGAAAAGATTAAATTGAAGGTACTGATAGCAAGGTGTGGTTGACGTAAGTACAGCAATGCGAATCTGAGGAACAATGTGGAGTCAATTTGACTCCCATCTGTAGATACTGGCTAATATGACAGTATTTGCTTTTCACTATTTGGTGGAATTAGTGCAATCTTATTTGTTCCCTCTGAGTTACTGACTTCATTATGCCAGTAGTCCACTTAATTTTGTATTTTGTTGCAATTTCCCTTCCCCCATGCATGATGATGATACTACATAATATTTCTTGTAGGCCACAAACAGAAAGTATGACTCATAGTGGTGCCACTGTGTATATATTTACTTTATAATTAAAAAGCCGCCATATAAAATCTCTCCTCCTCGCCCTGGTCTTGGCCACACCTAAGCAACTGCAACCTCCACCTCACCCCCCCCCCAAAAAAAAAAAGAAAAATGCACGCTCGTGCGTGCGCCCCCCCCCCCCCCCCCCCCACACACACACACAGAAAGAACCACTGTATCTGTGTCTGCAAGATTACACACATGAAAAAGATGATGTGCACTGTTGAAGGAACCTACTTTTCCGTCAGGCAAGATAACCTTGGTGGTGACAAAGCTATGGTTGGGGTGGCATTATTCTTTAGTAACACATACCACTTCTTACCTGTCTCCCACACAACAGGCTTGAAGGCAGTAGCTGTTGTCATTCTGCTGAAAATCACCTCTGCTAAGTGTGCTTCCCACCTAATTAACCACCTCCCCAGACTATTCCTGCTTATTGAGGATTTTAAGGTACATCATGTGATGTGCTTTCGGGTTCTTACACATGTACCCCAGGGGTCACTATTTTGAGAGCCTCATTGTATCAGAAGACACCATTTGTGAACAGGATTCAAGCAGCACATTTTAGATTCACCACAGGCACATTCCTGGTGATTGAGTGTACTTTCTGTCCCCTACCCTTACAGCTAAGTGGAGGAGAGTGGGAAGTGGACACTTGCTGCACTCAAATGATCACATCCCTTTCTGGATACATTTTCCAGACAGAAGAGAACCCAAAAGGTAGTCGCCAAAATAGCTCAGCTTAGTGTACTGGAAACTGTTGCCAGTTAGTAAGTTTGAACAGAGAGACAGCATCTAGGAGTGGGTGGATCACGTTAAAAGTGTGAGCGACCGTGCAGCTAAGGTATCTGTACCAAAGACTGTAGAACTCCCTAATGCCAACATTCAGTTAGGATCACATGAGAAGCACTGTAAAGATTTAAGGTCAGACCATCAGGAGTGAACCTAACAGCCTTTTGGGTTGAGAAAGCAAAGGTATGGTGAACAATTAAAGTCAACAGGAAGAGATTGTAGCAAGAGTTCATGAAATACATTCCACACCAGCCTCAAGAATATGGAAGTTGATAACGAGGGTTTCTAATAAAGTAAGTTTGACGTTTTTTCTTGCCAGAATGAATAATGGGATTATTTTGATTTCTCAACCTGACACACACTATGTGATCAAAAGTATCTGGACACCCCCAAAAACATACGTTTTTCATATTAGGTGCATTGTGCTGCCACCTATTGCCAGGTACTCCATATCAGCAACTTCAGTTGTCATTAGACATCGTGAGAGAGCAGAATGGGCACTCCACGGAACTCAAGGATTTTGAATGTGGTCAGGTGATTGGATGTCACTTGTGTCATACATCTGTACATAAGATTTACACACTCCTAAACACTCCTAGGTCCACTGTTTCCGATGTGATAGTGAAGTGGAAACATGAAGGGACACGTAACGCACAAAAGCGTACAGACTGACCTCGTCTGTTGACTGGCAGAGACTGCCGACAGTTCAAGATGGTTGTAATGTGTAGTAGGCAGACATCTATCCAGACCATCACACAGGAATTCTAAACTGCATCATGATCCACTGCAAGTACTATGACAGTTAGGTGGGAGGTGAGAAAACTTGGATTTCATGGTCGAGTGGCTGCTCGTAAGCCACACATCATACTGGTAAATGCCAAATGATGCTTCACTTGGAGTAAGGAGCATAAACATTGGATGATTGAACAGTGGAAAAACGTCGTGTGGAGTGATGAACCACGGTACACACTGTGGCACTCCAATGATAGGGTGTGGGTATGGCGTATGCCCGGTGAATGTCATCTGCCAGTGTGTGTAGTGCCAACGGTAAAATTCAGAGGTAGTGGTGTTATGGTGTGGCTGTGTTTTTCATGGATGGGGCTTGCGCCCCTTACTGTTTTGTGTGGCACTATCACAGCAGAGGCCTACATCGATGTTTTAAACACCTTCTGCTTCCCACTGTTGAAGAGCAATTCAGGGAAGGCAGTTGCATCTTTCAACATGATCAAGCACCTGTTCATAATGCATCTACATCTACTACATCTACATCCATACTCCGCAAGCCACCTGACGGTGTGTGGCGGAGGGTACCTTGAGTACCTCTATCGGTTCTCCCATCTATTCCATTCTCGTATTGTTCGTGGAAAGAAGGATTGTCGGTATGCCTCTGTGTGGGCTCTAATCTCTCTGATTTTATCCTCATGGTCTCTTCGCGAGATATACGTAGGAGGGAGCAATATACTGCTTGACTCTTCGGTGAAGGTATGTTCTCGAAACTTTGACAAAAGCCCGTACCGAGCTACTGAGCGTCTCTCCTGCAGAGTCTTCCACTGGAGTTTATCTATCATCTCCGTAACGCTTTCGCGATTACTAAATGATCCTGTAACGAAGCGTGCTACTCTCCGTTGGATCTTCTCTATATCTTCTATCAACCCTACCTGGTACGGATCCCACACTGCTGAGCAGTATTCAAGCAGTGGGCGAACAAGCGTACTGTAACCTACTTCCTTTGTTTTCGGATTGCATTTCCTTAGGATTCTTCCAATGAATCTCAGTCTGGCATCTGCTTTACCGACGATCAACATTATATGATCATTCCATTTTAAATCACTCCTGATGCGTACTTCCAGATAATTTATGGTATTAACTGCTTCCAGTTGCTGACCTGCTATTTTGTAGCTAAATGATAAAGTATCTATCTTTCTGTGTATTCGCAGCACATTACACTTGTCTACATTGAGATTCAATTGCCATTCCCTGCACCATGCGTCAATTCGCTGCAGATCCTCCTGCATTTCAGTACAATTTTCCATTGTTACAACCTCTCGATACACCACAGCATCATCCGCAAAAAGCCTCAGTGAACTTCCGATGTCATCCACAAGGTCATTTATGTATATTGTGAATAGCAACGGTCCTATGACACTCCCCTGCGGCACACCTGAAATCACTCTTACTTCGGAAGACTTCTCTCCATTGAGAATGACATGCTGCGTCCTGTTATCTAGGAACTCCTCAATCCAATCACACAATTGGTCTGATAGTCCATATGCTCTTACTTTGTTCATTAAACGACTGTGGGGAACTGTATCGAACGCCTTGCGGAAGTCAAGAAACACGGCATCTATCTGTGAACCCGTATCTATGGCCCTCTGAGTCTCGTGAACGAATAGCGCTAGCTGGGTTTCACATGACCGTCTTTTTCTAAACCCATGCTGATTCCTACAGAGTAGATTTCTAGTCTCCAGAAAAGTCATTATACTCGAACACAATACGTGTTCCAAAATTCTACAACTGATTGACGTTAGAGATATAGGTCTATAGTTCTGCACATCTGCTCTACGTCCCTTCTTGAAAACGGGGATGACCTGTGCCCTTTTCCAATCCTTTGGAACGCTACGCTCTTCTAGAGACCTACGGTACACCGCTGCAAGAAGGGGGGCAAGTTCCTTCGCGTACTCTGTGTAAAATTGAACTGGTATCCCATCAGGTCCAGAGGCCTTTCCTCTTTTGAGCGATTTTAATTGTTTCTCTATCCATCTGTCGTCTATTTCGATATCTACCATTTTGTCATCTGTGCGACAATCTAGAGAAGGAACTACAGTGCAATCTTCCTCTGTGAAACAACTTTGGAAAAAGACATTTAGTATTTCGGCCTTTAGTCTGTCATCCTCTGTTTCAGTACCATTTTGGTCACAGAGTGTCTGGACATTTTGTTTTGATCCACCTACCGCTTTGACATAAGACCAAAATTTTTTAGGATTTTCTGCCAAGTCAGTACATAGAACTTTACTTTCGAATTCATTGAACGCCTCTCGCATAGCCCTCCTCACACTACATTTCGCTTCACGTAATTTTTGTTTGTCTGCAAGGCTTTGGCTGTGTTTATGTTTGCTGTGAAGTTCCCTTTGCTTCCGCAGCAGTTTTCTAACTCAGTTGTTGTACCACGGTGGCTCTTTTCCATCTCTTACGATCTTGCTTGGCACATACTCATCTAACGCATTATGTACGACGGTTTTGAACTTTGTCCACTGATCCTCAACACTATCTGTACTTGAGACAAAACTTTTGTGTTGAGCCAACAGGCACATGCATGGCGTGTGGCGGAGTGGTTACACGACAATAACATCCCTGTAATGGACTGGCCTGCAGAGTCCTGACCTGAATCCTATAGAAGACCTTTGGGATGTTTTGGAATGCCGACTTTGTGCCAGGCCTCACTGATGGAAATCGATACCTCTTCTCAGTGCAGCACTCTTTGAAGAATGGGCTGCCATTCCCCAAGAAACCTTCCAGCACTTGATTGAATGTATACCTGCGAGAGTGGAGGCTGTCATCAAGGCTAAGGGTGGGCCAACACCATATTGAATTCTAGCATTGCCGATGGAGAGCACCGTGAACTTTGAAGTCATTTTCAACAAGGTTTCTGGATACTTTTGATCACATAGTGTAGCACAGACATAATGTAACATCTAGTCACAAAAAAAGAGCCTACATTCCTTCAGAAAGAAGCCCAAGGACAAGATGCTGTTATGTATAGCATGTTCAGACAATGGTATAACAATGGTATATGGTCACAGGGACTATGCCCTCATTCATGGAAGGAATCTTGTAAGTGTACCTCTCCTAAAACTAGGAAAGGTATGTATGAGGGGACTTCAAAAAGTAAGTTACACTTGTTGTCCCATGCTAAGACTGCTGTGCAGCAAGAATATTGCATTGTCAGAAGAGTGTGCATGGTCAGTTTCCTGCAGACAGTTCTGTTATGGTATGGATATAGGTACGTCACATTGTAGGAGTGAAATGACATGGCAGGTGAAAATGTTATCCAAAGTTGAAGTATACGGGACAGTATGATACTTGTGGGGAGGAGTATCTGAATTGCACACAGATTCATCATGAAATTCTGGTGATACAGTAGGATCTCATTAGTATGTTCCTCATAATTGTATTTTCCTTCATGTTATGGCCAATTTTGGTGGTTCCAGTTCTTTAAATGCGTGTTAAATGATTCGGTTTCATGCTTTCCCTCACCGTTGTGTGTTTTCAAGTTTGGCGGTATTGGTGCTGTTTGGCTGCTACAACGTTTGCTGCTGAGAGTTTTGCGAGTGGTGGGAATAAGATGTTTGCGGCCACGGGAAGCAGAAATGTACATGGAGAGGTGTTGTTCAGTGCTGGCAACTTCATGAGTCGTACAAAACTTTTGCTACTGTACAAATGTTTTGTAGAGATTGGCAGTAGCTCTGTCTACTTCAGACTTTTGTAACGACCAAACAGTAAACCAAATAGTGTGTAATTCAGTCAGTATTCAGAAAGTGGTCAAATATCCTCACATGAAATGTGTTCACATTATGTGAAAATTCATCATTTGTCCATCAACATCAAATATAATAGTCAGCAAATGATAAATAATTGAAGCAGCACATTTGAAATGATGACGTTCCAAATGAAAACGAGTACATGACAGTCACTTTTACTGAAATGGTGAAAACAAGCTCTTGTTTCGAATATTCCAGTTGATGGCACTGTGCTCTGTGCTAAGGCAATATATTTGGCACAAAAGTTGGGACACTCAGATTTCAAAACATCCAGTAGTTAGATCAGAAGGTTCAAAAAACAGATATAATTTAGTGTATAAATTTGTTGGAGGTGAGGCTGGAAGCATGAACATGACACTGTTCAGTCATGGAAAAATAAGTGTTCCATTAATCATAGAAAATTATAGTCCCAATGATGTTTTCAATGCCCATGAAATGGACGTATTTTATCACCTTCTGCTTGACAAAGTTCTTGAGTTTAAAGGAGGAAAATGCCATGGCAGAAAATTTATTGCCACTAATAAGTGGAAAGACAAAAGAGTCCAAGATGCTTGAAAAATGTGCAGACATTTCCATGTAAATATATGTCTAATGTGAACTCATTAGTAATAACTACTGTACTCGAACAATTCATGCTTGCCTAGGAGGCAAGGTTGTGTGTTAGGAATAGGAAAATCCCCCTGTTTATTGACCATTGTGCAGTGCACCCCAAGATATGTCGTACCTATGTAATATAAATTTAGTGTTTCTTCCTCCCAAATATACAAGCCACCTTCAGCAACTTGACCAAGGCATTATAAAATGCTTGAAACAAAAATATACAATGTTACTTGTACAGCAGAGGCAGACCTGTCTTGATACTACGATGAGAAAGGCTACAAACTTACATGCTATGCATATTGTAAGAGATGCTTGGAATGCTGTACAAAAAAAGCACAATCTTGAGCTGCTTCAAGAAAGCTGGCTTTTATTGGATACTTACAGAAGATGCAGGAATTGCAGCAAATGATGGCGAAAGAAGAAAAGACTGACTACCTGACCTACGATATTCATGTTTAATGTGATGGTGTTTCTGTCTGTTATTCCGTCATACTTGATGGAGTCCTGCAGGAACAGATGGCAGAGATACAAGAAGAAATTGAAGACATGGATGAATCAGAACCTTTTCCAGTTCCTAAAATGTCAGAAGCTGTCAAAGGAATAGACACAGTTAAGCCTATGTTTTGAGTTTTGCAGTCGTCGAAGAAGTGATGAATGTATTTACTAAGCTGGACAATACATCATTAAAATTAATACAAAAGGAACAGTCAGCTCTTGATATGTTTTTTAAACTTGTATCTTTTATCTTACTGTGTTATGTAATTAGGCTAATGTGATGTATGATATAATAGTAGTTTGTTGAAATGACAACCCCTATTCAGTTACTGTACTGATTCACTAATGGAGTGATGCTAAATGAATGACTTTGGTTTGTTTTTAGAAGTGTAATAAAAATTGCAATTTTAGCATATTTTATTCTTTCTGCATCATGTACCAGGTATGTACATATTTTGGATGGTGGAGGTTACATTCTTGTGCCACATGACATTCCTACACTTTGGTTGGCTGAGGGCAGAAGTATATATAAAAAATATTGTATCGTATAGGATTTAGTCAGTGCTGCCGTATTTAACATATTTTTGCCTCTAACATAGTAACAAGTAATTTTGAGAGTTTCTGGGTGCAATATTCTGAATGTGTTCTTGAAAAGTGTCTTTTGAATCATAATTTATTGAGGTGCCGTGGCAGAAAGTGGGTGTTATGTGATGGCACATTACTCCAACTATGGTACCCTTAATTCTGCGTTTTCACTGACAAAATCGAATCATTACAAAAATATGTATGTTTTGGAAGTATGTTTTCATGCTTATGGCATTCAAAATGTGTGGTCCTTTCAAAAACGTGTTAATGAGATTCCACTGTATATGGACCAAATGCAGTGTCGACTCCATCTGTCGTGAAATGGTTCCCACAATTTGATCAGGGCTGTACAGATGTGGGTGATACTGATCAGGAGGTAAAGCCATAGACATCAAACCAAAAACGACAATTTCCAGACATTCACGGAATTGATTTGCAGCAGTCTCAGATTTTCTGACAGTGAGGATGTTCATACAGCAGTACTCAAATGGCTCTGTGACCAAGGAGTGGATTTCTGTCATTGAGAATTTGAGCAATTGGTGTAATGTTCCAGCCATTGTTTACAAAGACTAATGACTACACTGAAAAACAGTGTTGTGATGTATCTGTGTCACTTATAAGTATTGTGCCTAATTCAATAAAAGCTAATTAGCCAGCCATAATAAAGTGTAACGTACCTCCACAAGCAGTTTTCTTAGCGCTGTCCTTATAAACGGCATAGAAAAAACCCATGAACAGATAGTTAGTGACTGTCTGTTTTGCTACATGGATAGTACCTTGTAGGGTTATTCTTTGATATTGAAAAGGCATATGACACAGCCTGGAGGTCCAGCATACTCAGCCAGCTTCATAACTGGAGCTTCCATGGAAGATTGTTAATTTTATTGAATCTTTCCATACAGAGCAATCAGTTTATTACCAAATAGGAGAGCATGGTCAAGAAATTTTTATATAGGAGAATGGTGTCCCTCAAGGGAGCATTTTAAGTGTAACCGTGTTCACCATTGCTATTACAGTAAAACTCCGTATTAACAAACCCGCTTTTAAGGAAATCCCACTTTTAAGGAATACTTGCATTGGTCCCGGCAATAACACCATAAAAAACAGTGTTCCTGAAATTCGGTTTTAATGAATCGCTCTTTCTTTTAAATCCCGCTTTTAAGGAATATGTGTGTTACAATTCGCAAATTAAAATACGGTCTGCAGCTGCACTTCTAGTTTTCGGACATTAAATCATAACGTTAGGCTTTGATCATTTGCATTCTTAAAATCGATGTTCGCATTAGCGTTCGGACATTGGTCTCGTATCAATAGTTTTGAAGTTATCGTGATTGGTGAATGTTAAACTGATCATTTGAAAACACAATTCTTCCGCACTACCACGCTCCAGCTGTTGTGTCTGACGTTATAAAGTGAAAGCATGAAGTGTATACTGTAGTTGTGTAGTCTACTTACAGTACTGTTTTTGTACGTGTGATATGGCCAGCAAACAAAGAAAAGTGACGATACAGCAGAAGCTAATAATTATTTGGTATTTTGAAGAGAATCGCAATACCTGTATGAAATTATGCAACATTGCAAAGAAGTACGATTTGATGCCATCGTCTTTGTGCGGAATAATAAAAAATAAGTAGGCTTTATTAAATTTAGAAGCACACAGTTCATGTTCATCAAAAAGGAAGAATATTTGTGAGTCGTCTTTCAAAGCCGTAGAAACTGCTCTTTTAGACTGGTTTCAGGGAATAAGAGCCGCAAATATTCCCATAGGTGGAAATGTGTTGCGTGAGAAGGTGCGAGAAATTGCACTGAGGATGGGATATGAGAACTTCAGTTCATCTGACGGGTGGCTAGATCGTTTTAAAAAACGTCACAATCTCTCAACCCAAAATTTAAGTGGAGATAGTGCGTCTGTGGACAATGAAAGTGTGGAGCATTGGAGAAGTTGTACTTTGCCACGTCTGATTCAAAGGTATGATTCCAAAAAATTTTTAATTCCGATGATACTGGTGTATTTTATAACCTCCTTCCATCTAAAACACTTTCAATTAAGGGTGAAAAATTTCATGGGGGACAAAAAAGTAAAGAGAATGACAGCATTATTGTACGTAAACAATGACAGAAGTGAAAAGTTGCCATCATTAATTATTGGTAAATTTAAAACTCTGAGGTGTTTTAAGAACATAAAGACACTTCCGTGCAAATATGAGTTTAACAAAAATGCCTGGATGATGACAGATATTTTTATAAGGTTCCTGAGGAGCTAGGACTCAAAGATGGGTGCAGCAGGAAGAAATATTGTACTTATGGTAGATAGATGCCCTGCTCATCCCAAAGATACCTCATTTTTAAGAAATATAAATGTTGTGTACCTTCCTGCTAACTGCACAAGTCACTTGAAACCACTGGACTTAGGCACAATCCATTCAGTTAAAGCTAAATATAGACTGGCTGTAGTGCAGAAATCAATTTCATTCGTGCAGAGGAAGCAAGTTATGAAATTGAATATTTTACAGGCCATGCATATGTTTGTTGCTGCCTGGAATGCAGTCACACAGCAGACTGTCATAAACTGCTTTGCAAATGCTGGCTGTGGTGCAACATTGTTTGTGGAGGACGATATTCCTGAAGAAGATTGGAATGTTATAGATGTTCCTGAGACTGTGAAATTACAAGATTTTATTTCGTGTGATGAGATGATAATGTACTTACTTCTACACCCACTATGGACATGAGTGAGCTGTTTGCTGCTGATATTGGTGACAAAACTGAAATTGGTGGTGACAGTGGTGGTGACGAGGATGATGATGATGATGATGATGATGATGATGATGATGAAGATGTGGACTCACCAACACCAAGTTTTTCTGCAGCTGTGGAAGGACTTGAGACTGTTAGAAGGTATTTCTCATCCTTCGTTGTGGATGAGTCAGTTCTTAACAGTATTAACCAGCTGGAACGACAACTTCTAGGAGTACGCTGTGCTGGAAGGAAGCAGCAGACTACTCTTCTAGATTCTTTTTCATAAATAATGACAGCATAGCAGTTTTATTCATTATTGTGATATCTAATTCATTGAGTGCCATTGGCTAAATAAAATTTTCTCCTTTTAAATCAAGATACCAGTTGATGACTTTTGATGTGAGCTAACATCCAAAATATCTTACAAAAAAAAAGTATTATAAATATATAGAGTATTTTAAATTTGCCAAGAAACATTTTCATGTTCACTGTATTTTTGTATGCAGCACAAGGTGAGTTTGTGATTATGGAGTATTTATATGTCCTAAATAGCCTAGGTTCCAATTTGATTCTGGAACACTTATTTAGTGCATTTTGACCTAAACCCTAATTTAAGGAAAACCCTCTTTTAAGGAACAAATTTTTTGGTCCCCTGAGATTCATTAAAAAGGGGTTTTACTGTAATAGCATACCAACAAAGTGAAGAGTAAAGTGAAAACTTATTTGTTTGTTGGTGATCTTACGCTTTACTTTTCCTCCTCCCTTCACACTTAACAGCTCGTCAGTCACAGTTGACAAATCAGGAACTGAAAGATTGTACACAAAGGACAGGTTTTAAGTTTTCAGTGGATAAAACAGTATGTGTTTGTTTTAATTATATTTGTCACACTTTTAATGATCCAGAACACCAATTTAATGATACCATTCTCCACTTTAGTGAGTCTTTCAGGTTCCTGGAATGAAAGTAAATCTAATCTAATCTAAACCTGGTGCACATATTTCATCAAAGGCTCATGTGATTACCACTCTTTATGAACTTCTTAGTAAAAGCATTTAGCTTTAGGCATTTTAAAGTGTCTCGGTGGGTAGGTCCTATGTGCAGGCAGTTCCAAGCTACAACTATTTTATAAAGCAATTGTCTCATCCAGTATAGACCAAAGGTGTAACATTTACGGTTCAGCCCAGCCTGCACGTTTACAGATGTTGTGTGCAGTACACCTCGTGGATAACAGACTGACAACAAGAACAAGCCTGTCCTTAGCCTTTGTGCCAAAGCTCGTGAGCCACCACTTTCTATCTAGTTGCAGCTCCTGACTGTGCAACGTTGTTTTAGAACTAAGTCAGTCAAATAATCTTTAACCCCCGCCATCATTGCTTTATCTCCAGCCACAGAACTATACACAAGCCGCAGAACATTAAGGAGTTGGGCAAATCAGCATACATTATATTGTATTTTAGTAGGTCACGGTGGAGTGTGATAACATCTCAGTTTTTTTTTTAATTCGTGTCAGAAGCACCATGGATACAGGAATATAAAAAAATGAATAGCAAAAAAAAAAAAAAAATACAGGCATATGAAAATATATATAAATATATATACAAATATGTGTGCACAGAAACAAAATGTTATAGGCATTTGGCCCATAAGCAGGCTACGTCGACAGCATTTGGGGTTGTCAACATCAGATCCCCTAAAGTGCAGTGTGAAGGACATTCAGGACAGTTATACATGTGCTGGATCGTCTGCACCTCTCCACAGTCGCAGAGATTAGATGTAGTAGAATATCCCCACTTCAGAAGGTTATCTCTTGACCGTGCAGTGTTGGTGCGTAGCCTGTTTAGTGATCTCCAGACCACCCAGTCCTCATCGTAACCTGGTGCCAATTCTTCCTTTGGTTCCATCCAGTGCCCTTTTCCCGACCGCTTCCATTTCTCCACCCTAGATCCAGGTTGGTCACTAAAATCTTCGGTTGCTCTCAGAAAACTGCATCTAGATTTCAAGCGTTTGGTGGCTGGCTGAGTTTTGTGGAGGGGGTGGCTCTCTGCCATCTCAGCCCTCGCTCTTTCACTATAGGCTGCCGCTTCTCTTTGCACTGCAGGAGGTGCAATCCCAGCAAGATGGTAGAGCTTGTCTGTTGGCGTCGGTTTCAGACATCCAGTGACGAGCCTGCAGGTCTCGTTCAGAGCAATGTCGACCTGTTTAGCATGGGTAGAGTTGTACCAGACACTGCTTGCATATTCGCCTGCTGGGAAGCAAACTGCTAGTGCTGTGGTCCTCACTACCTCTGGCTTTGCGCCCCAGGAGGAGTTCGTTATTTTCCGAAGAATATTATTTCTGCCGCTCACCTTCATTTTGGTGTTAATACAGTGCTGTTTATACGTCAGAGCCCTGTCTAGGGTTACTCCTAGGTATTTGGGGTTAGCGCAGTGTTCGAGGAGTGTGTCCTTCCAGAAGACACGCAGCTTACGGGATGCCTGCTTGTTACGGAGATGGAAGGCGCAACTTTGCTATGGTTCGGCTTGAGTTGATTGTCGGCGTAGTACTGACAGCATGTCTAGCGCATCCGTGAGCTTTGTCTCAACATCCTCAAAGGAGTCACCCTGTACGGCCATAGCACGGTCATCGGCGTAGATATAGTTTTCTGTACCAGCTGGCAGTGGTTGATCGTTGGTGTATATGTTAAAAAGTAAGGGTGCCAGTACGCTGCCCTGAGGGAGACCATTTTTCTGGGCCCGCCACCTGCTATGCATCCCTTGGAATTCCACAGAGAACCTACAGTTCTCTAACAGACTTCTAACTGTGGATGTGAATTTAAAGTCCCTGGTAATGGCATACAGCTTCTTCATTAGCAGACGTAAGTTGATGGTGTCATATGCGGCTGTCAAGTCTATAAAGGCGACACCGGTTATTTTCCGGTTCTCATAGCCGTCTTCAATCAGCTGCGTGACGTTAATTACCTGAGATGTAGTGCTTTTCCCTGGGTGGAAACCTGCTTGTTGGGGGATTAGATAGGGTTCTATGGCACTGGAGAGGCGATCCTGGAGTATTCTTTCAAAGATTTTAAAGATATTGCAGAGAAGTGATACGGGTCGGAAATTTCTGGGGTCATCAGCATTTTTGCCTGGTTTTAAAATGGCAATAACTTTAGCGTTCCTCCAGATTATGGGAATCTGACCTGTTTCCATGCAATTGTTAAACAGTTTCAGTAGCCATTGTTTAACGTTGGGACCAAAGTGTTTAATCTGTTCAACAAAAGTCCCATCCAGGCCCGGGGCCTTCCTTAGCTTGCATTTCGCTATGGCTTTGTCCAGATCTGCCATTGTGAGAGGGGTGGCCAGAGTTGAATTTTCTTGGTGTTCAATCCTGTCTATTTTGGTCTCCGACTTCCTGATTTTGGTGTCAGGTTTCCCATTCTTGAGAAGTTGGTGGGCTATTTGGTCGGCTGTGACGGGTGCATGTCCTGGAGAGAAAGTCGGGTCATTGTTGAGACATTTAAGGAGTGTCCAGGCTTTCTGACTGCTCCTTTTGATGTCCAATTCCTCTATTGTCCTCAGCCATTTCTCTCTCCTGGTTTTAGCTAGTGACTCGGTTAGCTGCTCGCCCGCAGTGATAGTTTCCGCGGATAGAGGGTTTGCGTCAAACAGTGTCAGGTATTGCTGCAACTGATCCTCTACTTCTAGCGTAAGGCCTTCAACATAATTGCTTCTGCATCCTCTAGGGATCGATTACTTGGAACACCACTGCACAGCCCTCACGAAATTGTCATAGAATCTTGGTTCAGGTGGTAGGTTGTTTACAGAATCTTCCATGAGGTTTTGAAAGGTTGACCATTCTGCTTTCTTAAAATTGTACCTACGGCGAAATGGTATGCTATGGGGTTTAACAACAGATGTGATCTGGCACATTATTGGACGGTGCTGGGTGTTTGGTATTGGTGAGCAAACTCCTTTTGAGCATTGGGACGTTACTTGATGGCTAACGAAGATGAGGTCCGGGTTATAACCTCTCCCCCATCTGCCACTGTTGTAGGAAGCAGGCAGTTTATTGTCATGTATCAGTTTTAGGTTGTTTAGCTCGGTCCAGCAGATCACAGCCGTGCCATTGTCGTCGTCTTCTTGGTAGCCCCACTGCGTACTGTGGCTGTTGAAATCACCGATTACAAAATTAATTCTGTCTTTATTAAAATTGTTTACGTTGGAGCTGGAAAAGTCCACAGTTGGTGGTTTGTACACTGATGTAACAGTGCAGTCACTAAGTTCAATGGTTAGCACTTCAGTATCATTGATGTCGTTTATACTGCTTGAAAGGATCTGTATGTTTGGCCTGGTAAAGATTGCGCTGCCATACTGTCAGTGTGGCCTTTCAGCTACTAGTCGCATGCCGTTCATCTTGGGTCTTTTGAGTGTACTATCTCTGTGAGTTTCTTGTAGACACAGGACGTCACATTTCTCTTTCTGACAGAGGTCTTGTAGTAGTAGACGTTCTTTGCATGCAGACAGGCCTTCAATATTTACAGAGATAATCGTCAGTGCTGGGCCTGATAATGTCCTTTTCTGTAGGATTGTCGTGTTGCTTCTGGAGTGAAAGGATCAGCCTGTATACAACCGCCCAGGGGATGCCCGAGTATGTGTATTGCATTCACATACTCTTCGTGGAGGCTCCTTTCTTGTCCCCCAACATCTCAGTAACAATGACTAACACTCCATGTGTTAACATCTCAGTAATGTGTAGTATTGTGGCCCTTAAAAGGGCCTTTTTTGAGGACTGCTTTCAATGGTTGTACAGAGTACAGTCACCCACAATGCGACAATCTTCCAAAGAGGATGACCCACTGGCCTTAACCCATAAGTGAATATTACAATCAGAATTTATCTTCACACGTCTACGACAAGTCAAAGATAAACTCCCATGTGGCATAAGGTAGGAACCCTCACCAGAGATAATAATCTCAGATACAGGTATAGTACGGTAAGCCAAAATTTCACGGGTTTCAAAGGATTCCAAACCAGCTCTCCCTGCACTATTACAAGCAACGAAAGCAACAGTTATCCATCCATTACCTAAACCTGAAGAAGTAGAACTTTTCATTAAAGAAAAATTAAACCTCGCGCCACAAAACAATGTAGGTCCATTTATAAGAACAAATTAAGCAGTTTTACCTACTCCCCTGACTTCGTTCTTTTTCCCCTTGGAGGAAGATGTCGAAGCACCAAGAGTGCCGTCCACATTTACAAGTGTTTTGTAAACAAGCAATCGTCGGCGACGACGTTTACGAACCATTGTAAGAAGCAGTGCCTCAGTGGCTATTCACTCACACAAGAGTGAATGCGCTGGCAGGACAGTGTGCTCCTTATATAGCATCAGTCCTGGCGCACGCAGCGAATGTGGACTGATAAGGCGGCCCATTCATAAGCCGCCGGATGTTGCGCAACCGCAAACTTGATTTTAGCCCGCCGCGAGCCTAGTAATACTAGGGCTCGCGGCACCTCTCTCTCACACACTCCACAGCGCTCTCTCTCGCACAGTCAAGGTCACGCGTTCTACTGTGAGAGCCATCTATTGAGCACATAACACGATAACAAAAGTTCTACTTCTTCAGGTTTAGGTAATGGATGGATAACTGTTGCTTTCGTTGCTTGTAATAGTGCAGGGAGAGCTGGTTTGGAATCCTTTGAAACTCGTGAAATTTTGGCTTACCGTACTATACCTGTATCTGAGATTATTATCTCTGGTGAGGGTTCCTACCTTATGCCACATGGGAGTTTATCTTTGACTTGTCGTAGACGTGTGAAGATAAATTCTGATTGTAATATTCACTTATGGGTTAAGGCCAGTGGGTCATCCTCTTTGGAAGATTGTCGCATTGTGGGTGACTGTACTCTGTACAACCATTGAAAGCAGTCCTCAAAAAAGGCCCTTTTAAGGGCCACAATACTACACATTGATCTTGCCAAAAGCCGAGAAGCGATTCTTCTTGGTGTTGTAGCTCTCTGGGTGCTCAATAGATGGCTCTCGCAGTAGAGCCATGTGTTAACATCTCAGTAACACATGGAGTGTTAGTCATTGACAGTTGGTGACCGGTATCATCCTTAGTGTTGAACCATCACAGAAGACATAATACAATAGGTGTCAGTCAAATTAGGTTGCCACTTGAACATGTTATGAGGTGGAAACCAGACACACAAGCATTTGTAGTGAGATATGCTGAGAGATTTAAACTATACACCAGACCAAGTTTGGGCCAAGACACAAATCTGACCCATGCCTTGTATGAGTAATATTTTTACCATGGACCTATCCAGGCACAATTCATGATCCACATTCACAGTATCATTTCTGCCAGTAACAATATCCTATATTCCAAATAATTATAATGTTCTGACTAAAATCTGAATGGTTTCCATTTATTTACATCATTCGTTTTGTGGAACATCAATGATATGAAAGCAAGTGAAACAACTTACTAGTCATACAGATTCAGCAGCCATTGGTTGCATAACATGCAGGGTTGTTTTTTTTTTTTTTTTTTTTTTTGTGACTGTTTTTGAGGATAAAATTTCCATAACCAGCAGCTTTACCTGTAAATAGTTGTAGCACATTGTGCAGTTTTTTAAAGCACTAATGTATTGTTTGAACAACAGTTCCAGCCTTTCTTATAATTGTTGTTGACTCTCTAGCACCCCACTGATTAGATTGATGTATTAGGTACTATTCACTCCTAGATTACTATACTCTCATAAAACTTAAGATTGCAATTGGTATCTCATCACAGATCCTGCCAATCTGGACACCTGAGTGACACATTCTCTTGAGTACCTTTGTAGCAAACAGTGTTGGTAACAATAGCTGAATTATTTATTGCCCAACTCCAGTGATTTTCTGACACTGGCACTGCTGTTGTAAATATTATGAATGTGTATGCGTATGCCTGTTTTCTGATGTCTGCATGTTTGTTCCATCCCTTAGAATTTATTGCAGTATGGCATCTTGGGTTAAATATCAAGCAGTCGGTCAGAAGAGTGTTAGCTTATATCAGTTAGGCCCTTTTAGTGCAAATGTTGTCTTTTACTACTGAAATTAGTCCCATCCATATGATTTTGATTTTGACTCTAAAGATACTGGGTCATTTGCTTGAAGAAGCTGATAAAAACGCAGACAATGGGGAATTTAGAGACAAGAAAAATTTTCTGTGTACAGATAACAGTGATGTAGACCCAGGCTTTAAAGGAGCAAATGATGAAAATGAGAAACTAGAAGAAGAATCCTTGGGTGAATGTGGAAGAAACACTGAGCTAGGTCTTGCTTAGATTATAATAATAGCATCTAAAGCAGAATACTCTACTCATTCTGTGTAAAATATTCTTGGAGTTGTCGTAATTATAATAATTTGTAACTATGGTGAAATATAAATAATGACTTCTTTTCCAATAATATTTCGAGCTGTAAAATTGTCATTATAGCGTATGAAACAGGATATTTTGTACTTATTTTGTATGTATCACCATTGGAAATCTAATAATTGTAATTAACTGGTGCATAACATATAAATGACGACTTCCTTTGAATAAAATTTTGAGTAGTGTAATCTAAGATTGTTTAGTAGCAATGTAACTTCCCCCTTTGGTGCTCAAGGGGTAACTACAAATTCCCTGACCAACCATATATTTCATATACCAAATATTGTTATGATACTACAGATGTTTACAATTTTAAAGGTGTATGTTTTACACTACATCTAGCCAAGATTTGTTAAACATAGCAACTGTGCAATTTTCACATGAGATGTGTTTAATTTTGTAGAACTTGTGACTATCTCTAATAAAAATCGTCGATTAGCAGATCGGAATGTTTGTACAGTCATTCCGTAAAGGAATATAAAACGTCAAGACAAAAGATTCTAAAATTATTCTTAAAATGACTGTGATTGATATTAGGCATTCTAATGAAGATAGTCACAGAACCAGTCTCCATACACACATCAAATAGACCTGAAGTCCACAAATCCCATTGAATGGGCCAGTCTAATTCCTTATACGGTTTCATTGACTGTCGGTGTGTTCCTTAAACTAGGTAATGCTGCTGTGTCCACAATGCTCTTTTTACATATTATTCAGACACATTGTGTCAGTGTATAACAGAGAACAACATTATTGCTTCTAGGACTTACTCAAATATATTTCAGTTTTTGTTTTTGAATTATCCATTGAACCATTTTCATATTTCTATGAGGGTACACACCTGGCATATTGTTAGTGAATAGTGTTCCAGTGAACTATGCAATAGTGTGATGGATATTTTTCATGGCTGTTGCTGCAGAGCTTTAAATATTATACAAATGAAGTGACAAAATTTCAGTGACTTAACTGGTCTCATACAGATATGTATATAGACTGAAGCAGCAAGTGAAAATTTGTATGAAGGCTGGGAATTGAACCCACCCGTGGTACAAATTTTAACTCACCTCTTCAGTCTATATACATTTAAATATTATGCTTGCAAAAGCATGATACTTTAAGAAATTGTTTCCTGTAATTTTTTTTATTTTATTTTTTTTTTTCAGTTCCTGTCATTGGGATTAAAAATTATACGATTCCTCAACAAATATATGGTCAATGTAGAAACACCACGGCCATTGGTACCTAGCATTCAGGAAGGAATTGGAGAGCAACAATTGGCCTCAATATGTGGTATAATTAGGGACTTGGATAGAGAGTCCAGCAAGAGCAGCACACAAGGTGAGTTCCGGTGTTGTTTTGTAGTTACATTTTCGAATAATGTCTGTTTATTTTCCACAATTTCCCATTGACATTATCACGACTTTTAACATTGATTTTTAAACACATTTCTACAAAAGTGCATCATATTCCTGCTTAAAGTCAGCCTTGTAACAAAGCAGAAAATTCAGAGTGTGAGCAAAGTTGTTGATCATATAAGGTAGCATTAGCGCAGTAAGCAAGATTTTCATTGTTGGCATGTTGGGTCATGGCTGCCTGTGTTATAGTTCTGCAGTGTTTGGAAAAACTTCCTTCTGCTCATTGTGTTGTATTAAAACAGCTGTAATTTAATTGCACAGTCATTTATGTGGATTAACACGAATGTTGAAGATGATGGTCTCTGTAATAGGCATTCATGAATAGTTGTTACTTCCACATGAAATATGCTAATCCGCATTAGGCATGCAGTCTTAGGTTGGTACAACCCAATATCAGATGTAAGCATTCCTCCTCAAGATGCTTTGTAACACAACAATAATTTCTGCCCTCTTTCTTGCCCAGAACCAGCTGACCTCCTTGTCAGCAGCAAGCTGTAGATTTCATGCCTATTGTTCTCTGTTTACGAAGGCTGCCAACATTAGTGTTTTATCAATTTTGTGTTTCAAATTTTATGTAATATAATTTTGTAATGATTATGAATAATAAGTTTCACAGTAGGACACAAATATGTTTTTAATGTGGTTTAATGAGAGACTTCTACTTCTGTGCTTTATTTACACCATTGGACACAGTTGGGCCGAAGAGGGAAACCCACATGCACGTTCGTGTGTGTCAGTGTTCAGCCACTGCCTTTGTGATTGATGCTTTGTATACGGTGGACAGCATGTAGAGCTCATTGCTGTTAAAAAGAAACAAAAACAATTAACTGATGTAATAACATTTCCCTTGAGACATATGAGTCTCAACTACTAGTGACGCGCTCTGGCTTCAGTATCTACGACTGGGTGACTCATCTGACTTAGCAGTAATAGATTATGTACACATACCTTCCTTGTCAATCAATCTATCAATTAGTGAAAATGCTTTAAAAATCCCTAAAGTAGTTTCTGACATTATCTTTTACTTGGACAGAAAAACACAGTGGGAAGGCTGTAATTTACTAATATGTTCAGGCACATTACTGAAATAGTGTTTATTCAAGAAAATACTGAAGACAATGTTGTAATATGACAAAGCAAAGTTCCTGCATGATTATTGAATTCCACAGCTGTTGATACTGTTCTTGCCACTGTCTCATATGTTCAGGTGTTCTACAGCATGCATTGACCTATGATATGAAATTCTCTTTCCATGGAAGAGCAATGATGCATCCACAGATACCCAGGTAATGGTGAGGCATGACTTGTGGATAAATTGTACCCAGAAGTAAGGTTGTGCAATAATATCCTATTGAGTCATGTCCTGTCACAGAGCGAATGATTCATGCAGATAACTCACCAGATTTGACTTTCATTCTTTGCAGCAGGATAATTCTATTATATGTGGTATGGTGTGTAATGTGCAATATTGTTTTGTAATAAATCGCTCCAAAATACTATTTCAGTTCATGTGATGAGTTCTAATACAGGAGTTAAGCATTTTATCTCTGTAAATTAGTCTATACAGACTATTGATAGAATGAAAATGCTGAATATAGTGTGCTGATTTGCCCTTTTTCATCAATAATAATTCTCGCTATTCCTGATAGAAGTCGGGAGCTGCAATCATTTATATTGTTACTGCTGCGGAAGTCACCCTTCTTGATATCTAGACGAAAATAGCATCATCTTGACTGTGAGGAAATTAGCTTCACTTTTTTTACAATTTATGGTGTATTTAATGTATATTGAAATTAATAGATATCCAATTCTAACGCCAGACTTATTTGTGATTGGGAGTAGTTGAGCCTGAGATTCTTGTCATGACCCCACTAAACATTGACCAGCTATAGATATTACCACTGAAAGGGAACCCCAAGCCCACTAATTCAGTTGTTATGCAGGGTGCTGTAAATAGTGTTCATACATTCCATTTGCAGAAAAATTTTGTGCCATGTTGTCATACTGACAGGCATTTTTGTGTGATGTTGACGTAATAATACTCATTCTGTATCGCGCCAAATAAATTGACTACCTGAATTGTGGCATTTCATATTTATAGTGCAGTAGTGGTCATGAATTATGGCAATGATATTTGCCAGCAAATTTTTGTAACAGAGTGGGATGTGCAATGGTTAACACACTGGAGTGGCATTCAGGATGACAATGACTATTCAATTTGCCATCTGGCCATTTAAATTTCTGTTCTCTGTGATTGCCCTAAATTGATCCAGGCAAACAAAGGGTATGATTGATTTCCTTCTGCATCCTTTTGCAATCGGAGCTTGTTTGCATCTCCAATAATCGTGCTGTCGATGGAATTTTAAACTCCTTCCTTCTTTCATTCAGTAAATTTTGCGCTGTTAGTGTATGCATGGTGTATGTGGAATTGATAACAAGAAGTCAGTACACATTTTACACAGGACCATTGTCATACAGAACCAAATAGTGTTGGTTATGGGGGGGGGGCAGGCATGGGTTCAGAATGTATAAAATGAAATTTCTTCACTGTCACTAATCACCGGATTGAACTCTGTGGCAGGTCAGGTAGGTGAACCGCCGTGTAATTTAATCACCAAATGTCAGTCCCTTGATTTCCCCTGTGGCCGCTCCCTCCACCACCATGTCTTCCTGTTGGTTGAGAATACAGAGAAAGAGGTATAGGTTTCATACTACTTGTCAGAATGAAACGGACTTCATTTGGATGAAATAAATTGGTATAGGTTTCATACTACTTGTCAGAATGAAACGGACTTCATTTGTATGAAATAAATTGTTAAAAAGAACATACAGTTTCATGTACAATAGGTTTTGGTAAATGAAACACTTTCAATGTGGATAAGATGCACTGTTGGTTGTCTTTTGAACTTCAGTGATAATGTTCCTAATTTTGAATTTTGAATTAATTTTGAATTTCTATGGTACTGGCAGTGTTTTAATTGAAATTGATCATATGCAGATTTTTCCCATGAGCCATGAGAAGAAGTTGTCAATGAAGCAAGGCAGAGTTTCCTATTCCATGTCTCTCCATTCTGACAACCAAGAATACAAAGATTTTGGCAGATTTGCGTGTTTATGAATAAAATACATTGGATTCAGTTGCTATAAATAACATCAGGTGTTATGTTATAACTTCCATGGAAGATGACCATTACCTGCTTGACACTTGAATACAGAAGTCAGATCATGAGATGCACAAGGAAATGGATGAAAATCGTTTTTTCTCAATAAAGCATGTCATTAAAACATGCTTCTTTCTCGAGAGTTTGCTGGCTGCGGTGGCCGAGTGGTTCTAGGCGCTTCAGTCTGTAACCGCGCTACCGCTACGGTCGCAGGTTTGAATCCTGCCTCGGGCATGGATGTGTGTGATGTCCTTAGGTTAGTGAGGTTTAAGTAGTTCTAAGTTCTTGGGGACTGATGACCTCAGATTTTAAGTCCCATAGTGCTCAGAGCCATGTGAACTTTTTTTTTCTCGAGAGTTTCACATCTCTATCAGATTATGAACAGTTATCAGCTAACTCTGTTGAACAAATAGTGGTCTAATATAACAATAAAATAATCAATGTTTCAAAATATAATAAAATGTGGATAGATAAAAAAAATCTACTCAACATGAAGTGGCAGGAGAAAATGCACAAAAGATGTGTGAATGTGAACCTGTGGCTCATCTTCCTGGGAAAAGGGTTCAATGGAAATGAAGAGGGATGAAGGAAAAGGACTGGTTAAGTTTAGGAAATGGGAAGATTTATGGAAAACTCTGGGTTCTGGGTGGCTTTCTCGTTACGCTTTCCATTTTCTAGACCTCACAGTCCTTTTCCTTTATCCCTCTTCCTTTTTCTTCTGCCAGAAGCAGGAGTGACTGGTTTCAAAAGCTCACTTCCACATCATTTGTCTTTTTTTTTTTCCTGCCACTGCTGTTTGAGGAGATTTTTTTAAATCTCCAATACATTTTACTGTGTTTTCGAATGGTAGTCTCTATGCTTTCTGAAGTTTGTGGTTCAGAACTCTAACTTTAGGATTCTATGGAAGATCATCACAATTTTTGATGCTGAAAACTAGGTCTCAGTGTCATGCCTATTATCTGTAGCATTTCACCATCTATGCAAGTTGACAGTCTTATAGAAACTGAAATAAGTACTCTACCTATATAGATAAGGATAACAGAGATAACTATAATCTCTCAATGCAGAAGAATAGCCAGCAACACGTATAGTAAAAATCTGCAAATATCCTAGCTAAACAATCTGAATTTTGCAACTTATGACAGAAATACTCTTGTGCTTTAAGATGTCACAGCACCTGTGGAAACCTTAGCAGCCAAATCTTTAATGTTGTGCCCATTGACCAGTCTGTTCTTGCATCCACAGATTTTTTGTGGTTGCTAAGCTTTTTATATGGTGCAAATGATCTGTTCAGCATTTAATCTCCCCCCAACTGCAGGTAACGTGAGCCCCATTTTGAGCCATGATGATGGCTTTGAGGAATTTCGCCAGGTCTAGTAGTAGCTTTGAGGATACATGGATGTGGCCGCTGTGTTTCGCTTTTGATGAAAAGGAGTGTGGTTATCATACTAACAATGAGTTTTAATTTGCAACTGATGTAACTACAATAATGTAACCATAAACTGTTATTTGTGTAAAGAAGTTGGAATTTCCAGAGGACAGCCCCATTGTATGACATTTTTATGGCTGCACCATCAGTGTAGTAAATCTGATAATGTAATGGATATTCTAGGGGTGACATTTTGTGAGTTATCCAAGGTGTCTGACTGTAGGTATAAAGACGTACTTTTGAAGAAGTTATCTTAATGGGGCTGGTAGTGTGTAGCAGAATTTATCTGTGAATTTTGTATAAAGAAAAATACAAAATGGTAACTCAAGTAATTAAAGTAATTTATGTGAAGACCCTGTTTTATCTGTTATGTGGGGGATAGTGTGCTGGGTGTGTTCCATGATGTTCAGTCATCACAGCTAACGTACTACACTCAAATGAGCTCCCATTGTATCTGAAGTAATAGGTAGATTTATTTACATTTCACAACTGTGCAAGCATCTGGATTGTCAAAGAAGCAGTTGTGAAATAACTGTAAATATATTTTTGTGAAACCTGTTCACATCTACATAAATACTCCACAATCCTCCATATGGCGCTTGCGCAGTTTACCCTGTACCACTACTAGTCGTTTCCTTTCCTGTTCCACTCACAAATAGAGTGAGGGAAAAGCGACTGTCTATATGCCTCCTTATGAGCCCTAATTTCACATATCTTTATCTTTGTGGTCCTTGTGTGCAATGCATGTTGAAGGCAATAGAATCATTCTGCAATCGGCTTCAAATGCTGGTTCTCTAAATTTTCTCAGTACTGCTACTGGGGGGGGGGGGGGGTATTGCCTCCCTTCCAGGGACTCCCATTTGAGTTCCTGAAGCACGTCCATAACACATGCATGTTATGTGAATCAACCAGTAACAAATCTAACAGTCCGCCTCTGATTTGCTTCGATGTCTTCCTTTAATCTGACCGGCTACCTATACCAAACACTCCAGCAATACTAAAGAGTAGATCACATTAGCATCCTATTCGCGGTTTCCTTTACAGATGAACCACACTTCCCTGGAGTTCTCCAACTGCAGTTGACTATTCACGTTCCCTACCACAATCCTCAGATGCTCATTCCATTTCATATCGCTTTGCAACATTACACCCAGATATTCAAATGATGTGACTGAGTCAAGCAGGACACAACTAATGCTGTACCTGAACATTATGGGTTTGTTTATCCTTCTCATCTACATTAACTTACATTTTTCCACATATAGAACTAGCCGACATTCACCACACCAACGAGAAATTTGATGTAAGTCATTTTGTATCTTCCTATAGTCATAATAGCTGTCCTGTCACACTTCCCTGGTGCACTGTGATGATACGCTTGTCTCTGATGAACACTCGCCGTCGAGGGCATTATACTGGGACCTATTACTTAAGAAGTCTTCGACCACTCACATATCTTGGAAATTATTCCATATGCTCATACCTAATTTAACAGCCTCCAGTGGGATGCCGTCTCCGATGCTTTCCGGAAATCTAGAAATATGGAATATACCTGTTGCCCTTCATCCATAGTTCGCAGTATGTCGCGTAAGGAAAGGATAAGCTGAGTTTCGCAGGAGTGATGCTTTCTAAAACTATTCTTATTTGTGGACATAAGATTGTCAGTCAAGAACATTTATTACATTCGAACTGAGAATGTGTTCAAGGATTCTGCAGCAAACCGATGTTAGAGATATTGGTCTGTAATTTTGCAGGTCCTTTCATTTGCCCTTCTTATATACAGGAGTGACCTGCACTTTTCTGCAGTCGCTTGTGACTGTGCGCTGGGTGGTAGATCTGCAATAAATGCAAGCTAGGTAAGGGACCAGTGCTGTAGAGTACTCTTTGAAAAAGCAAATGTGGATTCCATCCGGACCTGGTGACTTATTTGTTTTCAACTATTTTTAGTTGTTTCTCTACACCATTGATGCTTATTACTATGTTGTCCATACTGGAGTCTGCTTGATGCTCAAACAATGGTATGTTTGTACAATTTTCCAGTGTCAATGATTTCTTAAACGTGAAATTTATTTATTTATTTATTTATTTTCCTATCTTCAACTGCCACCCTAGAGTGATCAAGAAGTAACTGAATGGATTCCTTAGGCCCACTTAGCAATTTTACATAGGTCCAGAATTTTCTCGTGTTCCCTGCCGGATCTTTGCATGATAAATGACTTTCTGCAAATAAATGTTGCAACATTGATATGATACTTTACAATTGGCTTAATATTGCAACAATATAAAATTTTCAGTGAATATTAATGTACCAAACGGGATACACAAAATGTGAAGTTAACATATTTAGCATATTTTCATAATCTGATGAACCATTCTGTGCAACTATGAGGTAGCTCTCTCTCTCTCTCTCTCTCTTTAAGAATATTGATGTAATTAACAAATACCGAACTTCTGACAGAAGTTATGAATCCCTTACTGTGTTTCAGTGGGTATGGAAAACATAGCCGTGAAATTGTTTGGTCCACTAACCAAGGAAATCTCTCTCTGCAGACATTTGAAGCATGTTTAAAAAGAAGGTTGCAGATGAGCTGTTTGGCAGGTGCAAATATAGTCAGTTTCATAATTTCCACTAGTAGATACAGAGCCATGTACAATGCTCAGGGTGTCTACAAAAAAACTTGTAGGAACAGTAGCTCTCAGAGAGGATGTTTTTTTGTCTAGAAAAAGTGCCTGTTTTGACACTTTGTCTTTCAGTTGTGCAGCCCCATGTGAGGCAGCTGAGATCAGTTTTGTCATTACATTACATTTAACTTGTTTAAATTTGTCTCAATCAAATCGGGTCAGGTCTGGGGTATCATAACATATTTTATGGTAATGTGGAATAAAACTACACAGCATGTACACTTACATGTTTCTGGTATTAATGTACACACAGTCAGACATAGCACCATTTTCAAACAAAACTTGTTTATGAGCAGTACAGCACTGAAGAGAAGACAGTCCTATTAACATAATAAAATTAAATACATTGTAGGTTCATTCCTCAAGTATCATTAGAATATTTTACAGAATGTTTTCAAAGTTTCTGCCCTGAAAATCATTAACAATTATCTCATAGCAGTTTTGTATACGCTGTTGAGGAAATGAGGTTAAATATGATAATATTTTTAATTCTCTTATTCTAACATTTCCTGCTGAATTCATAGGCAGTTATTTCAGAAACGTTTTTCTGTAGTGTATCTTGTTTGAAAACTCATATGTATTTTTTTCTGTCCCGCCCCCCCCCCCCCCCCCCCCCCCCCCCCCTCCGACCATCAAACTGTAGTGATAGTCTCGAAATGTAGCATTGTTTTTGGGTTGTTTCCTGGCGTGAAGTTACTTTTTGATTATCATTAAACTATATCTGTTCAGTGATTACAAATGAATTTCAGCTTCCCTGCATCCTATGTTACAGATTCTCTTCAAACTGTATGACAAATTCGTGTTCTTTCTGTTTAATGTAAAATCCATCCTGAATATGTATAAATAAATATAAAATTAAGTCATATAACATAATATAATTTTACGGTAATACTGCAAGAGATGGTTTCATTCACCTGAATAAGCTCAACACATACTTTTTAATGACCTAGGGCATCACAAAGTTCTTCAGCCAACAAAAAGTTGTGAAAAACTATGACTGCAATGCGTGAGTCCCTGTCGGCACTACTCCCTTTGAAATAGCCAAAAATTCAGTATAGGTTAGGGATTAGGTTCTACTACTCGAAATAAGGACTGTAAAGAAGAAATGATGTCCCTAATGTACCTGTGTATAATATGTGGTTTTCCCCTGAAATTAGTCATTTGAAAAATACGGGGTCATCTTACATTTGCAGATTAAACTGTTGCTGCTGAGGTTAATGTTTTTATGTTGTTTAATAGATTAATATAGGTGGTTTTTTTCCCAGATGAAGCTTTGGTAATTGAGGTCATATGCAACTTTATTTTGAAGACTTTGGAAAGCTTGGAGAGGGAACAGTGACACTATCTTAGCTGAGAGCTAGGATGTGTGTGGCGAGAGAAGTGGTGAGCGAGCAACATATTTTGTTGTGCTACTAACAACAAGGATGTGTACCACATACCATGGCTTTTATCAACACCTATCACACTTAAATTGCAGTGTGCCAGAATCTGTTTGCAGTCAGAATTGAAGTCTGTAATCAGATGATCCAAAGCATTATAAGCCCCTACATAAAAGTGTGGTCCAATTCTGTAATGCAATTCGGCAGTGATTCTGCGTGCCGTGGATTCAGCAAATGCTTGACACGTTTCCAGAGGTTTGTGGCATGAGGTGCTTACACACAGGTCACACACTTCCCGTAATTTACGGGCAGTTGGTTTGTGAGTGTGGAGCTAGTGCCAGATAGCATCCCAGTTGGGTTTCAACAGACTCAGATAAGTTGAATTTGATGACCAAGACATCAGTGTGAGTTTGCTATCATGCTCCTCAAACCGTTGCACCACGATTCTGGCCTTGTGACATGGACACTTATTCTGCTGGAAGATGCCATCACTGGTGAGGAAGACGTCAAACATAAGGGTTTACAGGTGGTCCCTAGTAATGTTCACGTAGTCCACAGCTATCGTGGCGCTTTCGATTACTACTGCAGGTCGCATGGAAGGCCAGATGGCTGTCCCTCATAACGTAATACTGCCCCCTGTGGCCTGCGTCCACGGTACGCTGCATGCTTCAAGCAGTCATTTATCTGGATGACAGCTTATCTGGACATGACCATTGACCGAGTTGAACAGTAAACGGGATTCATCTCACCGAGAGTATGGGCAAGCCTCTGATCTCTATGTTGTGCGATTGAGGCATGGACGTTCAACTTCTTGCCACCTACTCGTGGTTTCAGCATTCTTCAACCACTTTCCATAGATGCTCAAGACAGTAGCATGCTAACAGCCAACCAGCATTACCATTTCCGAGATACTTGCCCGTAGGCACTGGACTACGACAATGTGGCTTTGTCGCTTATGTCAGCAGATTTCCGCATGTGTGCCTCTTATCATTGCTAGAATGATTCCCCATTCGTCTCTGCTCCACTCATATACTTCTCTTACTGCATCATATGCCTTCAGTGCCACCAGGCAGCATGCAACTTCGTGGTGGCCATTGGTCATAATGTTTTGGCCCATCAGTGTACATTTCTGCACGAGACGGTAAAAGTTTACCTAGGGGTCAGTGGCGTACTTCTGTGTTTTGTGCAGCAATGTTGGAAATGCTCACTGGGGAAAAAGAGGTGTGTCAGCTGCATGGCTCTTCACCCCCATGGTGGTCTATGAGGAGGCTGGGCTTGCTTCATGCACTCTCTACAATCCTCCTTAGGCATTGGCTAAGTTACAGTCAACACACTGTAGAAATACATTGCGTCTGTTCTCACTTGTCATTAGTTAGATGAAACTATCAACTCAGATAATGATACCAGTGCTGCTGCTGCTGCTGCTGCTGCTGCTGCTGATCATAATTAGAAGTAGTGGTACTACAGATGGCTAGCCTATATAGTAAGCAAAAAAGGAAGCGAAGATAAAAGTTGATGTAAACCATTACTTTTTGTTTATTTTATTTCTCTGTGTATTATTTTAATTCAGAGTTACAGTAAAACCCTACTTTTACACCTTTCAAGGTACTTGAAAGAATGTGGGGAAAATGTAAAATGTGGGAAATAATGTTTTAAGTGTTAAAATTTACATATAGGATCCCCCCTTACATTTTTGTAGTTTACGTACACTCCTGGAAATTGAAATAAGAACACCGTGAATTCATTGTCCCAGGGAGGGGAAACTTTATTGACACATTGCTGGGGTCAGATACATCACATGATCACACTGACAGAACCACAGGCACATAGACACAGGCAACAGAGCATGCACAATGTCGGCACTAGTACAGTGTATATCCACCTTTCGCAGCAATGCAGGCGGCTATTCTCCCATGGAGACGATCGTAGAGATGCTGGATGTAGTCCTGTGGAACGGCTTGCCATGCCATTTCCACCTGGCGCCTCAGTTGAACCAGCGTTCGTGCTGGACGTGCAGACCGCGTGAGACGACGCTTCATCCAGTCCCAAACATGCTCAATGGGGGACAGATCCGGAGATCTTGCTGGCCAGGGTAGTTGACTTACACCTTCTAGAGCACGTTGGGTGGCACGGGATACATGCGGACGTGCATTGTCCTGTTGGAACAGCAAGTTCCCTTGCCGGTCTGGGAATGGTAGAACAATGGGTTCGATGACGGTTTGGATGTACCGTGCACTATTCAGTGTCCCCTCGACGATCACCAGTGGTGTACGGCCAGTGTAGGAGATCGCTCCCCACACCATGATGCCGGGTGTTGGCCCTGTGTGCCTCGGTCGTATGCAGTCCTGATTGTGGCGCTCACCTGCACGGCGCCAAACACGCATACGACCATCATTGGCACCAAGGCAGAAGCGACTCTCATCGCTGAAGACGACACGTCTCCATTCGTCCTTCCATTTACGCCTGTCGCGACACCACTGGAGGCGGGCTGCACGATGTTGGGGCGTGAGCGGAAGACGGCCTAACGGTGTGCGGGACCGTATCCCAGCTTCATGGAGACAGTTGCGAATAGTCCTCGCCGATACCCCGGGAGCAACAGTGTCCCTAATTTGCTGGGAAGTGGCGGTGCGGTCCCCTACGGCACTGCGTAGGATCCTACGGTCTTGGCGTGCATCCGTTCGTCGCTGCGGTCCGGTCCCAGGTCGACGGGCACGTGCACCTTCCGCCGACCACTGGCGACAACATCGATGTACTGTGGAGACCTCATGCCCCACGTGTTGAGCAATTCGGCAGTACGTCCACCCGGCCTCCCGCATGCCCACTATACGCCCTCGCTCAAAGTCCGTCAACTGCACATACGGTTCACGTCCACGCTGTCGCGGCATGCTACCAGTGTTAAAGACTGTGATGGAGCTCCGTATGCCACGGCAAACTGGCTGACACTGACGGCGGCGGTGCACAAATGCTGCGCAGCTAGCGCCATTTGACGGCCAACACCGCGGTTCCTGGTGTGTCCGCTGTGCCGTGCGTGTGATCATTGCTTGTACAGCCCTCTCGCAGTGTCCGGAGCAAGTATGGTTGATCTGACACACCGGTGTCAATGTGTTCTTTTTTCCATTTCCAGGAGTGTATGATGTATGTACATAATAGGCGTCCAAATACTCATAAAGGACTAATTATTTATCTAATAAAGGTTATCGGCATTTTATGCTATGCTTAGTCACTTACATGTCATTTACCAAACTTTAGCACAACAAATCACACTAAAAATTAGGCATTGTGGAGAGAGCAAACTGAGCAGCTGTCATGTTGATTTATTGGCTTGCAAAGTGAAGACGCCATATTGCAGCTTTTGTATTTATGCTTGCAGCCTATTAAAATGCAGTTAGTGTACGCTACATTAAAGATCTCTCCAAAAGATATCAGTTTTACTGTAACGTGTCCTGCAAAAAAGATGCCAATGGGTGAACATACTACATTGAATTTATGTAGTGGTTTTTGATTGTGTAATGGAAAGCGCTTGAAAAATTGTTAAGTGCATTGCATGTAGCACTACACTGTAGATCAGTCTTTCTTCGTAGCCTTTATTTCAGTCACTGGCTTCACCAACTCACAACCAAATTGCAACCTTCAAATCATTGTAGACCTCGGCTATGACACAGATCAGTCTGTCACTGCAGCTAAAATTTTAGGGGGAGGGTGCCATATCACACTTCATAAAACATTATAAGCCATTTTTTATGGAATTTTTCATCATGGTTTTCTAGTTCGTAAACACAGCGTACAGCTTTGATATCTACATTGGCAGCAGAAATATTGTTTCTATTGTCTTCACTGCTGCTTTTACAACTGTGATGGAGGGACCACCACTATAGTCATCACTATCACTTTCTGCACTATCATTGTTTTCCTGTATATGACAGTCAGTCACATTTTTAACAGATTTGCTTTAAACAGTGAAAACATTTATTTCTCAGGTCTTCTGTGTCAGATTCATTTCCTTCATCTACTTGAATGAATCACACTTTTCGAAAGCATTTGGATTTGGTGGACTCCTTAACCTCTGTCCATGCCTTGGTAATATAGTGCAAAGCAGCTAAAATTTATGCTTTAAAAGAGACTGGTTCTTTTCCAGGTTCTGTCAAAGTTAATGCCTTATGCACAATGGCTTTCCTGTAGTAGGTTTTGACACCATGGATAATAACCACTTCTCTTTACTGTGTTTCCCCCCATGACTATTTTCACTTTTGAAGGCATGTGTTCTGTTTGGAAGGATGCTGAAAGACCAGTATCATATTTATTGAAAATATCCTTCAGTTTATGTTGATTTATAAGTTGTTATAATCTGCCATTCACTAGCAGTTTTTAGATTTACACTGTCTCCTTTACAACATACAGTTTAGTACACTACATTGTACCACATCTTGAACCTGTCACTCCCCCTATTAGGTGCGGAGAAATCCTGGATTTCAAGCACATTGTCCATGTTCAGCACCTTTTCACACATCACACTATTCATAGGGATGTTCAAAGCACATGCTGTCTGAAACCAGTTCTTCGTAATTTCTTTCAGTTCTGTTTATTTAGAATAACCGAGATACTTAATTTTTTTCATTTTAATTTGTTCTACTGTTATTTACAATTTCCACAGTGGTCTTTGTTTTTGACAATGGTGTTCCGTGTAGACACAGATATTCCTAAACTCTGTGCTAATGCAATGCATGTTCCATGATGAACTTAAACTATTTCGGGAGAATTTTTACTTTCTCTTCCATCAAAAGGGTTTTCCCACCTTGTTTGGTAATACCTGTATTTTCCATCTTAACATTGCGACAGGATAAGACTAAACTTCTGCTTGAAGGAAATAACAAACAACACCATACTTCGATCATTTATGCAAGGCTACACACAATGCTACACAATACACACAATTAACACTTGGCATGACATTTGATGAGAGCAGCTGTGTGTCGATTGAAATTGAAAAGGGGGGGGGGGGGGGCAGGCTAACCAAATCACAAAACTGCTTCAATGCCTTTGCTTTAATTATAACTACAAGTGTGTGGTGCACTATTCAAAAATTACTGTTCGGAGTTCTGCTGCAGTAGCATATGTGACTTTCCCACTAGCATTCCGTAGTTACTTCAGGTTTATCACCTGTTATTAAACAGTCCAAATTTCACTTGATTGTAAATATGTTGTTATGCATGGCAAAATATGTTACTTAATTTCTGAGCAACTTATGCATAATTTGCCACACAGAATTGTGACATGCAGTTATGAAGGTCTGTTTTACTTCATCGAAGTAACTTGTCAGAACAGTCATCCAAATGAGAGATCATTATATATGTCCAGTTTTTACTATTACAGTGTCTTTCTCAACAGAGCCAATGCATACACAACTTTACACCATAGCGATAGATTCCAACTCATTATTGTAGCTCATGCATACCTCTCCCATCTCCAGAATATGAGAACACACTCTTCTCTGACTGAGAACTGGTGGCAAATGAGTGTTTTTCCTTTTTGCATGTAACTAAGAAAATCCCCCAAATGACCAGCCAGAACTGTTAATGTAATTAATGTTAATTGCCAAACCATTATTTCCAAATATTGAATATGCTTCAGACAACCATATCTTTACTTGTCTTTCATTTTTACAGAAGATTCTGCAGCTGAAACAATATATTCTAATTTGGAAGTGCTGTACAATCGTTTCTCAGGAGCTTTCTCTCAATTCACACATAATATGGTGATGAGCCGCATTCTGACTGACACAATGCAGAAGCAGTTTCTAAATCTTCTGGTGAAGGATCACAGTAATCCCAGCATGTGGCCACTCTTACTACATTGTCGCTCTTTGGCAGTTGTAGCGCAGGTGTGTACTAGAAGTTCTGTCAACAAAAAAGCACGTTTGCGCGTGTGCGTGTGTGTGTGTGTGTGTGTGTGTGTGTGTGTGTGTGTGTGTTTGTGTGTGTGTATTTTGAGCTATCTGTTTTCATTGCATTATGATGACAAATTCTGTATCACTTTGAAATGATACGTGGATGAATAAATAAATAACTCCACTATCAGTTATCTGTCTTATTCACAGTTAAAAACTGAGAGATTTTGGCTTTCACAAATATTCTTATGCAACTGTTATCATCATGTTTAAACAGATAAAAATAATAGTTATATCAGGCATGTGCAGTTTGTGACAATTACCCCTCTACTTAAGTTTACGCACTCCAGTGTGTTCATTCCATCTAAATACTTTGTGCACATCCAAGTTCACCATTGCTGAAAAGTATATGTTTAAGTACCATAATGTAAATTCATAATTACTGTTAATTTGTCCTTCTTCCTAATTACGTATCACCTCTTTCATCTTCTGCCGTGTTCTACCACTACTTCCTCATTCTTACATCCTTGCACCTCATCTTCTCCACCCTCACAGCTTTGCTCTCATCCCCCACTCCAGCCCCTCTCCCCGGTTCTGCCCCTTAGCTCATCTACACTCTCTTTCCCCTTTCTTTAATCTGTGTCTGCATTTCAGCTGTGTTACCTCTCATTCCATCTTTTGTTGCACATAAACTACTAAGATTTATTATGAAGCTTATGATATTTGCTGGAGTCCATGTTATGGACTGGGTATCCACTTTGACTCCCTCATGTCTTTCAATAATAATAATAATAATTACAGTGTTGATCATGTTGTCAGACTGAAAATATTTGAGTTTTTATTTTTTATTGTCATAATTATTAATGATAATTTTTTGTTGTTTTGTTTTTCAATTTTTAGATGATTATGTTAAAGCCTCTGCAGGAAAGAACAAATGCAGTATTAAATGTTTGGAAACGATTGATAAATACAATAGTAGAAAGTGTCACACGTCCAATTGGTGTGTATGAACCAGACTCTGAAGGTAAGATGTTTCAGTTTGCCACTATATGTCAATGTCTGACTTAAGAACATGTTCCTTATGATTAATTCCTTATGATTAATCTGAACTGCTTGTATCTTTTCAATATTTGCAGATTTAAACATTGAACATGCTTATGTTCTCTTATATTTGTTTCACTCCCTGAACTTAATACCAAGGAAATCAGTTATGTTAATGACTGCCAGTGCAGCTATTCGTTGTGCTGATGCAGTCAAGCAGCAAATGAGTGACTTGCAAATCTTATATCTTTCAAGACTGATTCTTCTCTTTGAATATCAGCTGAAATATCTGTACGAAGCTCCACAGTCACTTTTGGAACGGGTAAGGCCCTGCTGACTGATTTAGTTAAACAGTAAACTTATTTCACCTTTCATTTGCAGGAGACCTGCTTATTTTAGTGTATTAGAAATTCTTGAGTCTCTCATGCTTATAGGTTGACTGGATACTGTTTAGAGCACCAGCTGTTGTATATGATAATAGCAGAAATAAATCAGAGCATGCATTCATTGCTGCTGAAGTTGAAGCAACATTCCAAAGACTTGCAAACCAACAAGAGAGCCAGTTCCGCCCAAGATTCTATTTCCTGACCATGCCAGAGGGAAGCAATCAAGATGTACCGAAACTGGATGGACTGGTAAGATATGAAGGGCTAAATATGTTACTTCAGCTGCTGTTTGTTCTTAAAGTTGACTGGAAGTCACATCAGGTTTCTTGAAAGACCACTTCCCTAGCAATGACAACATAATGCAACCTATGTATTAAGTCATTCTCTGTTACATTCTAGATATGACATTTGTTTTCAGGTAATAACCTTCTGTTTAGTACATTATATTGAGCTCTGCCTCTCAAGGAAAGCCCATCTAGTCTACTTTGTGGGGTCCTAGTGGAGGTGTGTTTTCCCTTAGAATCTCTGAACATTCTCTGTAAACACAGGAAAAATGCTTTCATTTGATGTAGTAGATGCTGTTTCAATTTATATTTTCCATGTCAGTATGCAAACACTGTCCTGCAGTGTGTGATGTTGAGAGCACATCTGACGAGTAATTGTACATTACCTGTTGTGGTCTGCCACATTGTGACTCACTGTATTACTGAATAACGTGATTCACATAATTATTTATTGAAGTTTCATGTGGGCTTTCCAAGACTGTCACTAGTTCTTGAAAATTTAATTAAAAATAATAATCAAATAGCACATGAAATTCACTACATCATCATGAAAATGCGCAGATCAGGTGCCAAGATTCGAACCATCACCTTGTCCACAACCTCTCGCATTGCGCGAACGCCAACATCTGGACCACAATGACTTCTTAAAAGTACCTACTTCGCACAGGTACATTAACCACATAAAAGATGTGTAAAACTTCTCTTGTGATTTTTATGGAATTGCTGGAGTAGTGCACCTTACTACTTGCACATTATGTTGTTTTAATGGCCTACTAAAAGTGTACAAAGTTTGATGATGTAAATCCGTGGTCCCAGTGTCGTGGCCTCCCCTTGCTAGTTGTTGTTACTGCTGGATGGCAGTATTGCTAGGATATTCTTTCTAGGCTATAAATAATATATACTCGTGAAAGTGTACATTTTCTTAATTCTAGAACTTGATCGCTGTTGCAAAACACTGTTAGAGTGTACCAGTGGACCATTTCTCCCAGCTCACCATAATTAGTGGATGATTAGATTGACAGCAATTTGTTGTTGTGGATTCCTTTCTTCTAACAGATTTGCATTTATTTCTACTATTTGTGATGGCCACCATAAATTGGGTTACTTGTTTGCTATCAATTCTGGCTTACTTTTTGCTAAAATAATACGCATTTCTTGTTGTACATTATATCAATTAAGTGTTATTTTAAACCATCCTGACACATCAAAATTGATACAAAATATTGATATTTCTTTTTGTTTTTTGTTTATAGGCATGTAACTTCATTGTTGGTTCACCTGGAAAGTGGAGTTATGACTCTCTTTTGAATTCAGTGATTGAAATTCTTAATGTAGCTGATCAATTGTGCCCAGCAATGAAACGGGAGACGGAAATGTCTGTTATTGGACATTGTTCAGTGAGATACTGCTTCACTGTCTGCTGGAGGTAGCTATACTAGATCAAATTCCTTGTTATAACTCTTACTAGGATTATTTTAAGTTAAAAGATTGTGAAAGGGATGATTGAAAGGACATTGTGGGGACAAGTAGAAAAATTAACATGGTGTTATGTAACCTGAGCCTTACTCTGGGGATCTCTTGAAGACTAGTCAGTCGGATATGGAAATAATCAAGGACATACATTTCATTTAAGTGCAGTGCAAGTATGAAGTATTGTGGTGTTGCAGAACTGGAATTAGTTGTATTATAATGTAATACTTTAAGTTTATATGTCATTGTGAAGACACTCTTCAATTGATGATGAGTTGCCCAACAATGTTTTTTGGAGGTTATAGTCAAGGTCATTTTCTTTCCTAATATTACCATCCTACATCGTACTACTGCAGGATGTTCCAGTACTAACACCAAATACTTTTTATAACGTGTTACCCTGTAAGCAGCCCAAGTTTGCCGAAAATTGTTCCATAACTCATTATGGTGTAGAAGATCTAGAATAAACTTTGTTTTATCATTTTAAAATAAATCATCATTGCTGAAGGTGTAGTTGAATGGAGGCATTCGATTAATTCTGGGGTATGGGTTTTCCTAAATGGGTTGTGATCTATCTGTAGTCCCAAAACTGAACACTATATGCAATTTGTATGTCATTGTTTGAATGGACTTTGGTCATGGGTTGTGGAGTTCTGTGAGAAGTGTTGAAGTATACATTATTAGTTTTATAAAAAATCTGATAAGATCCACTTGCCTTGAATCATTTGCTAATGTTTTCAAATCTTTTATTAGCTCCACTTAGTGAGAGGACTAGTACCTCTTTCTTAAGTCCTAAATTGGTATCATCTGCAGACAGAAAGGATATGGATTCTTCTGACAGTGCAAGTGGAAGGTTATTTACTGCCTACTGCCTATTGCTACATAATTAACATGAAACTGATACTGCTTTTGATCATTCAAATAAAATGAACTTCTCTGGATCTGCTGTGTGTATACATAATACTTTAAAATAATTTTTGATTTATTGATTCTAAATCCATCGTGTGTAGAGAGAGAGAACCTGTTGACAGTCCATTTTGAAGTCTGTTTGTCGCTAATAATGTTTCTCTTCTTGACAGTACTGAGATGGGCCAGTAATTGTTTACTTTAGCGTTATTTTTTTTTCTTAATTTTCTTTTATTACTCTTCAGGTTTTCTACTTGGTGTTTATATCATAAATAATTATATTTAATGTCAGGGTTTTGGTTTCATGATCTAAGAGAAAATTATCTGTAGAACTGAAGCTATGGCCATATCAGTATGATCATAACAAGAATGTAAATAGAAGTGTTGCTGGTTCCCATAATGCTGATTTCAAATTGTGTGAGATGAGTTAAATAATATGAATTGGCAAAGGATTCCAGTATGGCTCTAGAATAGGTCTGCCCTAAAAAGATATAATTTAAAACTTTGCTGTAGTCTGGTAAACCTTCGCAGTACATCCATATTGGTTTAACCCTTTCGTGACTATGGTCATACATGTATGCCCAGCAGTTAGTGCCCAAATAGCTTTGAATGCATTCATTTAAACCTGGCAGGTAGAACTTTCAGACAGCTATAGGCATTTATGTAAACCCATCAGATAGGAAGGTCTGGTGGCTAAGGGTATTCATGTATGCCTGGGCATGGGAGCAGGTAAAAGTGCACAATAGAATGGCAACACTCTGCTTTCCGCATTTCAACATTCCTGCCAACTCTGCCATTATCTTCTCTTATTTGTATTGTCAGAAAGTGCTACAGTATACACCTGCTCCTATCTCCTTTCTGCTTAAGAGTCAATCTAGTAGATAAAATTTGATTTCCTGACCTACACAAGACAAATGTCAGCATCATATATAATCTGAAGGGAATAAATTATCCTAATGAGCATACGTATCAAATATTACAAAAGGAGAACAGTGCAGTAGATACATGCAGATTCTCACCAACATTCGCAGCCATGTAGAACAGAAAATGGCACACATACATGGCCAAGTAAATGTAATTTGATTTCCTATTTTTCAAAGTACACACACACACACACACACACACACACACACACACACACAGTGTGAAAGGGCATGAATTATCCTACAGAGCTGCCATATTGGATACTTAATAAAGGTGAACAGGGGAGCAAAATATGTGCCATTTCTCATCAACACTTACTGTCGTGTGGAACACAAGATGGTCCAAGTTCTGCAGGTCTTCACTAGGAACTGTTCACTTTAAAACTATATCTTGAAAATTCTTGTCATTTTTCGGAAATAACTTCCTCAGCCAGGATGAATTTACAACAGAAACCATGTGTTAGTTTTGAAGTTCTCTTTCATCGTTATCAGAAACTGCATCCACTGTGACCACACATTGTGGTACTGATTGTTCTATAAGGTAGTATTGAAGAGTGGTTCTATGTAAGATGGAATTTGTGGTTAGTCCACAGTGGC